>NW_020955416.1:1523903-1663923 GCF_003031625.1 Empidonax traillii
AAGCCAAACCCAACAAACACTGAACAACAATCTGCTACAGTAAAATGTAAATTCTGTCTAAATACCAATGGAGTACTCACATATACTTGAAGCTAAAGCTGAATCCTGATCTTATTATTAACAGAAACCTATTCTAAAAGCATGCCTTTATTTTGAAATTAATCTGTTTAACCAGCACTGGTTTTCAATGTAACTAAGATTTTCGCTGATTGCATGATTAAAGTTAAAGCTACTGGTCTCTACTAGAAGCTGACAGTGTTGTTATGAATCAGACAGTAATTTTATCTTTCCATTAGATCTTAACAGCTGGGTGTTTTATCACTAGGCTCCTGGCAAGATCACGCAAGTAACACTTCCAAAGGACTGTAACTACGTACCAGTACTTTGCCATAGAAGCTGTGGCAGAGTCCAGGCGTTTCTCCGCATGAAGCTGCAAACAGTTGTCCATAAAGGCTCGGGCCACACAAATTTGCGTTTTTATTTCTGCCAGCTTGTGCTGTATCGTCTAGGTGTTGGGATTGGATAGAGGGGGTAGAGGGAAGAGAGCAGAAGTAGTACAGTTTAAAACTTTAAGTAGAAAATTAAGCATTTTCCAGAAAGATTTCTGTTGGAAATCACTATTTTGAACAACTTTGGCTCTGTACACCAGAAGACACCTTTCTTTCCATAGAATTATGTCTTCACCAGTGTTATTAGAGAAAATTTACTGCCCTTTGCTTCTCAAGGTCAACTCAAAACATGACTTTAAGAGAAAAAGCCATAGAGCCTGGAAAACAAATTCCTAGGGAGTACAAAGCAGGAGGCTGTGGGTGTTCCATCTTGTAGGGGAACATCTTTTCACTCTGTAGAGCCGCTGATTTCCCCAATTAATAACACTTCAACATCTATTTAATGCTTTTCTGTGCATTCTTCAGAGTTTAAGTCACACGCAAAAAGACATAAACAAAACATAAAGAAATTTTAGACCAGCATAAAGTTTTTCAGCACTGAGTTCTGTCACACTGGAAAAGAGTTTCTAGATAGAAGAGGAAAAATCCATCATAAGGGTATTAAAACCAGACCAGGCGAGCATCAGACCATCTTGTAATTCTGGTAGGGAGAGGATAAAAACATCAGCCAATAACAAAAGTTCTTTCTAATCTCAGTTCTAGGATTGCGTAAAAAAAAAAGATCTTCTTACTTCAAATATACCAGACAAGTCTACTATTGCAAAGGTAAGATTTGATTTCCAACACTGTAACATGGCATGACTAAATAAATTAGCCAAGGCAGAGCTCTAATTAGAAAGGATTATTTATTATATGCACACACTAGCCAGCAGTAACAAAAAAGGAAACTGAAGAGATAAGCAGAAATGTCTTATTTTGGCAAAAATAATATACTTTATGAGGTGATTGGCAGTGGCCTAACCCAAAAAAGGAAATTATTTTGGAGATCTCTGCACAGCGAGTTGCTACAAATAAGAATCATCCCTTACCTACATTAAAAAAGGAAAAATATATTTCTTTTTGTGTTCAAGTTGCATGGTGCTCATACTAAATTCCATCTGAAATTATGGATTCCTGACTGTTACCTTTAGAAACAGATGAAAATGCAAGCCTAAGAGCAACATGGGAATTGTTCTTAGCAGCACAGAAGAACCAGTCTAGTTCTTGGCTGCATACTTCCCTCCCAAAAGCTGCACTGCTGGGAGGTATTTACCCCTGTCATAAAATATATACACTAAGGCTTTTCTGGTGCTGGTTTTTTTGATTTTTTTTTTGCTTTTCAAGACTGAATGATGGGCACGGAGGCAACACCACAGTCCAACTGCAAAACCTGTGCAAATAATCCTTTCAAAATAGCCCAGTGATTTTGATCTGCTCACTATTTCACAAACACAGATGTACAGCAAACATACACTGGAATCTGTATACAAGTCTCTCAGTTCAAACTCACCTGCAAGTGTGCAATTGTCTTCCCAAAAGCTTTTCTTTGTCTCACATAATTTCTTGTTTCTTCAAACATGAATTCACAGCCAGCAAGAGCCATATCAGCAATTAGAAGTCTTTCCTTTTGGAACACAAATTATGGGATTCAGTTGACTTAGTTCTACATTTCTCCCTATCAGAGGCACAGTTGGGACACAGATGCTCGGTGTTGTTCATTAAGAGAGGGGAGGCAGAAGTCACACAAGATACCCAACCAGACAACACTGCATTACTGAAATTAGTGAGTGGGACGAATGCCTTGCTGCCCAAAGCTCACTTTTAGGTCTTAGACAGGGTAGAGCTCTATCATGATGACAAAAGCTAGCTACAAATCGACGACAGGACTCTCACTGACTGAAAAACTCACATCAAATTCTGCTTCTATTATTCGTTTTCACAGCTCAACCTAAACAACAACTATATTTAACAATTTCAATAGGACAACTCTAGAAAAAAACAAAGCCTACAGAAACAGCTAGTTTTTCCTTCCTCATAACATGGTGAAAACTAAAAACTCAACTACTTCTGGCACCAATGAAATCATCTGATGATTATGGTGAATCTGTTCATGACTGCATCTATTTCTTTAAAGCTTTAATATATTTCTTTTGATCAGGTTTTTTATTTACTGTCAATAAAGAATTAAATAAATGTTATCTCTACCAGATGAGACAAAGCCATAGTTTTGACTAAGCACAGTCACATTTTGAAAAACCACGTTGCTTCTTTGTCCTCCCAAATAGTTCCAAAACTTCATAAACTAAGTTGTAACTAGCAAGATATTTTGGCAGCTAAACAATTTCCTTATTTTGTTACATGAACAGAGTTCCTTGTATCTTTAATATGCTTCTACTGGGGGAGGAGCTAGAACAGCAGTGCTTGTTTCTTTAAAGAGAATGCCAAATGCATCAGAGACCTCCCAGCTATATTTAATTTACTAAGCAAAGTGGTTCCATGCTAAAAGTACACAAGAAAACTGTGGTATGTTCCTTCTAATACATTACCCTCAGGTTCTACAATAGCTGGGTTGTGGATTAAAAGATTAAAAGATATGGCTTTGACCTGGTAGATATCAACATTTGTACCAAAGCCCAAAGCACTGCACTTTGAGCACTGCATACTTCAGCTAAAAAGCAGCAGCATCAACACAACACTGCCTACAGACACCCCACCTCAGAGACCAAGGCGACTCCCCACAATACATTAACGTCAAGACTAAGTGACAAAAATTGTCTTTGCATTCTTGCCACAGACAGCGAGCACTCACGTTCCTCTTACCTGAGGGAGCTCTGCCATCAGATAGTAGAAGCCTTTGTTCTCTTTTCCAAGCAAGGCACTGGCTGGCAACCGCACATCTTCGAAAAACAGCTCTGCCGTGTCCTAAGAGGATTTGAAACACAACAGTTGATGCTCTGACATTGTAATCTCTTCATTACACTTCTTTCGCCCTATTTTTTTCTTGTTATTGTACACTTTAATGTGAAATCATAGGATTGTTTAGGCTAGAATGATCCTCCAGAGGTCATCTAGTTTATCTCCTATTCAAAGCAGCTCCAGAAAAACAATCAGCTGAGGCCTTGTCCATTTGTGCTTTCCAAAGCTCCAAAAGATGAAGGCTCCATGACCTTTCTGGGGCCCTGTGCCACTATCCAACCACTTTCATGGCAAAATTTTTTTCCTAATACCTACTTAGAATTTTCCTTAATGTAACTTACATCATTTGCCACTCTCCCTCTCACTGTACACCACAAAGAACCTGGTTCCACCATCTCTACAGCCCGTCCTTTCAGGCTTCTTCAGAGTGAACAAATCCAGCTTCCTCAGCCTCTCCTTGTAGATCACATTTCAGACTTCCACAGGCAAAATGAGCACACGCACTCTGCATGGTTGTGCTCTAAAGCCTAACAGCTAGAATAAAACCATAGTTCCATCTAATATTTATTTAGCTATTGATTGGCATTAAGTGGTTTAGGCTTCCTCCAAGCCTATTGCGTTAGGGGTTGTATCGACTCACTTGAGCTTTAAGGCCGATTTTGTTCAGTTTGCGTCCTTTGATGAAGCCTTTTGTTCCATTCTCCACCAGAAAAAGGCTGATCCCATGAGCAGGGGATCGGGCCTCCCGGTCAGTAACCGCAACCACGATCACGACATCACTCATCCAACCGTTAGTGATGAACACCTGCAAAAAAGGCAACCTGGACTAAAGCCATGAGCTGTGTGGAGAGAAGTCAGGAGAGATCATCAAGTAGCAGAAAGCAGAATTGCATTGACACTTTCACAGGTGAACCAAAAGGCAAGGTTCAAGAATCCAGAATTTTAAGGTTTCTGAATGAAGTGTTTTGGAACAAAGGTATTGAGAAGTATTGTGTGGGGCAGAAGTGTCAAGTCACAGAATGCATGCAATCTGTTTCTTTTTCTGTCCCATGATAAAGAAGAATACAGTATCAAATGTAGATATTAAATGAACACAGAAATTCTCTTGTCTACAAATTAAATCAGCAAGGTACAATGCACAAAATTATCCCTGACTTCCTGTCACAACTGCTTACTATAATCCTGCAGAATGACTCATGGACCTGCTAAATGGATCCATCTTAACTCTAGCAAAAGAAATGAGCTTTTTGTCCTGCTTGGCTTCAAATGACCAGCATGAGCACCTTTTGAGCACCTGAACATACGTATTTGTTTGCACACATTCTCATCGCTGCAATTCTGCTAAGGCCAGAAGTCTCCATCAGCCTATGCCATCAGCAGGGGTACGTAAGAAGATTAAGACATTTCACAGCTTTAAAAAAAGCTCTGTTGAACCCACACTCCTATTTTCAACACTATTTCTGCCTTCTTGTTTTTTTTACTATGGCAATGAAAGAAGCAACAGCTTTACAACACACACAGAGCATTTGATCCAGCTGGTTTTCTTTTTTTCTCCTAACATGACCAGCAAGCTCTTGAATAAAGATTCCAAAGCTTGCATTGTGTCAAAACAAGTATTTACTCAGGCCACAGAAGATTTCACAAGTAGTACTGTATATATTTTATTGTTAAACCTCAGTATTAAAAACCAGCCCTGGTCCTGCTTATTTTTTTTCCCTTTTATTCACAGTTGAAGACAAAACAGGCCTTTTGACAGGGTTATTTAAAAGCTACAAAAATAATCTAAACAAACTCTCCCACAAACTGGTCTGTAAACTGCCAGTAACAAAAACATCTTAAGACCTATCAACAAAAAAAGTAACTGAGACAAAAAAAACCCCCACCCACAACACAACCCACACAAAAACCCCAAACTGAAGGGACTGTGAGCAGATCCTAACTGTGGTGCACACCCTGGTGCACTGAACTGGATGCATTCAGTTTCCAAAGCCTATGAGCAGCACGTATGTCTGTGTACTTACCTTACTCCCATTAAGAATCCAGTCACTTCCATCTTTTTTCGCATATGTCCGTACTCCCTGCAAGTCACTGAAACGAATTTCAAAAGGTCCTTCAAGAAACCGTTCTGGAAGCTGCAGTTTTTATCCTGAATTCTACCCAGTACAAAATAAGGTAGATTTTATATCATCCAGCCACAGCCTCAGTGAAAACAGATGAGGATAGTGAAACACAGGGAAAGAGGTCAGTGTAACACAGAAACCAAAAACACGCTGTGGAAAAGGATGATAAATCTATGTAATCACACAGAAGAATGAGGTTCCATTTTCCCACCTCCGCTTGTGGGAGGGGGTGTAATGAAAGCATGGGTCAGCATCCCCTCATGCCAATATGCCTTAAATGACAAATGCCAGACAAAACCACATCCTCTGAGCAGGCTCAGTCCCAATCAGAAGGCTCTGTGAAAAGCCATGAGCCACATCTACCACTTGTAGAAGCACGACACCAACAGGTTTTGGTCTTCTGTCCCTCTCTGTTTTGGAAACTAGCCAGCTCTGACTACTCCAAACATGTGCTGGCTGCCATTCAATAGTGATGGGCAAGGAGAAGTATGTCTCTGGAAGGACTCAGAGGAAAGAAGATAAGGTGCTCTGCTCCATGACAAAAGCTAATAGTAAAGTCAAGCCTTCTTTACCAAGGCGTGTAATTTTCTCCTGACGATATTTCATATTAAAAGTATGTTCACATGACAAGCAAGTTGGTAACTATAAACTTATGTTGCAAAAGTAAATACAAAGCATATTTGCCCACAGCAGGATGAGACAGAAATGTACTCTGAGCCAATATCTTGAAATGACAAAGCTGTAGTAACCTATAACAGGTTTTTCAAGGTCCTACCTAATGTAGGATAGCTAGTCACTAAGGTGAGCATATAACCAGGAGGCTCACAATGTTTTTCACTGATAAATCAATAAAGAGCACATAATTTGAGACAACTGTTTTAATATTTGGCTCACCTGCCAGCCCCAGGTTCTGTCATGGCGATAGCTCCAATGCACTTGCCCGCAACCATTTGGGGGATAAAGCGTTTGATCTGTTCTTCAGAGCCATAGTTTGCAATGTAGGGCATGACGATATCTGAATGAAGGCTGAACCCCGGGCCTGTACAGTTCACATACATTCTGGGGAAAAAAAAAAGAGGCGGGGGGAAGTTCAGAAACAAGCACTACAAAGACATAAACACTGCACTCTACATCATTACAATATAAATGCAACAGTGAAGAAAACCCCACTACACAGAGGCCTCAGACAACCTGAGCTTGTGGCACTTTTAGCATTATTTATAGAATGGACTTTAACAGCCAAATGGAACCAGGCCAAAAAAAAATACTTCCCCCAGCCGGTGGAGCACAGTGACACTTGTCACTCAAACAGTGATCCAGAATACTTAAAACAAGAGGGATTTACATATGTGTAAATTAACCTTTCCACAAGAAAGACAACTCCGTTTGCTGTAAGCAAACACAGTCCATAATGAGGACAACTTATGGAAAGCAAATACAGTCATCAATGATATCATCACTGAAATACTTCCTGAAGTATCCAGTACTCACTGCTCCTCCCAGACAATGGCTGAAGAGAGAATATCTGCTCCGATGCCTCCATGTTTTTCAGCAATAGCAACACCCAGCAAACCCTGCTGTCCAGCCTTTTCCCAGAGCTCCCTGCTCACTTGGCCATCCTTCTCCCATCTGCAAAATGAACACAAAAATACATTAAACCCCCCACATGCTACTGTTTATTTGCCATGGCTGCTGCTTCACACTGGAACACCACCACCAGCAGTGTGAGGGTACAAACACAACTGTTTCACAGCCAAGAAGCAGTGGATTAGTCACAGGTTTTCTAATCTTCAAGTCCACAGATGCCACTGGCATTACAAGGGCATCAACCATAAAACAGGTTTGAACTCCTGCTTCCAACATGTAACCTGACAGGAATTTCATTAGACTTGTTATGACTGTTACACCAGACTGGTATTTAGGAGATTTAGCCACAACCATCTGGATAATTACAAGCAGGTCTTTATCTTCACGACACTCCACCTCTCCCAGTACAAAATGAGTTTGACACGTCAGTATCTTTTGTGAAAGATTTCCATTCTACCAATGAGAACTGCTTTATCAGAACCAAAATGTTATATTAGTCACTTTTATATAAAAATTGCTCCCTGTGCACTTAGAACAAGTCAATACTGTATCTTGTGAAATTACTGCTTTAAGGTAGTTTCAGGTCTGTGTAAACAGACAGACTTTTAGGGGCTTAGCTGCTGACAGTTTGCAAACTTCAACACCACAGGAATCCATTATTCTTAGAAAAATAGTTCCTCTTTATGGGATTTGCCAATTCAGTAGAAAGTTGGATAGCCATTAACAGTCCAGGTGGTTTTTTTAATGTCTGGGTTTTTTTTAAACTACAATTTTAAAATTACATGATAGATTATATCAAAGACATTCCTCTGACACACCTGAGTGCAGCAGAGCTATACCACATCTCTTCATCCACAGTTAACCAAGTATCTTATCCTATCTGTAGAACAGTATCATAGAATCACAGAATGGTTTGGGTTGGAAGGCACCTTAAAGATCATGTTGTTCCAACCCTCTGCCACAGACAGGGACACCTTCTACTAGACCAGGTTGCTCAGAGCCCCATCCAACCTGACCTTGGACACTTCTAGGGGTGAGTGTCCACAGCTTCTCTGAGCAACCTGTTCCACTATTTAAGCTTTCTAGTATTTAAGCTCCTTTCCAGAGCTTTTGCTCCTACACTGGAAATCTTACACAAATCTCTCTTGACCACCTTTGCTTCACCCCTCCCCTCCCCTCGCTTTCAGGGCCATTCCCGTCTCTACTTTACCCAGCACCAAAGCTTCACCTCCTCACAATAATTCACAATTGCATTCACTGATGCCACATTTGGCTTTTCACACCAGCCCAGACAATTAATATACTGTGCCTGAAGCCTCCGTGTTTACTTGAAAGGTGTAAGAACAGATTGGTTCATCAGTCATCGAAGTGATGCAAGAACAAAATTTCAACTTGTTCCAGCCTCTCTAAGAAACCCTTGAGTCAGCACAACAGCAAATAGGAGCTTCAGTAACCTCAAGTAGAGCCAGTACCTGTTCACAAACCTGCACCCCAAGTCTAACAAAAGACGAGGGAAAACATCTGCTTTTGTGGACAGAATATAACAGCACAATGGAAGAGCACAGCATACTACCACGAGATTGTGGTTTGAGGATAAAAAAACTAGCTGCCACCAATCCTGCTGAGAGTCGTTTCCATTGCCTCCTGCTGCTCACTCCTGCCCCAGAGCCACAATATTCCACCCACTCAGTTGGGAGCTGTATCAGGATACTCATCTAGCAGGGCAATTTCAGAATAAGCCCTTCACTAGCCCACACTGTTTTCACTTCAAGTAAAGTAAAAATTGCTTAAGACCCTACTGAAGCTTAACACTTTCAGTTCAAAATAACTTAATATTCACTTAATTTCTTTTCTTTCCCCAACTGTAACTTGATTGGATATATCTAAAATAAGGGCTAAAACCACCCTCCAGCTCTAGTTCAGTGGAATTACAATACTTCTACTCTGTCCCACATTCCCACAGAAATAAAAGTTACAGAAATTTAAACAAAGATGTTTTGTGCAAGTTTCTTGGTAATAAATAATTCACGTTACCATGCTATATGATCTTGTATGTTGTTACAAAATCTACTGCAATGTCACCTAGACACAAGATGAATGCCTTTTTTTAGTTACATCAGTCCCATGGGAATTGAACTGTCCCCTAACTCCACCTAAGACACTGGTGTCAGAGTTAATCCTACAAAGCAGGAATACTTTGCTGCAACTCTTGCAAACTGCATTTGTCTGCTCATAGGCCTAAGCAGGTGGTGCCAGACTGCCTGCACTGGAGCTCAGAGGATGCAGGGAATTTTGGTTATGTGTGATTTTTCTTCACGCACAATTTTCGCAGGTTTGTTTTAATGCAGTAAATTCAAAATAGAAAGCTTGTAAATGAAAACTAATAACCTGTTTATCTTGCCATATTAAGAGTAACACTGCAGAAAGCATTTTTGGGGGGAAAAAATGCGTATCCTTTGGCAAAACAAAACATTTAAGAGGTTCTCTTACTCTGCATGAAAAGGCAGCACTTCTTCCTGAAAGAACTTCCTGGCGCTCTCCCTGAAGATATCATGCTCTGACGAGAAGATTCTCCGAGTGCCTATATCAAGCAAAGTTTTAGCAGAAGATGGTTCCAGGCGCTTTGTGCCATGTTGTTCGGCTTGCAGAGGACTAAAAAAGACAAATGAAGCATCTGTTAGAGCACAGGCACTCTATTTATATTTACATAACCTTTTTAAAAGAGAGGAAGCACATCCCAACTCTGGTACACTGTTAGGTCCAAAGGATACCCACCATAAACACAAAGACTTAACAGACTTGCAGGAGGTAAGGCAAGACTAGCTTGTCCTTAACACTTCAAACAAATTAAAAACAATAATAATACATATATAGGTAAAATAATAAAGTTTCTGTTAAAGTTTCTGAGTGCTAAAAATCATCGCTGCCTTCTCTCTCCCCTTGCCACACAACCTCCAAAATGCAATTCAGCTCAATTTGAACTGAGGGGGTAACTTGATGAACAAGTAAACATTTTTGGTGAATTTTGTTCATTCTGTATATACTCCTCAAAAAGTCCCAAACCTGCAAATCCATGACACTGAAAATCCACATACTCAGAATAAAAGTGAGTGCAATGTGGATTTGCACACTCCAAGGGATGTATTGTATTCTGCATTATCACATATACATAACCTTGAAAGCAATACTTTCTAAATCATTCTAAATCTTGGTATTTTTGTTGTGCGGGAAGGCCGAGCCTCACAAAACTCTGATAAAAACATACGTAAAATTAAAATGCTGTTTTAACAAAAGAAAAGAAAAAAACAACACCTGAAACTGGTGTCAGTAGTAGAAGAAAAGTGTAATTATGAAATAACAAGGAAGGGTTGATAAAGCTTTAGTAGGGGTTTGGAATATAAAGGATGACATATTACTTTAAGGCTGAAATGAAAATTCATATTTGTGCACTGGATTCTTTGACTTATTTTTATTTTATTGCCACAAAACATCAGAAATTTTAAGTACAGAGCTGAGCTGTAGTAAATGGAAAAGGCATTCACTGTTCCTTTCTCAAACTATTTTGTGAACCTCTCCTCAGTTCCTCAGCACAGCAACTATGTGTAGTCCACAAAATTCAACTGAGCCCACAGTTATTTACTCTGTTACTGAGACAAAAGTCTTTATTTACTGCCACATGTAGTTACTCATGCTCTCCCAGTGCAAAGGATTAAACACCCCAGAAACACAGACGCTATTTCTTTCTAATCGTATTTGTAAAAAATGGGATACGGCAACTTGAGTATTTTGTACCCTCAAAGGTAAGCACACAGTGACTCTCTCAAAAGCTCCACCTTATTTTTAACACTGTTTGAGACGATGCTGAGCTTTCTTTAAGTCCACCCTTATGTTTAATTATGGCTCGCACGCCGCATGTCACACAGGGAAGGGCCTTATGCCAACCAAAGCCCTAGGAGAGACAACTCCTAGGCCGGGGAAGGTGTGATCACACTCCTGCCCTTCTGCTCCGAAAAAAAAACCCCTTCCCCGATGCTGAGCGCCTGATGCCACGGGGGAATGGTGTGCCCGGGCAAGGACGCGGCCAGCCGTCACCTGCCAGCAGGGGACTCGCTGTCCCCAGGCCGGGCCGGGAAGTGGAGCAAAGGTCGGGATATCGCGGCGATGCGCTGGGGCTCCCTCCCGCACCGCGGGGCTCGGCGGGACCCCGGACCCGCCCGGCTCGGGGGGCTCGCCCAACCCCAGCTGCTGCCTCCTGCAAGGGGAGCACAGCCGCAAACACACACACACACGCCTGCATCTACACATACGGTGCCTGTAACCCTCCCGCCACACGCCCAGAGCACACGCATCCACACCGCTCCGAACACACACACACACGGATGCGCACACCCACCGCACACACACATCCATACAGAACGTGTGCCCACACGGCTCTACAGCCCCATCAACCCGCACCCCCGCGCAGACGGGCAAAGGCACACAGCCCAAACTCGGGGTGCCCTCCCACCCGCCCTCGCGGTGCTCCCCGGCGGGATTCCCCAGGCACCAGGGCCGGCCGCGCTCACCTGGCCTGGGCAGAGGAGAGCCGGCAGCCGGCGGCCCGCACAGCGGCCCGCAGACGGATCAGCCGCGCCGCCATCTTACGGGACAGGGCGGGACAGTGCAGGGCGGCACCGCCGCTGGTGTCGGCGGCGGGGGCGGTCCGAGCCCTGGCGCTCTGTTATGTTGCGAGTCATCATCATCAGTAATTTGTTATTGTCGCCTGTTTTCGTTGTTGCTGGCGGTTCTGTCAGCGATGCTGCTCTGCTTGTCCCGCGCGGCGAATGGGAGGATATATGCTGCCCAAAGCCTCTCGCAACGCTCACCCCTGTAATTATCCCTGCTCTCACCTATTTGCCGTTGTAAGTCCCTGCCGTGTTTAGAGCAGGATTATGATGAAACGTATATAATAAATACTTTTCTCGCATAGCTTTGAAGTCACGCCAGGGAGGGGAGCGGGAGCAGGGGTGACCGCGGGGTTGGGCACTCGGGAGAGGCTCCCGTGCCCCGCCTGGCCGTGCCCCCGTCCCCTCCCTCAGCACCCTCAGGGACGGCGCTGTCCCCCTCCCGAGCCGGCATGAGGGGAAGCCGGGCCCCTTCCCCTGACGGCTGCCCCTCATTGGGCACTTTGGGCATTTTGTCTTTAGCCCACTTTAATTTTTGAGTGCTGCTCCCCTCAAGGAGGTGGTTTATGGTTGTTGTTGTGCAAGGGGCTCCGAAGGATGGAGGTGTTGTCCTGAACCTTACCCACACTGAGGCGAGGTATTTCTTTTTTATTCTGGTTTGCGCAAAGTAGGGACCTAGGTGGCAACCCCCAAAAGGCTAGCTCCCCAGTCATCAAAATTTTACACTATTTATAC
The DNA here is from genome assembly GCF_003031625.1 of Empidonax traillii. Taxonomy (NCBI): domain Eukaryota; kingdom Metazoa; phylum Chordata; class Aves; order Passeriformes; family Tyrannidae; genus Empidonax; species Empidonax traillii. The sequence continues at coordinate 1,536,354 of NW_020955416.1, forward strand.
AATTTAACAAACAAAGGCATACATTACATAACCTTTTTATTAGTTAGTACTCAACCCTCTATTTGCAAGTTATATCTCTTGCTTCTCACGCTCATTAGTCCACATGCACATTCTTCCCTCCATTGGAGTCTGGGGTCTATTTTGGGTAGGTGGTCCATGAGTTGGGGGTCATGATCTCCCACTGACAGAATTATCTTTCCCCCAGTTACTTCAGTGCTCATAACTGTACTGAAAATAAGTTATATTTTGACTCAAAGCCTTATTCAATCCTTAAGGAGCTCAGTGTCAAGGGGGCATTACTTTAAGGAGAAGCAAATCACTGGAGGTGAGGGAAAGGATAAAGGTTTAAGAGTCTGCTTGTCGTTCTTCATCCTTCCAGCTCCTGTGGTCACCCTGCTGCGTGGGGCACAGCTCTGGCAGAGAATACTTTTCCCGAGTCAGCCATCTGGGGAGACTTTTGAGCTGTAAATGGACATCTTTCACTGAGAAAGGAGCTGCTACCCGCTTCTTTTACAAACAATACCGTAAGCTACAAATTGATAGATTAATTATAACTGATATCTAGAAAATAGGCATTACCCATCATCATTATGAATAATAGGGGCTTAAAACAATGTACAGTCCCCATCAATGGGATTTTACATGCTTTCCTCACTCCCCACGTGGTGTTATGGAACCCTCAGTCATTATCCTGTGGAGTCATGAGACGACACAAAGATTTTAAGCGCAAAGGGAGTTTTAAGCCTTTGTGAAGTAAGATAACATGCAGGTACCCCAAAATGCCAGGCAGTGGAAGGATGGTAGGGAAGTTTATTCCCTAAGTTGAGAACACTAGACTTCAAAGAACATTATTCTTAACAGCGTTTCAAACCCTGAGCCTGATGAAAGACACACCCCGTGTTCTTCTCAGGGCCTTTATTATTCCTGGACCCCACTCTGTGGGGACCTTCGACATGTCTGCAGGACTTACTTCTTCTTGTATCAGGGAGCGTTTCTCTAGAATGCAGGAGGAGAAAACATCTAAAACTCTCATTGGGAAAGATGCCTCTTTTAGGCAGGAAGGTCTTCCTACACTAAACAAGCTCTGATCTCGTCACCATAAGCCTTCTGTAAGGGTCTTCAACCCTTACAAACTTGATGTTTGTTGAGAAATAAAACAAATGCTGACAAACAAGATTGTAATGGCTCAAAACGCAAAGCAGATCAGCTCAGAAGATATTTTTCAAAGCCTCATCATTTTAAGTTAATAATTTATTGGGAGGAGAATTGTACAAAATCTCTCGAGAGAATGTCCATGGCTTGGGTGTTTTTGTATATTAATCCATAGCCTAAACCTCTTGTAAAGTTTTTTTTTAATGTATATATATATATATAAATCTTTCATTTGAGAAGTGCTATTTTCGACTACTGTGTTCCTACACCATAAGCCAGGAGATGGCACTATAGGAATTCCTATGGATGGAACTGTCTGAAAGCAGCCTAGCCTCTCAAAGGGCATGTGGTGTTTAGTGTGACACAGTGACACACTGACAGTGCAGAGTTGTCTGTCTGTGTGTAGTTACAGGCAGAAGTACCTGCATTACAAAACGAGTTGAAGCCTGGAAATTTGTGCTATTTTTTCACTTTGGAGTCTGATCTCACATTATTATATCAGAGTAGGCAGGAAGGAACCATGCAGGGGCAGTTGGGAAGGAAAAACTGAATAGGAGTTAGGTGGGAATTACTGAATTTGGATTCCCAGAGGTAAAATTTGGCTGTGGTTACGAGGCCCTGTCAGGTACAGCCCACTGGGAAGTGCCTTCCTTACGCTGGTACAGGCTCCTGGGTGAGCCCAGCACTTTGGTCTCGGATCTGTTAGCAAACAGGAGGCTGATAGGAAGATTCCCATTCCCAGAGATGCCAAGTCACCCAGTTTACAGACTTGGCAGCTTTGTTGTAGCAAGAAAATTTAGCAGGACATATCCCATCACCCACGCACAGGGTGAAGGGATAAGGGAGCTGAGAGATGGGAGATCCTATCCTAAGCCACAGAAAAGTAAACTTTGTCCAGGTTTCAAGTATCAGTTCCTGGGATCAGGAAATGCCTCAAAACGGACAGTGGCTAACGTTGACATTTTGCATACCATTTTTGGGGGGGAAGAAGTGTGGGTATAAAGAATTAGATATTAAGAACGATGGAAGTTTTTGTTCGTTTGGGTTCTTCTGAATTTTTTTTTATAAAGGTTCTTGCAGAAAACAGACTCGAAGTAGGTACTGCAGCAGGGCAAAGTGCAAATGCATTATTGGCCTTCTCATAGATGCTGTTCCCAGTTTGGGATTGTGCTTTTCTTGCAACAACCTAATGGAACTTTAATGAGACACAGCATAACCTGACATAACTGACAGGGCTCTACCCTTTCCTCTTGCAACCTGGTCCCTTCCCCTCCATTCCTCCTGTGGGCACAGTCGCAGACTGAGCCTTTAATTCTTGTTTTCCACCAGTCATGGTGACTCCTTCCTGACCTCTGGTATGCATAGCTCAGGAGAGGGATATGGTTTGCCCCATGTTATTGGGTGTAAATTCTCCCAAATTAGTAGTTCTCCTGCTGTCACGTTGCGTGGTAAGCAGGAGACTTTTACGCTTGAGATTCCCAACTGCTCAGATCTCTGTTACTTTGTGGTAAACACTGTACCCCTTTGTCATCCCCAGCACTAGCAATATCCACCCCTGTGGTATTAGAAGTGTTGCCAGTATAATGTGCAGACACCAAGTCAGTGGGCTTCCCTTACCATGTGTTACTGCCTTGGCCTGAGAACTTTGTGGCATCTGGGCTTTGTTACAAATTGGTTTGGTTGAGGAGTCTCTTCTGAGTCACCCTTTATGTTCCTTTTTTTCATGATTTTCAGTGTTAATAGGCCATTGCTACAGTTGGAAAGAATTTATATTCTCTTCAGGGCCTTCTTTGCTGAGAACAATGTCTAACATGTTTACTACAGTGAATGCAATTTAAAGCATTATCTTACTGAAAAAAAAAAGCAAAAAAAAAGCACATGGCCTTGCTAAATACAAAGTTAAAAAATAAAGGAATTGTAGGTTACTTGGGAGAAAAAGTGTTCAAGTGAAGCTCTGTGGGTAAGAGCGGTTGAAATGAAATTTGGTTTGTTTTTTGTCAGACAGTGTTCATCTGAGGAATACATGCTCTCCAGACATGAAGACTGTGCAAGTATATTCAGGTCAGAATAGGCATAAAAAAGAATTATCTCTTTTTTTATTATTTATTTTAATAAGAGGAAAGCTTTGTTGTCTTTTATTCCCACTGCAAAGTAAAATAATTTTTAAAGGAATTAAGCAAAAAAATCTCATTGCATGCATTTTTTCTGTCAAATACTTCACGTACATTTTTCCATGTGTATTCCTGAGCTGGGACATCATTAGTCCTATTACATCTGCAGCAGCATCTGTTGCTCTGTAGAAGGGTGTTCTCTTCCAGGGGTAGGAGTGTTGGATTTAATTTTGATAGCAGACAATTTAATGTGAAAAACTACTGGTTAATGCAGCCCTTGGATGCAACGCTCCTAATTTTTCTCAGAGCTTTATTGTGATATGCTTGCTTTTGCATAGTGTTTGCTATCCAAGGTGCAAATCTGACGGGGAAGAACTCCTTAAATGCATGTTCTTGTCTGATCAGTCAATCTGAAGAGTTCCCCTGACAGCTGGTGACATCACATTCCAGCACTGGGGGTGATTTGTACCAGATGGCTGTCTCTGTACCTGGGTAAAGAGGCTTCTCTTCAAAAAGCCGTGGTTACGTGTGTAAGGCTGTCTTGCCACATGGGATAGTGATACACATGGTGCCGCGTGGTGATACTGGCTTTAAAGCCAAGCTGCAGGATCTGACCAGAAGTTTTGAACACACGGCAAGAGACAGCATTGGCCCCTCTCACAAAGCATTTCATTTCCTTTTTAGACTTTCAGTCTGTGTTGCAAAGAGTGAGCCTAACTGTTCATGTGTGACATGAATAGCCTAGAGGTTGGGTTTCTGAATAGGTTATTTAAAGCTGATGTGCTGTCTTTCCTCAAGAACATGATGCCAATTTAGCATGCGTGCCCATCATCGACTTTTTAATGTTGGCATTATAGTGCAGGGCAAGCTGGAATAAGATGCAAAGCTCTCAGCTTGGTATGCAACTCTCCTCAGTGTGCCTCTGCGTGGGGGTCACACAGTGTCAGTGTGAGATGTGACAGAGAGAGATGGGCTGCAGCTGATGTGTGTGCCTTCCAGTGGGCCTCCTCAGGGCGTGGGCTCCTGGGAACCAGCTCCCGTTCCTGTGTCCTGGCACACAGCACAGCTGCGCTCCCGCTCTCTGACCACATGCAGCGTATGGGCTGGCAGCAGAGCTATCCCCTTCGGCACGTGCCTTGGAGCACCAGAAAGATCCCACAGAAAGATTCTCCAAGGCCACCATAGGAGGCCCAGCAGTAGTGGGAATCTGCAGGCAGAGGCACATGAGAGTCAAGTGTGGTAGTCTCATGACTTGAGAACGTGACTTGAAGGTCTGAAGGTGATGATGGCAGGTGATATCTTACCATGGGACACATTTTGTTTTTGCCAGATCTCTTGACATGAAACCTCAAACTAACAAACTGTGTGAATTCTCAGTAAATTGTTTCCAAATCCCTTCTACCGAAGTTCAAGAGCAGCAGTTGAAGGGAGTGCTCCCAGTGAAGATGGAAGTTACAGACTGAAGTCCTGGTTTCCTCTGTAGGGAGAATTTGTTAAGTCTGGTACCAAAGAAGGAAACTTCAGCTACTCACTCAGGTGTTTGTTCACCCATCAGCATTGACTTTAGCATGTGGCACAGGGTGAAAGCTCTCAGTGGGCTATGAAGAATTCAGCAGAGTTTGTCTCTTGATCAGAGCTGTTGTCCTGCATAAATCAGCTGCAGACCATTAAAAATACACTTGATTTTCAAGCAACATGGGTCAGAGCAGCAGTCTGCAAAAGGCACATAAAGGCACCTTGCTGAACACAGCAGACATGAATATACTTACGGTGTTGCTGAAGGTTGAGAGCACTGCACGAAACAGGGCTGTGCAACCGAGGCATTACCTCCCAGAAAAGGGCTGCTCCCTGTATGTGTAATCAGTATTATGGTTGCTGTAGGATGAAAATAGACTTCTGTACACTTTATTATATCAGATTCAAACTGAGTGGTGTGCTGTGTGGTGGTATTAAGTCCTCCCAATGGTGTTTTAAACTGTCTCTGTTCAAGCAGTATTGATGCTTACAGCTTCAGACTTCTTGTCGGTCATTGGTTTGGTCTTTGGGAAAAAGCTGCTCCATTAGGCTCAAATGATAAAGGCAACACTGAGATCAGACCTCATGAACTACTTTTTCTTCAGAAGTGCCAAGCAACCCTCTTGCCAGGGTTTGCCAATCCTAAATCCTGTAGCTTTTCTGCTCTTTTAACGCCATTTTTTGTAATGTGCAGAATACATATTTATTGTTTCACCAGTCCCTGGGGGTTTAGATACAGTAGCTCTAATGAGCTACTCAGTGTTTCCTCCAGCTGAAATCAACCTAACTTGGGCCTTAGCCAAAAATCTTCTCCCCAGTTAGGAGTTGGTGGTGTGAAAGGAGACTGAGAATTCTCTGTGTAAGCTGCTGGTATGAAATCATTCCCATTATTTTTGCTAACTATGTTAGACACTGAGATCAGGACCTGTTTATCAACTGCAGCTGGACCTGTTGATCTGGGCAAAAAGAAAATCATGTTTTCTTATCCCCAGTTCAGCAAGGGGCCGGTAGAGAATTTGTCTGTTTCGCAGAAAGTAGCACCAAATTTGGCAGGAATAGCGTGATGGAAGCTTCTACTGAAATTACTGTAATTAATGTGTAAAATAATGTAATGGTTTTAATCTACACTGAGAAAAGAAGGATTTAACAGGTGCTTCACTGCCTGAATTAGCCGAGCACCACCCTTGCACGGGGGTAGGTGCTGAGCTCAGAGGAAGTAGAAGGGCACGTTGGGATGGCTGAATTCCCACTGTGGTGATTGGTGAGGCTGCTTTGTGGTTCTGGGGCTGTGATCTGAGCTGATGTAGGTACTGACCCGCCTTCCTTGCAGAGCTTGTTTCACAACCTCAGCAAATGTGCCAAGAAGGTAATAAAGTTCTGCTCTCCTCAAAATGTGTTCTTGCTGCATGGTCTTAACACATTCACATACATGTTCAATCAACTGCTGGTTTTTATTCCCTCGGGGGAGTGCAAGAGGTACAGTAAGAGCATCAACCCTTGCTTTGAAGATCAGACACGTTCCTGAAGGACTAAGGAACAGACCAGAGGAAACTCTGGAAGTTAAACAAAGGCAGAGATGTTTTGTTTATCGTTTCTAAAAACAAACTTAGCTTTTCAGATAGACAGGAATGTTACAGATAAGAAACTCTGAATTGAAACCATTTTTTAAACTAATGAGGTTGTTAATAAGCACTGTCATTTGCAGGAATGAGAATAACTTGAAAAATAGTGCTGTTCAGCTTAGCATGGAGTAAAAAATGCGTCTGCTTTTGTCTCACAAGGAGCCAAAGAAAATGCTTTCCTGAGCAAACATTCTAGAGAGCTGATATTTGGAAAGATAAAAGGGAACTTTTTTTGGTTTATGTCTCTGAATTGATAGAGTTGAGAAGCATTCCCACCTGAACTTTTGCAGAGCCTTTAGTTCTTTGATACCTTGAAGAGAAAAAGCTGCACACTCCTTTCCAAGAGACTTCTTTTAATTTAGTGAGAAAATAAGCATTTTGGTGAAAGATTCGCAGTGGTAACCAAGGAGAAGCATTTCACTAAAGCACCCAACCAACCCCAGTGCCACAACTCAGTAAAATACAAACCACTGGTTTTAAGTTACCCACAAGAGATTAAGGAAAGAATAAAGAAAAGATTAGGATAAGGAAGAAGTAAAGAAAGAGAGGAGAAGAGAGAAGGAGTAAAGAAAGAGCTTAGAATAAGAGAATTGCACAGCTACCACCGAAGGGTCCTTTGGAGCCATGCCACTGGCTGCAATTCGCCAGGTGACATTTCTCCATGCCTAAATACCTTTCAGTCAGCAGACTGTACACCTTAAGGAAATAAATGGTGTTTGTAAACCATAGAGACCCAGTAAATTTTTTTTTCTGTTTAAAAGTATAATAATTATCACTGCTGCTTCTTTTAACCAGTGAGGATAATCCCTCTTGAAATACTTTTGTGTTGCTAAGAAAATACACAGATGTGTTTTTTATTGCTTTTATCGATCTCCCTCATTATTTTTTTGGTGCAGAGCCTTTCCAGAGGGTTGACATTTATTTTTTAGAACCAACAGTTTGATTTAAGAGTTCTGCTACCCATTATTGCTACATGGGTGGAGAAATTAGATGTTTATGAACTAATCTATACCATCCTCCCAAACCACAGATTTTGGTAGTGGAAAGTTCAGATTGATGCACTAATAAACCATGGTCTGATATGTACTGTGCCAATTAATCTAGAAGGTAGACGTGAGAGAAAAATTTGATATTTTCAGTGACATGTCAGAATTTATTCTGAAGTAAATGTAAGTGCCTGTGTAAGTGAAAATATCACATTTTTGTTATAAAATAAATGAGAAATAACAGCTTACCGAGGAAGCATCTTTTCTGTTACACATTTGAGCACTTCCTTATATGACTTTAAAAGTCAGCCTCCCCAGCAAAAGTAGGGAGCAGATTTAAATCTGCAGGAGGACTGCATGGACAATAAAGTAGAGGAAGAGGAGTGTTTGAGTGCATTGTGTTTAAAGCTTGAGATTTGGTTGAAAACCTGCTGGAATGGAACAATTGTACTTGTAATAATGGTATGCAATACCATAAGAGGAAAAATGAAAGTATTTTACTGTGGAAGCGAGTTAACTCCACTGGAGAGTTACACTTGTGGAGTTTGTTCAGATGGAAGTGTCATATGTACGGTAATTTGTAAAATTACTTCAGTACTAGTATAGAGAACTGAAATAAATTAAATTATAGCCCAAGACTAGGGAGAATGCTGATAGAGTGCAGAAACAGTTGTTTTTTTAAGAGTGGCGTCCCTGTTTCTGACACTCAGTTCCTGGATGTGAGAGCTATGTCTGTTGATAATGTGGTTATGTCTGTTGATAATGTGGTTGTCTGTGAAAGCCCTTTTAGGTCGAGGATATATTTGAAGAAAAGCACCGAGAGTAGCAGAAAACAGCCTCTCCCTTTTGCTCGCCAAGGACCCAGACCCTTGAGCAGTGCTAGACAGAGGAACATGGATCTATGATCTGTTCTCCTCTTGCGGTTCCATACTGTCTGAAGTCCATTCTGCTCAGTGCTCATGAATCCCTGTCTTGGATGGATTTCTTGGCTACCCTTGTCCCGTAAGGACAACAGCTGTGGAGATGCCTTTGTTCCTGTGTGTGGTGGGAGCCAGCTCAGTGAACACAGCCTCTTCTGAGAGCAGGATGACGTCTATCCTTGGACTCGGGGACCACCTCTCCTCAATCCTTCTGTCTCTTCCGTCTCAGTTCTGTGGGCTGCCTGCTCCACACGCCTCTTGCTGTGTGTAGTGCTACCTACCAAGGACTGGTGTTTTGCAGCTTGACCTTTCCCTGGGGATTTAGGCCTGGTCCCAAGGAGTTAAACCGTCAGTTGCATTGAGTAGTGGAAAGTATGTTCATTAACCACGTTCTATTTAAAATACAAAGCAAATGTAACGAAGGCAAGAGGTGTCAGATGACAGGAACTGAGAATTGCTTTCTCTATTCAGAGCCCGAACAGATGCAGCGTGGCTTTCCTTCCCCAGCAGCTGGACTCTGCAGTCCTTGGAGCTCAGTCCTGGTTGTGTGGAGTATTTCTTTTCTGAGGTGAACACAAAATAGGAGAGAAAGCAGCCTTTTGTAAGGGGCATTCCCCAGGATCAGAGCTCTGAGCAATGCTTGTGTTATTAGTATGGAGGCAGCAGGTTGAAAAAAGTTGAAGCTTTAAATGGTTTTGAGGCAAAGTAGGACGTTTCCCTGCTCTCCTACTGTTTAGGCATTTTCAAACTGTACTTTCAGATTGGGCATCTTCTGATTGGGATTTACTGATGAAATTAAGGCTGACTTTGAGAGTGTTTGGTGTGTTTCTCAAAAAAACACCCCACCTTGTAGTTAAATTTCCCAAACATCTTGTTTCCACATTTTCAAAATAAATAAAGAGGTTTCAGTTGAAGTCACTAGCTGAAAGAGGCTGGTAGTATATAGAGTTGTAATTCTTTATAAATGATGTAATTATTTAAGATCACCCCAAAATGTTTTTGTCTAATAAGCACATGAACATTTTTTCAGATATCGGTCTCAATTTGGGGTGAGGATTTTTTAAAATTACTAAAACTTTTGGATAGCATAAAAATCCATTCCCTATGCAGCTCTGTGAAATACTTTAAGGCTTGGTCTCAGTTGAATAGGAAAGGAGTATTGTCTCTGTTTTCATCTGGTTTATCTCTAAAAATTATTTGTACTTTGAGGAGTGAAAGTACAGTAATCAATATTAGCTTGAGTCATTGCAATTAGAATTCAGAGGAATACTGCCAGCCTGGTTATGCCTCGTCATCTGGCATTTTGTTTTAAACAAAAATATGACTTTTTAAAAATGGTTGGCTGAAAAGTCTGTTTCTGCAGTGATGAGAAGTCACCCAACTTTTTTAGTCGTCCAGGCTTGGTTCCCAAATATTTTAGAACAACTTCCTGGTTTAATTCCTTCTATCCAGGGCTTTTTCCACCGTGAGTGTGGCAACCACAACCCTTTGTAAACTACCTGCTGGCGTTCTCTGTGCAGGGTATAATTCAGGGGTTCATTTGGCCCTGTCTACCAGCGTGGTGAGGGTTTAAATGGGAGATTTTTTTGGGAAGCCTCTGAAAAGAGTCAGCTGCTGTTGGAGCAGCTGAAGTTTATTCTGGTGCCAGCCACCCCTGCTGCACCTGTTGGCTCTTGAATTATGGTCATTTTGTGCATAGCAACTCAATAAGGCAAAGGAGGATTTTAATAGAACAAGCTGATACCCAGATGGGGATTAGGGCAGTTTCAGGAATGCTTAAGGAAGAGAGAGGAGCTACATCTAAGGGCAGGGATGTAACAATACTTCCCTGGGTTATGGCTATTCCCAGGGTCACTGCAGAAGGGGTAGTTGTCCTATTCTCATCACAGCCCTGGCCCTGTTCCCCGTTATGGGGCCTTTCAGGGTGGCTGGTACTTCTGATGGCTCTTTAGAGTCGTCCATAAAGCTGTAAATACAGGCAGCAGGTAGGATCCTCTCCTTGTAGTGCTGTGGACCTGCTGTTGCAGCAGGACAGAGGAGATTTTGCTGGGAAGAGTGGCTCTGCAAAGTCCCCTACAGCAGGGCCACCCTGCCTGGTTTTGGGTATTGCCTGATGTGCCAGCAGGAGGCACCTTAGGAGCTGTTCTGACACCAGCTGCCGGATCTCCTTCTCCCAAAAATGTTTAAAGTGTGGGTGGATGTAGGTGGTAGTTCCCTAGTTACTCCTCCTTCCAGTCCCCAAAGAAAACACTTTTCATTCAGATTCAGTAGAGTGACCTCCTGCAGATGTCTATATTTGTATTTTTTAATAAAACTTTATTTTGTGAAATTCAGATATACAGAGAAAATAGGGGCTGGGCGCTGCTTTGAGTGGGTTTGAACAGCTTTGGGGGGAAAAGAAAAGACTTTATAGCCACAAAGTGACCACAGGGATTTATTGATGCTTTATTTTTTCCAAGAAATTACATTGTTTCATTGCAAATAACATGGAAAGAGAGTGTTGGGATGGATGGATACTGGATGGCAGCAGTTTATTCCATCTGGTTTGCTTTGGTGAAAGCTCAGATTTTTCTATATGAAAGCGTAGTGACCCAGAGGTGATACCCGTGGATGTGCTGGTAAAAACGGGTGGGGTTGGAGTCGCATCATCCAGTTCTATGCAATTTCCATGTTGATGGTGACAGACTGAGCAAAACTTCTGGGCAAATCTGGAGTGCCATCTGGTCTTTCTGAATTCGACTTGTTCTGGGAAGGAATGGGAGAATTGGATCTGAAGTCAACGCTGGCTGAAGAAACATTTGCAAAATGACAAACTGAGCCCTTGATTCCTATTTGGAGGTGTTTTTTTCATATAGGAGTTGGGAATGTGTATTTTTTTTTCAACAAAATAGCAGTATATAAATGTTGTAGGGTGGTGTTTTTTTTTTTTTTTTTTTTTAACTTTTGAAGCCCTCATTTGGCTATTGATCATAACTGTTATACCCTTTTCCACGCGACTGTTTTGTTTGCAGAGCTGTTCTCAGTATTTCACACAAGTATTCAGGATATGCCTTAACAGAAATCTACAAATTATTGGACGTTGCTTTGAGTTCCTTTGAAAAAAAAATAAATCTCAGTTGTGCTTGTAGGATAAATGTCTCAGGCTGTCAGTTTGCATAGTTTAAACTCTAAATTTTGTATGGCAACAGATATCTAGGGTAATATTTATGCCTGAGGTTTCTTTTCACGGTTTATGTTTGAAAAATCCACTAAACACAATTTTCAATGACTTACAGGGCTGTGAACAAGAGCCAGGAATCTGCACTCCTGTTTTCTTTGCTCTTGGACAACAATCTCCTTTTATTCTATTTGTATCACTGAGGAAACTGTCCCACTGGTGTTGGCCATGGGTATATAGAAGCCTTTAAGCATAGCAAACAGATAAGTGTAGAGATGAGAAGAACATACCATTTGGTGTCCGGAGAATTCCACTTAGACAGACAGGATGTGCTTTACAAATGCTGTGGGAAAATGCAGATATGCTAGTTAGAAGGAGCAGCAAATGTTACCTTGGGAAATACCTTTATAAATAACCGCTGTGTATGAGTTGATGGTGTTAAGAACACGGGTTCCTGGTCAGATTTGACCCAAATGTGCGATAGAAGGCTCGGAGCGTTTAATGTTGGGATGCAGCATTAGTGTGTTGCCACGGTCATTCCCACACATAAGCCTTTTGACCCAGCTTGGCTGGAGCTTTGTCTGATTTGCCTGAGAAGCTGAAAGCCAACTGCAGTGAAACTGTGTGAGAGAGGAGAAATGTAAGATGGGAGGATGTTGAGCTCTTGCACCTACCCTCGTAGTTGATGCAGCCGTTTGAATCTTCCTGACCTTTCATGAGTTCATCTACTTCCTCTTCTGTCATCTTCTCACCTGAGAGTGGAGAGAGCTTGGTTAATCCCTCCCCACTCAACTGTGGCTCAACCCTATAGCTTTTCCAAAGGCTTTCCTTGTTTTCTGAGTTAGTAACAAAAAGACCTATATATCACATGAGCTTTATTAATTTTAACTTTCTTTAGAAGTTATCCCTGTGCGTATAGACAGGGATTCTAGTTATTACTACAGAATAAAGAAGTTATGCAGCAAATCTTCTACCTTTGTCCAAGTGTGTTAGGTCCCTGGGGTGTACAGACTCCTCTCTATTCATCAAATATCAGGCACTCTTAATGTGAAATCATAAACCGAGCCTTTTCCTCTGCTCTTCAGCACAAAACCCAAAGCTTTATTTGCTTTCTTAGTGGGTTACTAGTTAGGAAACTCAGAGTCTTGTCTGGCTTGGTAGCCTCCTACCTCTCCAGACTGGTTGGACTGTCTTTCCTCCCTCTCTCATGCCTTCAAACAGCAGCAGTTTTGGAAGCGCTCGCAGAGATGATAAGCCCTTACCCAGAGTAGCCAGCACGTGACGGAGCTCAGCCCCCATGACTGTGCCGTTGCCTTCCTTGTCAAAGACACGCAGACCTTCCACAAAGTCTTCAAATGTGCCCTGTTCCTTGTTGTTAGCAGCTGCTTGCAACATGGGCAGGAACTCCTCAAAAGTAATCTTCTTGGCATTCATCTCTGGAAAGAAAGCACCAGTTGCTACGTGCCAGACTCAGGCATGTATGTTCTTCAGGGATATTTGCCCTGAAATGTGGGAGAACCTCCCACCTCGTGTACACACCTTTTTCTAGCCTTTACTCTAATTTTTGCCTCAGAATTTTTAAGGTTGTGGAATCTGGATTTTCTCTTATCTTGGGAGTTAGTTTTGGCATAGATCTGATAGTTCACACCCCTGCTCCAGCCCTCTTCTTACATAACTTGATATGCTTGTGTGCATGTTGTATTTTTCTTTTACAGAAAGGAAATTTGCTGTAGGAGTTGATCTTAGAAAGGATTTGGGGAGTGAAAGGACTACAGAACACAGTCTAACAGAAATCTTGAGCCCCAGCGGTGGGAAAAGGTAACCAGTGTGAGATGTGGTGACTTAGACAAGCCCCTGGGGTTGCTGACATATTACTGACCTTTTCAGGGTCTCTTTGATGTGGTGGCAGACCCCATTAGCAAAAGAATAAATTAATTAAAAATAGGAAAGTACAGTTGGGGCGGGGGGGGGATGTCCAAATTTGCTATTGACATGTTCACAGGTTTAAGGACTCCCAAGCTTAGTGCATCAAACCCCTCCCTTTGCTCTCATGAGCCAGAAGCTGTGGACCTTGGTGAGGACCTCCTCAAGTACTGTTGGTTTTGGTTAGTTGTTGTTTGTACCAAGGCTCTGGCATGACTGAAATCAGGGATCACCTGCTTCTAGGTCCTTGTTAGAAGGTGGCTACAATATTCTTTATTTCTTTTTATCTCTAAAAGAGGAGAAAAGGAAATAGAAAATGGCTGCTATAATAAATAGGCAACATATGCTTTAGCATGTCCTGGTTGGTAGGAACTTTGGGAAGACTACTACTCCAGCTAGAAGGAATACACAGGTGGGTTTCCAGCCCCAGGGCACTTCAAGGCTTATTCAGAAGAACCTGCACTGGAAGGACCTGAAGAGCTGAGTATCAGTTGTTGGAAATGCACTTACAGCTCCCCAGCAAGGGCTGGGACACAGATGGACTGTGAGCAACAATGAACGTGTGCTAAATCTGTGTAAAGCAGACACCAAAATGGTCCCTACAGAGACTTCTCCATGTCCTTAAGAGAGAAGGTTTTAATTCTGTATTTCCCATCATCACCATCCTCTTCCAAAGGAACTGGAGAAATTCCATATATTGTCGTTGCAGAGTCCCCCTCACTCCCCATCAGAGCAAGAGCTCCTCTCCCTCCTGCTGTGACCATTGATGCTGCCAATTGCAGTTCCCCGGCCTCAAGAAGAGCCCATCAGAGACTGTAGGGCACTTACCCTCTTTGCTGGGGTTTCCCAGGATTTTGTTGACCTCGGCATTTGTAGGGTTCTGCCCCAGCGCCCGGATGATATCGCCAACCTGGCTCAGGGTGATCTTGGCATCTCCAGTCCTGTCAAAGAGGAGGAAGGCCTCCTTGAAGTCTGCAAGGGAAGAGTCGTGGTTAAATTGAGCCAGGCAGCTCCCTGCTGACAAAGATGAGAGCCTCTTGTCTCCTGGCAATGTTCCACTGACTCCAGGGGAGCTAGCCAGGGGAATCTTTGGCCCACAGTCCCAAGAAAAACTCCTCCCCTGTGACATTTTGGTTTCACTATTTTTAAACTTTTATATCTATCTTTCATAGCTTTCCTGGCTCTAATAGCCATCAATAACTTGGTGATTGACCCTGTAGTTATTTCAAGGACAGGGAAACGTAAGATCTCCGTGAATATTCTCATTCAAGAACAGGTTTCTTTATGCGATGAAGCAGCAGAAGGTAAAAATGTTGTTATCCACTCCACCTTATCTCTCTGGAGGACTGGGACTCTCCTGTGAAAGTGCCTAGCAGGGCAAAACCTCTGCCTGCTTCAGTGGGTCCTACCTGCAATCCCAGCCTCTCAATTGCATAGTGCTAACGGCAAACTTTTAAAGGTGGATTTCAAATGCTTGTGCTGTTGTTTTTCCTTAAAATTGAGATTCCTACCCCTGTTTGTTCCCTCTCATCTCCGCTTTTTGTGGTCTGTCCCTGCTTCTTGCAGATGGATGAATATCAAGCTTTTTCCAGTGGCAGAACTTGTGTGGCGTCTTATTCTGTGCATTTCCAGTGTGTACACTTTGGTTCTTTCATTGCTGCCGAGTGGTCAGCGTTCAATTTCTCCTTCCTGTTGGACAAGGCCTCGGGATACAGGCACTTCTCCTACAGAAATCTTCACAGTCGGTTGCCTCCATTACATCACAGGCCTTCATCTGCTGTTGCAAAGTTCCGTGTCAATCATCTTGCCATATTTTTCAGGTTTTTTTAAGAATATTTTTTGCAGTAACTGAAAAACTATTGCTTTAAAAAAAGAGGAGGGGATGAAGGTCAACTGTTTACCTAAAAAGCCATCTTGGAACCTCACGTGCCAAGAGCATCTTGGACTGTGCTGTTGGTCTCTTCTGCACTGCAGTGTCTGACGATGCCGTGGGTTAGCTCCCAGCAAACCAAGTAAAATGTCTTTCCCTTGGCTGTGATGCACATCCAGCAGCTAGACAGGCTTTGTGTTTCACAGCTTGTGGAATGTTCTTTGTGTCTTGAGGCAGATTTGGGAGTAATAAACCACATTTCAGATTACGCCTTGATTTGTCTCGTGCCGGGGATGTGATTTGGAGGTATCTGGTTTTGCTTTAGCCTTCCATGTACTGCCATAGTGGAGGAGTTGCTGGCACCCAGCAACGGTGCTGATACACAGTGTCAGCCTGATAGGCTGTAATCTAATACATCTGAAACTAATCCTTTTACTATCTGATGTGAGAGACTGTCATCTTTCGCTGCTAACCCTCTCTCCTTACAGCTTTTATTGCAGGGTATGAAATCAAGCCCTTTGGACCCGTGTGGAGCTTCCCCTTACAATATACCAACCTGATATCAGCTCCTGCTCTAGCAGCTAAGATCAATAGAGCTGTAGTGATTTATACCATATGATTTGATCTTTCATCTGCTGCATCAATGACATTTAGTCAGAGGGAAGTATAAAACAATGCCAGTGTGCTATTAGCACAGCTGTCAGGAGACTTCCTCTGTTTTTTAAGTTCTGCGAAGTTTTATGTTCATTGTGTTCTGAACACAGCTCCCCAGCTTGGAGAAAAGGCTTGATTTAATTTTGTCTCTCAGACATGCATTTCACTGCAATATATCTTTGCTGTGACGTTTTTCTTTTTTTTTTTTTTTTTTTCAATAGCTAGTCCTAGGTTGTATTTGTGCTGGAATAAGCAGGTTTAAAGTCCTTCTCTGAGGATGGTACTACCCAGCTGCTGGTGCATCAGCCTGTGTGGATGGAAATAGTTACTGGGGGTGGGCCACCTCTGTTCCTGGGAAATCCTCCCTCTCTCAAGGAGGTTCTAATTGCTCTGCTGCTTGGTTCAGTCATTGCAGCATTATAGCAGCTGGATGATCTGAAAGATGTGGGGAAACTGAAAGAAATATTTTGCTTTGTTATACATGCCAACAGCTTTGAATTGATGGCATTTTTCCATAAATCCTCCCAATCCTTTTGTAAAAGTTTCAGAATTAAAAAGTGTAGAAGAAGAGGCTGAACGATTGTTGCTGTTGTTGTTGTGGCCAGGCATGTTTGGACCGCAGGAAGATAAATGTTTCCAGTCTCTCTTGCTGCACTGTACCTTTCCTTATTGCTTTGATGGTGTAACCTAGATTAGGCTCATGTTCAGGAAGTTTAGGACTTTCTCAAGACCTGCTTCTAGCTACTACACTCCCTCTGAATTTCTTGAAAGTCCTTGTATCTTCCTTTCTAAGTACTTTGTTCAATCTACTATATGTGCTACTGAAATTTTGGCATTTTTTTAACATTATTTAATGTATCTCAAAGGCAGCTCTTAGCATATTTAAAACACTCTAGCTTAGATTTGCAGAGCTTCAATGGGGGTTTTTAATTGGCTCTTTCTAGAAGATTGAAAGAATGAATTTGGAATTAGTTGTTCGTGAGTTGGATAATACAGCAAGATGCTCAAGAATTGCAGCGTGCCCAGACTATTGTGTTTATAAGCAAGTTTATACAAGTCACTTATTTGCTGACTATTTCCATGCTTCATGAATGGATTTACAGTAAACCAGCCTTTGTTTCCCCCCTTCCACAAAACCTTCTGGCCAAAGTGACACGTAGACCTCTTGCATCTTCTGATCATGTAAGACTGCAAAGCCACTGCAGCTAAGTCCACTCCCCTCCCGTTGTCCTTCATCTGCCTATTTCCCCCGTGACTTTCAAATACAAGACTGTTTTTCAGCATCCTTATGAAGAGCCAGAACAGGAGCACAACAGAAGAGTGTTCAGCGGGCAGAGCCAGTGTATTTTCTCTTCGTACCATGGAATAAACTTCTCAGCTTGGCAGCATGTAAGCACCCAGATAGATTACATGTAAATCTATGGTCACATTCTTGTTCAGCATAAGTCAGCACTGCTCCTCTGAAGTCAGGAGTGTGATGATTTGTACCAGCTGAAGCCCTAGCTCCTCATTTCATAAAGGTTAATTTCTGAGCCTCTAGCTCCGCTCTGAACCCACGTACAGTTAAAACACATCAGCTCTCTTGTAACTTACCATCCTGTTGCTCCTTGGAGAACTCGATCTGTTGGAAGGAAATCAATCACAAAACATAGCTTAGGAAGGGGGGGCTGGGGAGAACCTGTTTGTTTTCTAAAGCATCCAGCTCAGTCCATGAGTTGTCTTCCAAAACAGCAAAAGTGTGGTCTGACAGATGTGCAGAAGTAATGCATTTAGCAAAAGAGCTGTTAAGGCTAGTGAATATTTAGCATTTGGTAGCCATTATGTTCCCCCTCCTGCCCTGTTAAAGTTTAACTTTGATTTCACTTACCATTAATTTCATCAGCAGAGAAGGACTGCAGTTGGGAAGAAAAAGAGAGAGAAAAAAGAGAACTAGTACTGCTGAAAATGCACTGAGAGAAAGCAAATAGCACAAAGTACCCGAG
The DNA here is from genome assembly GCF_003031625.1 of Empidonax traillii. Taxonomy (NCBI): domain Eukaryota; kingdom Metazoa; phylum Chordata; class Aves; order Passeriformes; family Tyrannidae; genus Empidonax; species Empidonax traillii. The sequence continues at coordinate 1,554,246 of NW_020955416.1, forward strand.
CACTCTCTGGCTTCTGTCTTGCCTAATGTAATTGGGCCACAACAACCTAAATTAGCAACTTCCCTTTTAAAAATGCACCAGCAGGTCTGTTGTTAAAGATTCCATTAAAATCTGCATCCCAGGGAAAGCCAGAATTGTGACTATAAGCAAATTCTAAAGTCTCTTAACTAAAGTAATTATGTACCATCAGGTAATCTACTTTTTCAGCATAGACCTGCTTTAGTTACACAATTTGAAGTAATATTGCTTATCAAGCAGCTTTTTTACATTAACGTAGAAATTAAACCAATCCCTTAAAGCCTGTGTTTCAGATTAGGTTTTGACAGTACATTGTTTCATAAACTGCTAAGCTATGATATTTTCTTCTATAAAACATTACAATTTTCGTTTGCCACTTTAGCAGGTCGCATCTGATTTAACCAAAAGCTCAGCAAATTGTAACTGTTCTGTCGGAAGCTGCGGGAGCTGCACGTCTACCATTGCCCAGCAGAAACTTGAGGCTAACTGGAAAACCTTGCATAGTGCTTCAGGTTTCAGGAGGAAAACCAAGCAAACCTGAACTGTCTTCTGGATTGTCCTCCCCTGCCCCCTCCCCAGAACTAACTTGAGCCAGAAGCCCAATTTATTTCTATAAAACACACTGGCTCACTGCTAACCATCAGCTTTCCAGTGCACCCACCATGGTTGAGTTGGAAAAGCAGAGCAGCAGACGGGCAGGAGGGATTAGCTGAGAGGTCTTGAGAGTGGTCCTGCTTTCCTGGCCTTTCTTCCCCTTATTTATCTGGTGGTGCTGATGGCATTGCCGGGATTAGGTGTCAGAAGGAAGAGGTCCCTCCCCTTGGCGAGTTCTTTAGCTTTCTTAGGGCAAAGTGACAGGAGGCTCTATGTCTTGATCGACATCTTATGATGGCTATTTTTAGGAGGCTGGAGAGGGGCAGGGAGTGACAAGCAGTAATTCTGATTCATGTCAGCACTTTCTGGGTCTGTACCATCAAGAGGAGATATTCCTTGTCCAGACCTACCAAGACTTCCTTATAGGGAAGGATTCTATTCCTCCAGTAAGCTATAGAGTCAGTCAGCAGTGACAGAAGCAAAGGCCCCAAAAATGTTTTGTGAACTGGAAGGATGACTGTTCACGGTGGGTAAGGGGTGCTTGATTTTTTGGGTTTGTAGCTCCCGGTGGGCCCATAAGTGGGAATTTTCAAAGTAGGCTGCGGGAGGTAGAGGCTCAACTTCTCCAGCAGCAAAGACCTCGTCCCACCATGTAGCATCCCCCAAGCCCAGGACGAATCTCCGAATGGATGGGATGTTGTAATGGGATTGGAGAGCTTTGCTCTAAGCTTCTGTCTTTCTCTGTTGCCTCAGCTGGGTCGAGATTGTCATGGAGCCAGGATGGAAAGGGTTGTGTGGCAACAACAGATCCCTGTTATGAACTCAAATCTCCTCTTTAATTTCTGTTGATTGCCTCTGTTAAGAAGTCACTGCTGCTGGTTTTCTACTGACAAAATGTGATTAGTGAGGTAAACTTTCTCCTGTAGCTCTCTCTAGTTACCCTGAAGAGAAGCATAACCTTTGTGAACGTCTCTTTTCAGTATAGTGAGGACACTGAAAGAAAGAATCAAATCCAAACAGACTTAACTTTGCTGGTTTTTTATAACTGAACAATCAAAATAGGTCAAAGTATTTGGTTGGATTTGAGATACTAATCTCCTATTTTAAGAAACAGAAAATTCCTTGCAGTTACATCTTTTAAGCTTGCCATTTTGGCTCAAAAATGCTCTCTTCAATCAGATTACTTGCATTTTTGAGAAATGTCTGGAAAAATATCCTGAGTATTAAAAATGCTCCACTGCCAATCCTTTGCTTTTGTTTAATTTTGGTATTTTTTTGTTTGTGTTTTTTTGTTTGTTTTTTTAGGTTGGTTAGTTGGTTGGTTGGTTTTTTTTGCTACTTGTACTCTCTTAGCCTGTGGGAACAGGACTGTGTTCATGACCAAGTGTAGCCAGGATCAGGTGTGGCTGCGCTGAAAGAAGGTTGATGTTTTTGCCTGAATTAGCTAACAGAGGTTTAGCACAGTGCAGAGCACCTGATTAACGCTGGCTGGGACTGGAGCTTGGGCAGTGAGAAAGCTAATACAGATCTTGGCCATCAGTCCCCCCAATGCATTAATAGAGGAGCTTTCAAAAGTCTTTGGCAGAGCTGAAATGTTGCCTGGGTCAACGCCGTGTGTTGGCTTTTGTGGAATTTTCCTTCTGCCCTCAGCCTCTTGCTTGCCACTGCTGGCAACTGAGAAGTGTTCCCCTGAAAACAGGTGTGGGTTTTTTTTTTTTTTAAAAGGAAAACTTAGATTAATTTTCTTGAACAGATGAATTTTGGCTCCAACATAGCTCATCCCAAAAGATGCCAAGCAGAAAATAATTGGAGCATGTTTGCCTTGGGCATAGAAAACTGGTACCTGCATTAGTCATCTGGTTTGATTGGGCTATCAAATACCTATAAATTGAGAGGTGTCTACATATAAGCTGATTATCTTTTGACCATGTGAGACTTTGGCTTCGAATTTTGATGAGGAAATACTAGTGCATCACACCAGCTCTTCATTTTAGTGCTGATCCTTGAATCAAATCTCACGAGATAGCTTCAGTGGGGAAGAATATTCTTGTATGGGCGTGTTGCATTCACTTGAATTAAGAATCGCCCTGCTCCAAACCAGTAGGTCTGTTTGGGGGGGGTTAAAGTCTACTTGCTTTGAGTAAGGGCACCTGCCAGTGTCCTGGATGGAAAATTCCCCACATGTGACCACCTTCTAGGAATTCTGGTGCTAGACAGAGGTATTTTGACCAGGTCCCAGTTATAGGATGGGGTGAATAGGGTTTTGTGCAAGGCTTTATCACCAAGTAAACAGAGACCCAATCCACACAAATCTTTATTTCCAAAGTATTAACAAGGCTTCTGATTTCCCACAAATCACTGGCTCATGAGCCTTAGGGCACCAGCTTTTGCAGTATGGTGCTGTGCTTGCCTCTTAAGGCTGGTGGGCACTCACTGGGATTGAGTTGCACTGAGTATGGGATTGAGCTGTGCTGAGTGACAGCTGCCTTGTCCTCACTGGAAATGTGGAAAGGTCTGGATGGGAAGAAAAGCCCTTAGAAAACACGCTGCTGGAAGTTAAAGCATTCAGCTGCTCAATCTGCTTGTTGCCTTTTGGATGAATTACAGAGGAGTGAATCATTTTAGGAGTTTATTAGAGAGTCATCAGATAATTCAAGGTACTGTCTCTGTAGAAGAGAGTAAGAAGAGATCAGATGTCTTGGAAAATCGGAGAGGAGAAAATTGAAGAGTCCTTTAGGATACTCATTGTATATTTAGCTCTCTATGCAGGACTAGAGGGGATTTGTTTTATTTTTGGATGAAGACAAGCTAGGATTGTGCCTATAGCAGTTTATGATATCTGCTCACCCTTAATGCCTGCTCCTTGATTAACACAGTTGAATATCTTTTTTTGAATATCACTGAGTGCAGGGTTGCTCAGCTTCCAAACCCCTCTTAAAGCAGGGTGTCCTTCACCCATCCCTCACCCCAGTTCCACAGTGTGTATGATCAATGCCACAGATTTTAGAGAGGCTGCTTCTCATTTAAGTAAAAATCAACAGCCTGATGGAGCCTCATGGCTTATGAGGCAGAGAAAACATTAGAAAGCAGAAGAGCTCTCGAAAAAGTGAGGTCCAATTTTGAGAACAGAGCTGCCTGGAAATACAACTGGAGAAAGAACACACACAACCATTGCTAATACAGGAGAGAAAGTTGCACGTGTGAGATACTATGAGGTTTTGAATAATAGTTCAAAAATACCTCTGATTGGAGTTAAACGGACTATCAGATTAATTTGAAATTTTTTTCCAAGCATTTTATACAACTTTCCTGTTTGCTTATTTTTTTAAAGCTTGTAACCTCACAGTTGCTTTACAGCTGTGCAAAAACTTTTGGATGAGCCTTGCCATTTAATTAATGAGCCCTTCTGAAATGTCTGGGTGTGATATGTGCTCTACCTGCACTGTTAATCACACCCTTTTGAACAGATTTTATTAGCTTCGTGTGGGGAAGTGCGTTCAGTTGTGCTCATTTGCAAATGTGTCACTTTTCTAATTGCTTCTAAATCAAGAAGATTTAGAGTCTGTGAGGCTCTGGAGCCCTGCTTTTGGAGGGATTTCTTGTTTTCACCTGCCTCCCAGTGGCAGTGTTAAGAGTAATAATGTAATTTAAACTCTTGCTGCTTGACATTTAAGTGCTATGTGGTAAACCAGCCAGTTCAAAGTACTTTTTGGCAGTGGGTATAAGATGTAATAAAGCCTGAGTGAAGAGAGGGCAAATTTCCTGGTTGGTTATTTCGTATCTCCTTACAGACAACTTCTTTCTTTACTTGTCATTGGCTAAATTAGTCACCTTCTTGCCTTATGTAAGATTAACTCAAATATCCTTCAGTTACTATTTGTTACAAATCTCTCTGTGCTCTAATGGGGCTTAAAACAGTATTTTAGAAACATCATGGTGTTGTTTTGCTGGGAGAAAGGCTCTGCCACACAACTATTAACTGCTGGAAGTTACCCTGTGAGCTGTTAAAACGCTGTTACACGCTAATTTCCACTTTAAATGCCACTTTTTCTACCAATGCTTGCCGTTTCCCAGACTCTCCAAAGGCTACAGGTATCTGCCAAAGCTGTGAATAGCTAAGAATGGATCTTGTTTTTTTAAAAAAAAACCCTTTATGCCGTGCCCTGCCCATCCAGTGATTGTCAGCAACGCGGGTCTGGCATCAGAGGCGAGGCTGATGGAGCAAGGGATTGAGTTTGGGCTGCTCTGGGCTGGATCCTGAACGGTGCTGTGTCTCAGGGATCAAAGCAGAAGCAGGAAGCTTGCCTGGATGGCATCAGACAGGCACGTTTACATCTCTTAAGGCTAAAGTCACACTGGCCCTTATCCCTGTCCTACCTAAGTGCACTTGGGACTGATGACCTTGTCCAACAAGTATAACCATCCTAGGGAATCTTTCCGGAGCTGTAGCTGGAGTTAGATCAGGCATAATCTGAAGGCCTCAACCAAAAGTTTCAAGTAAAAACCTCCTGGTTCCTAAGAAAGCCCTCACTGCTATGAGCAAAGCTACTGTTCACATTCCTGCTCTCCCTCCACAGCTTTCCATGGAGTTGGTCTGCAGCACAACAGCTCTCAGAGCACTTCAGCTGACATTTGCAGTCCTGCTTGCCCTCCAGCCCAGGAGCTTTCTGTCAGTGCATTTTAGTGAGTCTCTTTCTCTGGTTAAGTCCAACAGAGTGTCTGTTCAGGGATGACCTACTGGAGTAGTGAATATAATAACAAATAAGGACACTTGGAGAAATACTTGTTACTGCCTTAAGAGCTCTGTATTTAAAAACAGTCAGTCACAGTCTCGCTTCCATGCAAAAGGCTTCATCATGCATCACATAGTTACACAAGACATTAGCAAGTCTTTACTAGTTGATAGCTTTTAATTATTTTTTTTTCTGCACATATCTGCAGTTTGGCATGGCGTAATTGGTGTCCTGGAATTTCAGTCTTGAAAAAACCAGCATGGGAAGCCTTGTGTGCCAAATGAACCTCACTTACACCGTGGATACCTGCAAGAACCCACCTGAGGGAGGATACTCAGCTGTATCCTTGAAGTAAAGGGCCTGGTGTGACAGCAGTTCAGGATGCTACATGTCCAGGTCACAGTCTGAACAAGCAGGTGCCTATAAAGCCCTGCACCCAGCATTCCCCACACATGGATCCCAGAACATCACAGTTGATGCTGTGAGCCCTCCAAGGGTTGGTGTGTGCCCATAGATTTTCAGCAAAAAACAACATGTTTTTCTTGTTGTTGATAGGGACCAAGTTATATTGATTTGGGCAATAGGAAATTTATCCATTTCCTGCTGCCTCAGTTGCAAAACCAAGCATAAGACATCTACATCATTTATGTCTTATCAGGTTGTTGCAGACATAGACCCACAGTAGTGCTGTTCATCAACTCAGCATTTCTTCTTATTCAGGCTTGGGTGGGAAGAAGGAAGTCGACAGAACATATAAACTATCTTTTAGGGAGTGTGCTGGGCCATCCTTGGAACTGGGGAATTCTTGGGGATTTTTTAAGAAAATAACCCATATGGTCACCTTGCTGTTAATCGTGGTTGGTTGCAGTGGTAGCTCTCAGCTGTGTCCATCACCTTGTTCTTTTCTCAGTTGTTCTTCTGTGCCTAATGCAAATCCAGGCCATGTTAGAAATAAAGAAAACTGGAAATAGAAATTTGAACTCGAACAGCTTGTGCAAAGCAGATTGAGTTTTCATGATTTTTCCTGAGTAAGGGGGAAAGAGGTTTTCACGTTTCTATTTAAAAACAAAGTCTTCCTCCCTGCCTGGACTCTCCTCCTGTGGTGGTTGCACTGCAAACTCAGGTGAGCTATGAAAGGGCTCAGTTTAGAGATTTGAGTCTTTAGCAGTAAAGTATTCATGTTATTCAGTTCTGTAGTCAATAGATGGTGCTCAAAAACAGAAAATCTCATGCCAGCTGCTATTAGCACTACCAAATCACCAAATATTTGCTCTAATTGGGTTAATTTCAAGAGTGGGATAAAGAACAAAAGAGAGTGAATGGTCTATCACAACTTCTGATGGTGACAGAGAGTTTTTGGGGTGCCTACATTTGTAAGAACTCAACCTGAGTCCTCTTAAGAAAGGAAAAAAAATCTGGAGTTTCAAAATGTGCTCTCCAAAAGGGTCAGAAAACCAGAAGGCCAAGCAGAGCATCTGAGCTGAGAGGTATCACCAAAAGAATCACTAACCCTGTTTGTAAACCACGTTCCTGTTTGTTTTGGAGACTATTATGATTTCTGATGCTAACTTAAAATGGAGTGCTCTGCCAAATGTGGCTGATTTGGCTGCTGTAAGCCCTTGTTAGGCAGCTCTACCCTTACTCACTCCACCCATGACACTTAGAAGGGGCTTGGATATCTCTTTGTAGAAGCTAACAAAGCCTGCTGTGTGGCTCCACAGATCCTCATGGCACTGCACCCTGGCATTCCCAGTCACCTCTCATGAATAGCTGCTGATTCCCTGAGGAGTGGAGGGGAGCCCACTTGATGCCCTGGTTCAGAGTGCTGGTGGTTTTGTCTCTATGTCTGGTAAGTCAGTGCAAAGAGCTCCAGATCATAGAATCATAGAATTACAGAATGGTTTGTGTTGGAAGGGACCTTGAAGATCATCCAGTTCCAACCCTCTGCCATGGACAGGGACACCTTCCACTAGACCAGGTTGCTCAGAGCCCCATCCAACCTGGCCTTGAAATGTCCACTGAGTCCCAGTCAAAAGCTTAGCTTTAAGTACTCCCTGGCTCCAGAGTTTTGCTGGAAATGGTGCTGTACCTTTTCTTGTGCTCAGGCTTGGGTGGCTGAATGGAAGGATTCAGGATTAATTAAGGGGCTGGGCTAAGACTCAGAAAACTGAGATTCCTGACTTTGCCACATCGCCCAGGCAGATCACTTTCCACATGACTTTGCTCCCCTTCACTGCATGAGCTCTCCAAGGGTGAAAAGGGATCACCCAGGGTGGCTGGTTGGGACCCTAGAAGAAAATACTTTGTCTGATACTATCTTTCAAGAGAAAGAATTTAGGGAGAGTATCTTCTTTTATCAGTCTGAATATGACAAAACCTGTAGAGTTCTCTCTGTTCTACCAGTATATATTTCCTGCTATTACAGAGAGCTGTCTGGGTACAGGAGGGAACTGCAGATGCCTCAGAGTGCAGTGTGCCATTTTTTAGCTGGTAATATATTATTCAGTCTATTTATGTAAAGATAGATTAGCTAGGTCCATTGGAGTTGAAAATCCTATTTTCTCCTAATGAACTGGACATATAAAGTTATCCAATCATATTAAATTATTTAGCAGGAAATCTAGCTTGTGTTCCCCTTCATCTCTGGAGATGAATGCATTGTGAGGCCTAATGTAATTTTTAGACAGTGTTCTGAAAAATGGCTTTTGCTCTTGTTATGCTCTGCCAATGGCTTTAGCTTCAATTTTACGAGAAGCTACATACTCTCTCAGAAAAACACTGACTACTGATTGGATGAATTAAAGTAAACTTGAATTTCATTAAGTGGGTTATAATCTTGGGAGTATATGAATTAAGGTATCTGAAAGACAATTCATCATGAGATGAAAATGAGTAGGTCCTCTTAGGAGTCCTTGTACTCCTTCTTTTATCCATAATAGGCATGATCTCTTATGTAGAACTTAGCAAATTGGTCCTGGGACCAATCAGCTGGTCAGGTAGGTGGAGAATGACTATTTATAGTCCTACCCAGAAAAACTAGTCTGTCTCTTCTTCTCTTGAACTGCTTAACCTCTCTCTCTTCTTTCCTAAGTAAAGAATTTCCCAGAATGAAGGAATTTTCTTTGAAGGGTCAAGGCAATAGTTAGTGATGTCAGTAGACATGCAGTCTAAAGACATTATGAGAACAAATGGCAGTGCAGTCAGAGGAAAACCTCCGAAAGACTCTTCTTCTTTATTGCTTTCAATTTGCAGCAAATTGTGAGCAAATGTAAAGGTGAGAGGAAATCACTGGAAATGCTCCCCTCCGTGTCTTTCTGGCTCATGGTCCCTGTCAGTGTTTGTTGTGCAGTGCAAATGAAAAGAAAACAGATGAAGCTGCCAAATCCCACTGTTTTCATCTGTTTTGTTTGTACACAAGTCACACTGCTCTCAAGGCACATGACCAAAGTGTCGTCAGGCGGCTCAAAAATTTGAGAGGAATTTGAGGGTAAACTGTAAAATAAAGCTTAGTTTTAGCACAGTGCTATGGGGAAACATTGCATTTCAGGTTTCAGTAACCCCTTTCCTGTCCTTGTGCACCTACTTTAGGGGGTTTGGGGAGGCTTTTTTCGTGGTGTCTTTCAAAAGAAAAATGTGGCTTCACCAAACAGGTCAGACTGCTGATCTGGTAAAATGTTCTGAGGTCCACACTCCAACATACTTTTAACATCAGCAAGGCTTCACTCCTGTGTTAAGTCATGCGCCATGCCTCGCACCCCTACAGCTGCTAAAACAGTTAAAAGCTCAGGCAGGTCAGCAAATCCATCGGCCGAGGTTACTCATTCATTTCACCGCAGTCCCCAAACCGGAACCGAACACACGCAACACTTCACTGCATCCCTCGGCCGGGACTCTGCTAACTCTCCCCCTTGGGAGCGCCTCGTGTCCGCGTCAGCACACGCTTATCCCTGTTACCTTGATGCTCTTGAGGTCGATGGCGGGTTCTTTGGGTTTGGCTGGTTCGGGTGCTGGGGCCGGCGCCGGCGCTGGTGCTGCGGCTGGTTTCTTTACGTCCTTCTTAGGTGCCATGGTGCTGTGTTTAAACTGGAAAGTAAAGGTGCTCAAAAAAAAACAAAACTTGGAAGAAAAAAAAACCAAAACAAAACCAAAAAGCCCCCAAACAAATGCAAAAAAAAAACCCTTAAAAGTGATCCTGGGAAAGGAGCAGTGGTCAGAATGAGCTACAGCCTGTGCCCTAGAAGTGGACCTGATGTGCTAAACTCTCTAAGGGCATATATATATTTCACTTAGTGCCTCACAGAGTCCTGACACATGCAGCTGGATTGGACAGCTTGATAATCGAGGGGGATGTCATTCCAGCTCGAGCTATAAATGGAATATAAGAGTTCAGGGCTTCATAAGATCAAGGAACTTCAGTGGCTTTTTTTCTCCCTCTTTAAAAACCCAGACCATCTCCCTGGTCATTTTTATGCGTGCAAAGGAGAGGGAAATACAACAAGCCCAGTTTCAAATCTACTGCTGACATTCACATATGGATTGAATGGTTCTTTTTCTCATCAGAACTTCAGTTCTGCTTAAGCAATAAATCTTCGTTCTTTTCTTCCCTCCCCTTTCCCCCCATGCCATGGATAGCACTCCAGGAGGATTTGGTTTCAAGTAAGTATTTTGACTTTCATGGTAGGGAAGATCATTATTTTCCAACCTAATTTGCATCTCTCCCTACAGCCCCTCATTCCTCCTCTGCTTCCTTCTTTTTCAAGGAAGTGTTGATCAAGCAAAGGCTCTGGGTGTTTAAAAATAAAGCAGACAGATATGGAAAACACTGCAGTACCTTCAGCCAAGGCATCTCTCTCCCTGACATGACCCTGAGTGTCTCTCAGGAGTTATTATTCCTTTCCATCATGGTAAGACTGTGTTTAAATTTGAAAATTGTTTCCTTTAATCTTTTTCTTATTTTTTTTTTTCTTCTCCTAGGGATAAGTTGTGCCCTATTAGAATGTGGAGATCAGCTGGATTTTGTCTTCCCACATGAAAGGTTTCCTTTTGTAATGTATTTATTAATGGAAACTGGCCATCGGGCCAAGGAGGCATTTGTGGCCTGTTTTCACCTTGTTTGCCTGCCTATCCTGTGTCCCTTGTCCATCTTTCCTCAGTCTCCTCCCTGCTCCCCATGCTCCCCAGGAGACACAACTTTCAGGATAAGATGGCTTTTCTGTTTTCGGAAGACTTTTTCCTGCACAGAAAAAAAACCCCAGCTTCTAACTCTGCCAAACCTGATGGTTCCCCTGGGTGTGCAAGATTGAGATTTTCTGCAGAAAAAAATCCAGGAGTTCTGCCTGTTCCTTCCTTCTCCAGCAATCCCTCTCCCATTTACTCCCCAGACCCCTCAAGTTCTGTGCTAGTAAGTGCGAGGCGTTTGGTGGGGCCCTTATTTCTGTCTCATGAACTATACTGTGGAGTGTTTTGTAACTACAAGTTAAAAGCCTGAAGGCCTAGGCAGACACCTATGCATCCAAAGTCTGACAGGATATCCAAGGACTTCCATTTTAGTTTAATGTGTTTTAAGGAAAGTAAACTTAGGAAAAAAAATGCACACCAAAAAAAAAGGGATGGAGAATGGCTAAGGGTGTGTTTTCATGTAAGAAAACCTGTGCTCAGAGCTCTGCTTTGTTACAGCCCACGACCTTGAGCAAGAGACTTCTTGGAAGTTGAGTCATCCCTTTTGAATCAATAGATCTACACTGATGGATCTAATTTGAAGCCTTGGCTCAGTTTCTGCTTTAGGGAACACAGACAAGGAGAGATTTAATTCCCTATTTCTCTGCCTGTAGGCCAAAGCCTATGATGTATGAGCTCTGCTGGGTGCCTCCACGGTGCTTTGTGGAGGGATCCCTGCTCTGCCAGTCTGGTTTTGGGATGGTGGTAGCATGGACTCTCCTGCAGCGCTGCAGGAGCCTGTAGGGTGTCGTTCCCTGAGGGGCCTGGTGGCAGGATGTCCAGTGATGCTGATGGTTTACATTGCACAAACCAAACTCCAGTGAAATCCAGTGAGTGGGTCCTGGAGGTGTAACTTGGGTAGAAATAGTCTAAAACAATTTTTATTCATCACTGCACCTGTGAGAACACCAACAGCAAAAAAGAACCAATGGTGGTCTAATAATTCCTGTGGTCACCTGAGATTTCCACTGAAATAAGCCTGAAAGCTGCCATCAAATGTATTTTTAAGATGAGGACAGGATTTCTGAAATGAAGGATGAACTTTATGCTGTCTCTGCATAATGTAGATGTGTCTGGATGTGCTTCATTCTGCCAGTAAAGAAGATTTTGTGAGTTGCTGACCCAAAATAATTGTATATTGATCAGATGAGAAGATGAAAGAGGTGCAGAGGAGGATGGCAGGTCCTTATTTCAACTGCTGGATTAAGGATTTGGACCCAGTCAGTTTTCTGGTCTTGGCACAGAACATCATAGATTTATCTGCCTTTCTGGTCCAGTTTTAAGAGGAGGGACCTGTCTTGGGTTTCCTGTAGCCCAGGGAGCCAGGCCTCTCTCCAGGAGAAAGGAGACATGCAGTGAGGTAGAAGACAGGGTGTCCCATATTTCGGGGGACCATGAAAGCCCTGGAGCTGTTGGATTAAAGGGTGAGTGCTTCTGCTTCTGCTCTGTTTCACAATGATCTCCCGTTGAGACTTTTGCCTTTTGCTATTGTCTAAAATGCCTGTAAATGCAATTAACTTCCCATGTGTATTTTTGAGTTCATGGCAGGATGCCAGATCAAGCACCAGGGGAAATGTTGATCACTCAAAAGGCTCTGGTGGGAGTCTGCTTTCAGGCAAGGTGTGAGAATAGAGACTGTTTACAAACACCTAAGTATAGTCAGCATATTCCTATCTTTTCTTGGAGCATATAGCAGAAATGTGACCCATGCACACTTATCTGCTATCATTTCAGCTGTCCAGTGTGTTTTCTCTTTCCAGTGATCAACTCCCATCTGACACCTGCTGCTGTTAAATATTTGCTGTGTTCCTCTTCTGAAGATTGGGCGGCTGCAATGTCAGCAGGAAAAACTGCAAATGTACAATTTACCATTTGGCAAGCAGTGATCTCTGAGAAAGATTGCAGTGGTCTGAAACAACCACCTACTTGATTGAGCCCGTTGAGTGGGAAGTGCTCCTGTTATCCAGAGTTACAGGAATTACAGGGACACTCACAGAGAAGTGTTTTGAATGCAAACAAGGGAGGTTCAATGAAATTTAAAACTGATACATGGAAATGATGGTTTTTTTCCAACACCAGTTTAATTGTGCACCTTGTTGCTGGAGGACTATTTGAGGCCAAAAACCTTATGAGATCCAGGAAGGAACTGGGAATTTAGGCAGTTATTAGGAATATATGAGTTCCTATAATTCATAACAGATTTGGAAAGAATATGTAATACGTTTTGCTGTGCTTCAGCATTTCTTGAACTGATAGAGACTGGGTGCATTTTTCCACACCAAGATGCTGCAGAGACCCTTGTGTTTTCTTAAACATGTAATTTTGGCCATAAAAGAGAGAGGAACTGCTGGTCCATTTCACCTCAGGCTTTAAGTCAGACACCCAGGATCCACTGTCAGCAAACTTTCAAGATCTCGGCTTCAGCTGTAATTCTGTGTGCAGCGGGGTGCCTAATGAATCTGCTAATGATTTGGCTTTTTCAGTACTCAACGTGGAAGCACTTTCAACAAAAAGCAATCCAAGCTATCCAAGATGCAGCTGCAGGACACCCTGATAAGCTGCAGAAACTCGTGTAGAAGAGAGTCAAGCCCAATAAACAGCCAGGTCAACACGTTTTGGAGGTCTTGGTCTGAGGAGGGTGCCCTGTCCCCAGGAAGGTGGGGCAGGTTTGGGAGCAGGGCACAGTATGAGAGGAGATTGTTACCATCAGACAGACAGGGATTTGCAGGTGATAGGAAATAGGGATGAACACTGGGAACAGCTTTATATAATGGCACAAAGGTTGGATTACATGCACAAATGAAGGGCTCTGTTGGCTCGGGGGAGGAGATGGGTATGTTTTGGAGGGAGGATTTGCCTCTTGGCTCCTTCCAGTGCTGTATAAGGCATTGCTAGCCTGAATGTAGCCAGGGGCACAAAGCACTCACAGGGCAGTGTAGGCTGAAGTCAAACCTCGCTGAAGGAGAAGGCAGAGGAATGAGTATCTAAAGAAGGGGAAAGAAGGCACCAACTGGTGTGCCACATATAGCCTGTGGCTGACTTAGCACTTGTGCCATGTTGCCCTCCTGCTCAAGGTTTTCTAATTTTGTCCCCGATGATGTCAGTGTCCCCCAGCAACTGGCAGTGGCACATACAAGACATTCCTCGGAGAGCCTGCGTGCATCTCCGCCACCCCCTGCCTTGCCCCAGGAGGGCTGACTGCAGGGGGAGCCGCTTCCTCAAGGTGTGCCCGCTTCTCAGTCTTGCTGGATGACTTGGGGGCTGCCTTCAGCTCACGTTCAGGGGGCTCACCTTCCCCGCGCCATCATTCCCTCAGGAAGAAAGTGTCACCCAAGTGCTCTTTGCAGTTTGCTTTCCACTGTACTGTAAAGCTTTCAGTCATTCTCTTGGCACCTCGGGTCCCTTGGCATGAGCACCCGTTTATAGATCACCCAGCAACCAGGCTCTGAAATGCAAGTGCTTGGCTAAGTGTAACAGTGATATGCATAAGCAGGGCTGCAGTGGAGGCAGACTGTGTGAATCCCACCAGGCAGGACTCTCTACCAAGGAAAGCATTAACTGCTGGGCCTGGAGGGGTCCTATGGAGTTTTACACATAACGTTGGGTACTGGATAAGCTGTTAAACTCTGTGTGCTCTCTCACATTGAATGGGATAAAATCCCCCTTGGCGCTGCTCTGGGCAATTGGGATTCCTGTGTCTTCTTCAGGGCTCCACAGCCTGTTTGTGAGCTGCATACTTCCTGCCTTTCCCTTCCTCTCTTTTCCCTGGAGCATGCAGCAGAGGAGTTAAATTACTGTCCATTTAAAATGAATTGTGTCTTTCTTAGGTCCCATTTTAATCTACTAGGAGATGGAGTGACTTCAGGCTTGGAAAGGGAATTGAAGGAGAGTTCAGGATATGATCCATAGTCCCCACATATCTGCATTACCTGGAAGGTTTAATTGTGACTTAAAGGGTATTAACCTCTTCTCTTTCCCATTTTTATTCCCCCCCCCTTTTTTTTTTCTGATTTCTGTTAGGGATCATCTGGGCTTGAAATCTCACATAACTTAAATGTCCGATTTGCTTTTAGGAAATCTGGCACTGTCACAATCTACACCTCTTCTTCTCATCAGCCATCAATAAGACTTCTCAGTGACTGGAGGTGTGGATGACTTGCAAGACTTGGAGCTTGGAGATGTGAGCATCACTTTGAGATCATATGTTCTCTGTCCTTGTCACTGAAGTCCTGTCTCTGCCAAGCATGCAATCTGCATTTGCCTAAATACTGCTAAATGCCCAGACACACCAAAATGTGTAGGTTTCAGATACTACTTGTGCATTTTGAATCATATCCATGAAGAGGATATTCTGTGGGGAGAGGGGCTACAACTACATTATCATATAACTAATCATATTATACATATTTCAGAAAACTGTTTTAAGAATGCAAGTAGCATTGTCAAGGCTTATTAAGCCCTGACAGAGATCCACACAAATGTCTGGAATATAATCTGTTCTGTGGTTGCCTGAGAGGACACAAATGAGCATAAAGCATTTGATGAGCTCCTCCTTTATCATGAATCACTATGACAGTGTTTCTGAGCATCCTGTGTAACACGTGTCTGTACGCAGAGAGCTGACATGGAAAGCTGGAGCTAACGTTTTGCATTGGAGGTTTGGGGGTTTGAGGCCGTTGTGTCTGTTGTTCCTTGTGGCACCCCAGCTGTAGCATGCTTCTATAACTGATGCTGTGCCTTTGGTCCAGCCTCCCAGCCATCCCAGCTCAGTGCTG
Organism: Empidonax traillii; assembly: GCF_003031625.1. Taxonomy (NCBI): domain Eukaryota; kingdom Metazoa; phylum Chordata; class Aves; order Passeriformes; family Tyrannidae; genus Empidonax; species Empidonax traillii. The sequence continues at coordinate 1,569,583 of NW_020955416.1, forward strand.
CCCGTGGACTTTCATTCTTCCATAGAGTTAACAGGTATTTCCTGGTGATTTTCATCCCCAGTGCCAGTTTCCTCCAGCCAGTCGGGGGTAAAGAGCCTCTTTTCATAAATGTCACAAGGTGATGATGTGGGTCCCTTAATGCTTTTAGCTGGAGAGGGGAGACTTAGAAACCAGTCAAGCTGCAGTCCAAGGGGACAGAGCACACTGTTAGCTTCCAACTGCTTCTCACAGGAGGTAGGAAGGTCTCACTGTAGCCGGTGGATAAACCTGGCCAAGCTGTTTAAAACTGGCTGTGACGGTGCTTGACCTTCTGTGCTGTGCTCGTAACATTTTTGTGTTCCCTCTGTGTGAGAGAAAACAAACCTTGGGGAAGCACTGTGAAATCTTCCCGTTGAAGCTGCTCGTGGGTGCAAGCCCGTTTTTTGGGGAGCAGTGATGTAGACACAAGAAATGTCTCTCCTCCAGGGTCTATCAAGTAGCTATGGTGGCTTTAAATAGACCTCTGCTGCTGAACCCCTTATTTAGCTGTAGGGAGGCAAGTGACATGGTGATGCTCAAGAATGTCACTTTGCTTCTTGTGTGACTTATGAGATCAGGGGTTGTTAATGGGAAATACACACTAACTCTCACAAAAGGTGCTGCTGGATCCAGGAACTGGAGATCCTGTGGGGCTGGGTGAGATGGCAGAGTACAAGGGCTGGAGGACCCCCTGGAGGAGGTTGTCCCTATGAACATCCTAAGAAAGCTTTCTGTGCCTGGTGTGGCCTCTTAAAGAGTGATACGAGCAAGGCTTCAGATTCAGCCCCTTCTGCCTGAACAGCCAGCCCTGAGAGCTTTTCTCCTGCCTGTTAAACTTCTGTGAGAGTCAGCTGCTTTGCAATATGACGTGCTTCACAGCTGCCAGTGAGAGGCTGATGACGTACGTTAGAAGACTGTTACTCCCGAAGGTAGTTCAGAAATGTCTGTTACTTTTCTTAAATATTTTTGTCCCAAACTCATCATCCCAAGCAACTCTGTTAAGCTGATAGAACTGGAACAATTGGCTGTGGGCTGCTCTGGGTGTGACTTTTAACCCTTTTTGCTTAGAGGGTTATTTCTACCTTCCTGCTTGAGAACTCTTGGATCATAGTAGTGGGAATAGCATGTACAGCTGGAGCCCAAGTGCCAAAGCTGATTTGGGTGAGTGTTTGTGGCAAAGACAATTTAAATGACAGTGGTAAGTACAGTGGAAGAGGTCTTCAGTTCCGTAGTTTTGAAGGCTCTGAAATAGGTGGGAGATTGGATCCTGAAACACACACGCCACGCTCATGACTTCTTTAAATTAGCTGTGCTGCAGTGAACACAAACCAGTGCTTCTCCTTCAGAAACTGTTGTGAAATCATTTTGTGTATGTTCTGATTTGCCCTTTTGAATGTTATACACAGGTAATGACTGATCAAGATGTTTTATTAATCCTTATTGTCCTTAAGTGAATTGGCAGGGATGGAGGAGATTGTTTAGATTTGAATTACAAGCTTTTGGGAACCTAGCCTTTGTGCAGCAGTTACAGAAAGATACCATCTCCCAGTTCCAGTGCTGTTCCCTGCAATGGGTGTGCAGGTTTCTTATTACAGTAAAATCATATTGAAACCATAATGAGATAATTGGGGAATGTGAGAATCAAGGCATCTGGAAATACAGCTTTGGCCATCCAACCTTTCCCTTGTTGGATGTGTCTTCCTAAGGATGGGAAGTGATGTCACGTCAGCAGCCCCCTGCCAGTGCCTCTCTTCTCCCTCTTCCTGAGTTGGATGTCAGTTTAGCACAGCCTTTCCAGGGTGGCTTGAAGAGAGGGGCTGCTCTGCCTTCAATAATGACATAATAACCAGCGGGAGGTGTGAGGCTGGAATGTCGCATTTATGCCTGCTGCTGATGTTGGAGTTGGAGATATGTCCTCATTTGTGGGTTTTATGATCTGCAAGCAATTGATACTGTCTCTTTTAACATTAGATTGGGCTTTTATAATTTTGGTAGTACTTAAAGAGCTGTAATCAGCTCTGTCTGCCGTGGGGTTTAACACTTCATATGAGGGTGCTGATAATCCTGGGTAGCACACTTTTTTTTTCTCTATCTGAGGGTGGTGAATGCTGAAAACCACCATGCCCCCACTCCAAGCACATGTAACTTATCAGATCTGCTTTCTTCACAGTAGAGTTCAAAACTGACATTTCCCAATTAATAATTAACTTGACAAGTGTGTCTCATCCCACAGTCCTGTCTTTTCAAAGGGAAGGAGAAAGCTGAAACCACAGCATGGTTGTGAGCCTTTGCTCTTCTGGTCTTTCTGCTTGCTGGAAGGAGAGGAGTGGTGTATTTATTGCAGCTGCAGCTCAGTATTAGCCAGATGAAGAAAACAGTCCAGCAGAAAGTGGCAGTGGCAGCTCCTGGGATAAGACAACATCTGCTGTGAGGAATGTGTTGTTGGCAGCTTCAGCGACTGGGGGTTGCTCTTCCCTCTGATGCAGACCTGATTTCCCTGTCAGCCTTAGCTCAGTGAGGAGGATGCTAATTGTTATTTACTGGCCAAGGATTTCAGTAGTCACAAGTGATTTTCAGAGACCAGTCTTGGGTTTTCAGAAAGTCACGAATACTCTACTCTTATGAAAAAACCAAACCACCCCACGGCCTCCTTTCATGGAATTTTAAGCTGAACATCCTCCAAATCATGGTATCTCAATTCACTTCATTTTGAAGATCCATTACTACAGATGGGTTTCTAAAGAGCAACTCACAGCTAAGGTTGCTTCTAATGATGTCTCAGGGGCCACAAGAATGTCTAGCACACTGTGTTGTGTGTTGCATGATTAGAGTTTAAATTAGGGGAAAAAGATCCTAATGGGAAACAGCGGTATGGTGAGGATACAAGCAAAGACACAAATACAACCAGGCAGTCTGGTAAGTGGGTTCAGTGCATAGGGAGAAGGTTTATGCAGACAAAAGACATCTGATTGGGGAGAATAATATTAGGATTTATTACTAGTAAGATAAAAACTAAAGGACTTTATGTACGACAATTCTAATTAGGCAAAAGTGCTATGTATTTACAGAAATACCCCTCCCCCCTTGTATCAGTTCAGGAGGAGAAGCAGTCTGTTTTCTGTTTCCAGAGCTACAGGTCTTTTAAATAATTTTGCAGCACTTGAAAGTTCTTCTTTTATTATCTCTGGGATGACAGCTCCGATTCGTCACAGCTGGAATTGTCTTTCTTTCTCTCTCTCTCTCCCTCTCTCTCTCTCTCTCTTCTATGTTGACCTCAGGCCTGGGCTTACCCCCTCCTGGGATAAGACTGGAGGCTGGGGGGTTACCCGGGCCCTGTGGGGTCTTCCATGGACTTCAAGGGGACATTTGCCTCACCATGGTCTTCCCACAGGGTCACAAGGGATAACGGCTTTTGAGTCCACCCCTGTTTCTTGTGGGTTCCCTCCTCATGAGAGACAGTCCTTGATGGACCTCTCTAGCACGAGTCCAACCTTCGGGCAACAGTTCTTCCATTCCCTGCTGTCCCTCAGGGTCACAAATTCAGCTGCACCAGCCTGGATCCCTCCCTGGGATCACAAGATCCTACCCAGGCAGACTGGCTCCAGCGTAGGTCTCTCTCTCCAGAGGCCACGGGTCTCCAGCACCACAGAGCCACATCCTCTTCATGCACTCCTCTGCTTCAGCTTAGGCTCCTTCATGAGCTGCAGAGGGGGGTTTCTGCTCTCCAGCAATCATCTACAGGTGGCAGGGGTTTTTTTAGTTTTCAGTCTCTTCCCTGCTGAAGGGAGAGAGAGAGAGGGGGAGAGAAGGAGTTTCCCCCCCTTCGGGCTTCTCTCTCCTCTGGCTGCCAGCTTTGACCTTGGAGGCTCCATTATCTCTCTGCCAGAATTCCTTTTGCAGCATGTCTTGTCCAAGTTCTTCTCTAAAGTTTTTTTCTCTACTCTGTTACAGGAGAGGAGGGGGCCTGGCCTGCCCTGCCTGGACCAGACTTGGCCCGGGGTGGGGGGCGCACGCCCCAACAGGGCCGGCTGCTACGCTGGCTCTTCCATTTTCTTCTGTGCCACAACCCTTCTCTTCCATTTTCTTAAATATGTAATTGGCAGAGGCGTTACTAAAACTTCTGATTGATTTTGCTCTGGAAATCCACCTGGAAAAAACTATTTTCAACCCGGGGGGGGCCAGTTGATAAACCCACAACACCATCCCAGAGTTGTCATGAGGCAAAAAAAGTGCTCAACCTCTTTGGAAAACAGAGATATGGAGAATTTTATTACTTCCAGTTCACTTTAAGAAAATCACGGTTCGGTTTGGTTTCCAGCTCCCCGTTTCAGGGTCAGAGAAGACTCCTAGTATGCCTTTTTTTTTTTTTTTTAAATGTATTTGCTCCTTTTGTCTGTTCCTGAAGGATGATGCTTTTCATCTTCCTGTGGCCACTGCAAACTGCCAGTTGGATTTTTCTCTCTGTGTTGTCCTCCAGCCCTAAATTTGTGCCCATGCAAGACTCCCAGCCCTGTGTCATATCTAAAGGTCACGTCCAGTGATGTAGCTGGAGCTAAAGAAAACGTGTCCATCAGCTACGGGGCTCTTGGGATGCCTGTCGTGGTGATGGCCAAGAGATTCCTGCTGTTTGTGACAGCTCTCTGACAGTCTTGGACAGCCAGTGTGGTGCACTTCATTATTACTTGGTTTCCACACAGGCCAATGACCTTTGCAGCAGTTAAGTAAAATTACATGGTCCTTTTAAGGAGCCTCTGACAGTTCCCTTGCTCGTGGGCTGTGCGCTCCTCGGGGTTCATACGGCGTGGCCTTGCGTGTGGGCAAAGGACAGGGTTGTGATCCGCATCCCCACAAATAATGCTCCAGCTCATCCTAGGTCCCTGTGACCTGCCTTCACACAGCATATCTCCTGCAAGCTTCCAGGGCTGGGCATTGTTGGCTGGGAGCAGTGAGGTTGTGTGCCCAGCTTTGCTCCTCTAGCTGAGCTGGCAGGCCCAGCCAGAGACAGGGAGCGGTGAGTTTTCCAGTGGCAAAAGGGCCGGCAGCTGTCTGTGAGATGTGTGATGCTGCCTTTTTCCTGATGGCTGCTAATCCAGCCAAGGCTCATCCCGTTGCCAGGGAAGTACTTCTGGCATATGAAGCAAAGGGAGTAATCAATGGCAGAGCATAATGATAACGGGTCAGTCAGAGTAGAAATGATTCAGATGCTCCTTCCTGGGAAATGAAGCACTTCTGTTAAGACTTCCTCCCCCCCACCCCCGCCAACATACTCTCTCACAAGATTTGTAGGGCATAATGTTGGAGCCATAGTATTAATGTTGCATTACTTTCAGTTCTATATTTGTAAATTTGGTGATTTAGGTACTGATTTCTTCTTCAGCAGCTTTGGAGCATTTTTGAAAGGGCTGTAAAAATGCTGCTATTTGCGGTGTGCCAAGTGCAAAAGAAGCATTTTCAGATTTCAAGCTCTAACTGGGGACCTTCTGTCATGAGATAACAAGAAACTCTACCTCAGAGATGCTGGAAAATGAGCAAAAGAAATGCAAGAAAACCTTAGCAGAGAGCAGCCAAATTACTTGTTGGAAGAGCCCCAGCTTGGCAGTTGCAGACAGAGGAAGGAGATTTGCCTGCTGAGTCCCAGTCCCAGGCAAGGCACGTCCACTGGAATGAGTTGTCTCGTCTGGGCAGCTTTCAAAGCACCTCCAGCCCCATTCTCCAGGTTTCATTACTTTTGATGAAATGATGATGTTTGGAGAATTATTGGGGTGTGTCACAGGTTTGCCAACCAACCCAGTCTCCCCCCAGGCTGAAAATAGTTTTTCCAGGTAGATTTAGAGAAAAACTGCCTTTAGAGAAAAAAAGACAAGAAGAAATTCCAGGCAGAGATAACAGGCCTTCAAGGTCAAAGCTGGCTGCTGGAGAGAAGAGAAAAGCTGCAAAGGAGGAAACCTCCTTCTCTCCCCCCACCCTCTCTCTCTCTCCCTTCAGCAGGGAAGAGACTGAAAACTAAAAACCCCTGCCAGCTGTGAAAGATTACTGAGGTGAGGAGACCCCCATGCAGCTCATAGAGGAGCTTACACTGAAGTAAGTGGATGCACGAGGAAGCTGAGACTTTGTGAGAGGCCTGAAATGAAACAAGAATCCTGCTGGAGACTTGTGGCCCATGGAGAGAGAGCTACGCTGGAGCAAAACAGCTCGGGTAGGATGTTGGGATCCGAGTGAGAGATCCATGCTCGTGCAGCTGAATTTGTGACCCTGAGGAACAGCAGAGAATGGAAAACCTGTTGTCCAAGGGATGGACCCACATCGGAGAGGTCTATCAAGGACTGTTCTCCCGTGGGAAGGGACCCCACAGGAAACGGGTGGACTCAAAAGCCATTATCCCCTGTGACTCTGTGGTGAAGATCCATGGTAAACAAGCGTCCCCTTGCAGTCCATGGAAAACTCCACAGGGCCTGGGTAATCCCCAGCCTCTGGTCTTTGCCCAGGAGGGAGGTAGGCCCAGCCCTGAGGCTGACACAGAAGAGAGAGAGAAAAAGAAACAGTTCCAGCTGCGACGAATTGGAGTTGTCATCCTAGAGATAATAGAAGAAGAACTTTTGAGTGCTGCAAAATTATTTAAAAGACCTGGAGCTCTGGAAATTAAATAGAAACTGTTTCTCCTCCTGAACTGATACAAAGAGGGGAGGGGTATTTCTGTAAATACATAGTACTTTTGCCGAATTAGAATTGTTATAAATACAGTTCTTTAGTTTTTACCTTGCTAATAATAAATCCTAATATTATTCTATCAGATCTCTTTTGTCTATGTAAACCTTCTCTCAACTTATAACAATTGTGCTGGGGGGTGAGAAAAATTGACCCAGAGCAAACCCGTGACAGGGTGTTAGGTAGAGATGTTGCAGGCTTGAGTCAAACTCTTTGGTCCCAAGTGGATGGAAGTTTTTCCCAGTTTCTAGTGGAGCTCTCAAAGCTGCCTCACAAAGCGACATGGTCTTCTTTTTCCAAATGGTGCAATTAATTGGAGAACTTACCTCTCATTTTATCTAAGGAAGATCCAAGCTGCGTCCAGATCATTAAAGGGTTTTGTTCAGGTATATCTAATCTATTTGCCAACTGAATAGTTTGACTGCAAATTCCATACTCTGAGTAATACGCTTCACTCTTGGCTTGGTTTCCTAAGAAGGTGAGGCTTAAGGATTTGCCTTACTTGTCCCTATTTCTGTATTCTCCCAGTGATGTTTTTGACTTGTTCGGATCATTCTAGCAAAATTAGGAAGGAAGTGTAGGAAGGTGATCACCTTTCTTATAGGTTTTGTGAAAAACACAGCAGGGGAGAGTCCCCAGATCAGGCCCTCTTGCAATAAAGCACCTATCCTACCTAAATCTTCAAGTGAGAAAAGCAAGGAAAGGATGTCAAACCATCTTTTTTTTTTTTTTTTTTTTAATTACAGAGAAAGTCTATTTCCCCCTTGCTGACACCACCTGGCTCAAATCAGGGATGCGGGCAGTAAGTGCTGATATCATAGTCCTGGGTTTTCCAAGGCAGTAATTCCACACTTGAATGCATAGACTGTTCAGCAGAAGGCTGCGTGGTTCCTGGAGTAAATGAATGAGATTATTGCTGCTTAAAGGCGGGGAACTGGATCTGCTGGCATTGTGAAGACAACAAAAAGAGAGGGGGGAAGATGATGATAGATTGTTCTGTTTTAAAAAGGGTCTGTGTGCTCCCAGAACCTGGACGCATTTGTACTCACTGGGGATCCATACATCAAACTATCTTCTCCGTATGCTTGTAAAGCATGAGGTCAGCCCTGCTGGAACGCGACATTTCCCAGCTTTGGGTGGTGTAAACAGTTTGTGAGTTTATCCCCTACGATGATGAACCACCAGGGATTCCCAAATGCTTCCACTGGCAACTTCCCGCTTCTGGTCTGGAGCCCAGTTGTTTGCAGATGAATTTGTCAGGCTTGCAAATACGAAGCACTGCAGTCTGATGGGGTGGGGAGGCTAATCCTGGGAACTGCTGTACTGGATCTTCTTGTGGTTTTCACCTAACTGCGACCCACTGTAGCTGTCACCCAGGTGAGGTTTGTTGTCTTTCCCATGGTGATAAATGAGCTGTAAATTCCCAGTAAGGGTATCCCTGGATGTAGGATTTGCCCTTTCCAAAGTTTGTCCTGTATGATGATTTTCATGAAGTGTCTTAAACTTTATCTTCTGAGGTGGATCCCTCTCTTATTTTTTTCAGCCACTTGTAAAAATTTAATTATTCCCTTCCTGTCCACTACTGGGAGCGTCAGGATGGAGGTAGAACGTGTCAGTGACAAAGTGCCCCAAAGCCCTCCTGGGAATAGGGGAAACTCCTGCAACTAAAGGGTGCTTTGGGTCTCCCCAACAAGGAAACCGTTTGGCACTGCTGTGGTCTCCCCTTCAGGAGTGAGGGGTTATCCTTAAGGAGGAGTATCTATAATAAAACTCTGCCAAATGCTGGAAATATGATCCACAACTCCACCTGATTAGGGCCAACAGCCGCTATGTGGAACATTTGCTCCTGCCTGCTATCCAGCTGCATACTACAGTGTGACTATTTGTGGGCCTGGTTCCAGTGGGGTTTACAGAAGGCAAAATACTACCAATAGATTTGATTACTGCCTGACAACACACTGCAAAGGCTGCAGCAAATTGCAATGGCTGCAAAATAACCTTTTTGCAAGGGTTGCCTGACATGTGTCCTCCTGGTGAGAAATTCCCCAGCCGTGAGGTGACGGAGTTAAATGGTCCCTGCAGTTCTGCTCTTTTTTTTCCCTTCTTAAGGCTTCCAGGTTGTTTTTAGCGCTGCCTCTGTGCCTCCTGCATGGCTGGCTGTCTTCCTTGCTGCAGAGGAAGCAAAGCAGTGTTCTGTCATGCCCAGGCTTAGAGGGTGGCCAGTCATTACAAGATCTATTGCCCATTTTGGCCAAATCTGCCAGCTTTTACCCTCTGGTGAAAGTGGAGGGGAGTGCAGGGCATCTGAGGGTGGCTGGAAGCTGTCCTGTCCAGAACAGAGGGCAGCAAAAACAAATGGCTTTTGTGCCTCTGAAGTTGGGGGATACATGAAAAAGAACTTAATTTTCTCCTCTCCTTTCTGCTGGCAACTTTTATCATTTAGATTATGCAAATATTGGTGATGGGATTGTTCTTAGGTGGTCCTAGGCTGTGCTCAAAAGCTTCCTCCCCATGAGGGGCAGGGAGGGCACAGGTTTCCTTGGGATAAGCTGCTTTTGCCTTCCCCTTGCTGTGCTGCTGTAAACTGGATTTGTGAAATGATCCAGAGTAAAAGCCACCACCCTTCTTCCCTCAAAGCAGTAGCATGGAGACAGAAACAAGCACGTGACTGAAGTGGGGAGAGAGGTAAAACAGAAGTGTCTTCAGGCAGCTCTATTGCAGGAGGAAACAGCAGGGACCACCGTGCTGAAGATGAAAGCTGGCAGGGGGAACACTTGGGAATACACAGCTTTGTGGACAAGGCAATGGCAGGCTCTGTCTCCAATCAGCAGCTGTATGGAGAACTGTTTTGTTCTGGTTTTCCCTGACAGCTTTTGAGGGGAGCGAGTTTGGCTCTGAAACAGAAAAAAATCTGTCAGGATGCAAAGATGTGCTGGTCTTTTCTGGGTCTCAGAGCAGCCATACATTGCAACGACCTAGGTAGTCAGAGCCCTTCCCGTTCAACTTCTGCTTTCAAAGGTCACTTGGGGCAATGGGGTGGCACCAGGGTGGTGGCAATGCTCACCCTCAGACACCAGATGCCACGTGTCCAGCAGTGCCAGGATGGCCACTGGCACAGCAAGCCCCTCATCTTCTCTGGGGTCTTGCAGAGCATCACCCAAGTCAAGCAATGTCACTTCTGTGTTAGCAGCATCCCTGATCCTCAGGCCTTGCATTTCGGGAGGGCTTCCATGTTTCCATCTGTCTCCTGCATACATACTATTCCCACAGTATACAAACACACCCTTACCCATGTGGGCTTTTAGGTTTGAGCAACTTTCCCAAGAGCTGGATCCCAGTTCTCCTGAGGTCGGATTTAGCAGCAGAGGAGTGCAGGGACGTGTTTGGCAGCAGCAGGCTGGCTGCTGCTGTTGGGCTGCATTGCCACCTGCTGGGGCCACGCTGCGGTCACTGTCACCCTTCAGCATGGAATCCCCAAGCCAGCAACCCTGCCAGGAGAAAGCGTAGCTGGGCCTCTGGTATGTTTCTTCAGGTGCTTATTTTGGGGCAGATCTGCTTCCCGCTCTGTGGGATTTTCTCTTTAGGCACTAACAACATCGCAAGTTGTAACTTTTGGGGTTTAGATTTCCTGGTGTGGGTACTGGCCTTCAATTCAGGTTTCTTCCCAAGGTGTAGTTAAAGGGATGCAGGGGACACTTTGGCCAAAGGACTTGGGTCACTGTGGGCAAGAAGGTGTGAGGAACCTGTGTTGTTCTTCTCAATGTAAAAAAAAAAAAGTTAAGCAATAAAATCTCTAGCTACAAATCAACTGTATGTCCTGGGAACTTGCTGGCCTGGAGCAGGACTGCCAGATGAGTGTGTGACTGACTGCAAAGGCTGATGGGGCTAAGGACTGCCCATAGCTGGATTTGTTTGGCCACGTGTTAGCCACGGACTTAGCATCAGTGCTGGTCACAGTTTGTGGGCATTTGAGAAGTTAAGAATCAGAAATGAAATAATTTGGGCAGAGGGCAATAACATATCTGTCTTCTTGTACTGTCCCTGTGTCACCTCTTTGATCGCTGAGGCTGCTGTCAGCTCTCGAGAGCTGAAACCACAGCAAGCTCTCAGGGGACATGCACTCCTACAGATGGTGTTTGGTTTACAGTAGTTGGGATGTTTTTCATCCTGCTGATGATACCAGTATACAAAGGGGATAAACACAAACTGAGCCCGATGGTAAAGCATTCAAAATATACTTTTTGCTTATTTCTTGGAAGCATAAGGTACTTTTTAAAAAAAAACAAAAACAAACCCACCACCATGGATAAACATAACCATCACCAAGTGTTAAATGTTTATTTCTGATAAAGTCCCTCTCAGGTAGCTTGCTGAAGCAGCAGCTGTTTTGTGTTTTCAGGCTTTGTCTTGTTCCCTGAGGAAAAAATGAGAAATACTCTTAACACTCAGGATGGGTGGGAGGCCACTGAGCCTCCAGGAGCTGCCACAGTGGCTGCTGTGGCATATGTTGATCTCTTCAGACAGGAAGTAAAAATAACTCAAAGCTTGGTCATTTCAGCATTTTTATTAAACAGTGCTCCACTCGGCAGTTGTACACATTGCCCTGATAGCCCCCCATCAGTGTACAAACCCTGGGAGGTTATGCTGTCCTGACACTATGACACAGGCTGTGCAAACCATCTCCTCTACAGAAGCAGTACCCAGCAGAAACCCAGGCTCAGTGTCCCTACCCTGCCACCATACCCGCCAAGCTGGAAGGTGACTTCCAGCGAGCCTCGTGTGCTGTTTGATTAGCCAGCTCCTACCTCCTCCCTGCTCAGGCCCTGTGAATGACAGGGAATGCCTGCTGCTGAGCCTGAGGCTTCTAACAGGGATGCCCAGCCCCAAGCAGATGAGCTTCTCCATACTTCAGGCTGTCTTCTGGTGGACTTGCAAAAACCTGTGATTGCAGCAGGAGTGTGGGCTTCGAGGAAAAGTTCTCGAGGGGTCTGCCTCTGCCACTGGGGCTTGGCTGCCCTGCGTTCAGGCACATGTGGGCACGTTGTGTTAGTACGCCAGGTTTGGTGGTTCTGCTCCATCGTCACTGGTGCAGGAGTGTGGCTGTGCTGCCCTGCAGCTCTCACCTGCTCTCACAGCCTGAGGCACTCAGCAGCTGGGCCCTTGAAAGATCAACACCCACAGCCACTTCTGTGCGGGCTGAGGAGCTGCCCTCAAACAGCACAAAGTAGTGCAGCTGTGTCTGGAACTTTCCCTGCAATCAGTGCTTCGTTCATGCTCAGTGCTAAGGAAGTGCTTTACAGGGTCAGGTCTCTGCTGCAAATCGGTGCAGCATCAGCTAAAGGACGGAAAATCAGAGTTACCCCTTGCTAAGTATCTGGTCTGCTTGACAGGTCAAAGCTAGTTAACCTAGGGCAAATTTTCCAGTTTGGGTAAGTGTGTGGTTGCAAATCGAACTACAACAAGCAGTAGCAAGGCAAACGAGTGACTCAAATTATCCAGGTTTGGGAAAGCTTATAAAAGAAAACATGTAAACAACATCTATTACAGCCAGTAGGTTAAACACTGACAGAATTCAGTGGAATATAATTCTTTTCCCTTGCTGCTGGTGCACCTGGCACCACCTAGCACACAAATTTAAATAAAGACTGCAAAATAAACTTTCAAAACTAACCAGAAGAGACCACACCAGCCAGCATGCTCAGCTCACTTTTAGACTGGAGTTTTCCATTAGATGACCCACAGACTAGCAAGGTTTAATGGAAGATGGCAGCGGATTACTTGTCTGCCACAGGAAAAAAAATGCACAAAAGAGCTATACATAGCCTTTGCCTTTGAAGCAAACAGGTGGAAATTCAGGACAAGCCTTTGGCATGTCAGTTCCAGCTCTGCCACTTGCAAGACGACATTAACAACATATAAAGACTTCATAGTCCATCACATTTGCCTCACATGGCGCAGCCCAGCTACTGAACCACATACTGCCTAGGTGCTCAGAGAGAAAACACTTAAAAACAACTTGCAGGGGAACAGTCTCACTTTTCCATCTTTTGTCTAACATAGGCAACTAAATTCCTGCAACTATTTGTCAGCATAAAAAGAAATGAAATAGCCCAACTTACATTTAATAGAAACTTTTTCCCAGGAAATGGGATACATAAAATAGCAAAACTCTGTAGCCAACAAAATACTGTACAGTTCTCCCTGCTCCCACCCGCAGCCCTGCGCTTTTACGGGACACCAGCAAAATCTGCATTCTGTCTTTTAAACTGAAGCAACATAGTAAGATGACTAGAAATGTTAGAGAACTCAGCATGCCCTCAAGAGGATGGATTACGTTCAGTTAGGTGAAAAATGAATGACGGGTCTGGAAGAAGGAGAAAACAGCTTTCAACTGTGTTTCCACGTGTGGAAGGATTCGGGCAGGAAACTGCCAAGCTCAGCTTCAGAGTTCAAATGCAGGGAACTTGGCCTTGGTTGGCACCAGCAGGTCAGCAAGAAAGTAAATTGTTCCAGCCATTCCTGAGGATAAAAAACCACACTATGCTTCAGAAAGATTCCCTTTGGGCACCCATTTTTTTCAATTATTCACGGGTGAATAAGTCATGAAGACAGAAGAAAAGGCCCTAAATAATTTCCAAGGTCTAAACCCAAGCAGCTTTGGTATTTCAGTGAGGAAAGCATTTTGACATTCATCAAACAGTGAAAAGCACCAGGGAAAACGCAATGGGTCCTTTCCCCCTCCAGCTCCCTCCCTTCTGCTTTACTGGTGCCCAAGCTTAACACTCTGAGCAGCTCTGCCCAACTCTGGTCCCTGTGACACTGCTGCCCGAGGTCCTCACTGATGGAACTGTCACTGTAAACAGACATTAGCCTGTGCTGCAGGGAGACTGCTCCTGGGAACAGGGTAAAAACAGTGAGAACAATTTCCTTTCCATCCTCTACACTGAGTTTTGCAACGGCTTCAGTGGCAGGTGGATTTGGTTTTCCTTGGTGCTGGACCAGTTCTGATCCAGGAGGAAAACGCAAGGCTAGAGACTGAGGTTACCTTCAAAGAGGGAGAATGGTGTGTCTGGAGTCCGGCACCCGTGTTGCCCATAGCTTAAACACCACTCTGCAAACTGAGAAAAGAGGAACAAAAAGCATTCAAATTTGGTTAAAGACAAATCTTGGGAAAAAAAAAATACCACCCTCATCCTCATGCTGCCCCTGTGGGAAATCCCTTCTATACAGTGACTGCACTGCTGAAGGACTCTTCTGGTGCAGCTGGTCAGATCTAGCCGTGTGTTCACCACAGTAGGAACTGGGTTTCAAATGCAAAAGCGGTCCTGTAGAAGGCAGAAGTGAATAATCCCCTCTCTCTTCCTCAGGCTCTTACCTTGCAGGCCCTGTAGAGGTATTTCATGTTCTGAGTGAGGTTGTACAGTGCCAGGAAGCTGTAAGCATTACCAGCTGTCCCGTGGCACAGCCCGTAGCCTTTCTTTAGTAACCCGTACTGCCAGATCACTTCTGCACACTGCAGGGCATCGTTCAGGTACTGCTGCTCCCCAAAGACCTGCAGAGGCAAGAGACAGTTGTCCTTGCTGAGGTGATTTGCTCCAAAGAACATCCTTGTGTGTTGTAGAGGCCTGGGTTAATTAGTTTCTCTCCTACTGGAAGTTACTTTGCTGTCTACTTTAAAGGAGGATGTTTTGGATATTGATAGAAGAAACAGAAACTTTACTCACAGTGTCTCAGAATGCCCAAATAAGGAACAGTATGATCTTAGAGAAGTCCTAGAAAATTCTGTAAGGATATGCTCAAACAAAGCAGATATAAAGCTCTGTGTACCCAAACAAGGTAACATAAAGAACAAATGTTAACAGTTTGTGGTGGTGGAACACAATGATGCTGTACCTGCTGTAGCTGCTCAAGAGCTGAGGTAATGACAGTGAAGAAGACCTGGAAAGACCAAAGGACTTCCAATAGTGGTGTGACTGTGTAAGCGAACTAATGAATATGTATTAAGTGGGAATACCTAATGAATATGTAAACAGTAGGTGTAATAAGAAGCCCTGTCTGTCTGTCATTTGGTATATTTGATTAGAGGAGCTCTCCTTCAAACGTCCAGCCTGCTGAACAAAGAAGAATGCCCCTTTTAACAACAAATTGGTGTTAAGAAGGTGGTTTCTGCCGCTTTTCGGTATCAATACAATCACATGGGATGTATGACCATCACTTCACACACAACTAGCTGTCACCATCAATCACCTGCAACAGGAAAACCCACACAGCTGATGGGTATTTTCAGAAATATTTTTTAAAAGATTAATTTTCATATCAGTTAGCGCTCCCTGTGTGGTGACTTCACTGTAACAAGCCATCCTACTCTCAGGTGTGTGTGTGGGGGGGTCTCACAGTGTCTTCTCTGTGATGAAGTCCCACATTAAGGGTCCCCAAAGGGTCTCTGCAAGATTTCTGGTACCTTGTAGGCCTGGATAAGCATGTAGATTACCCCTGGTGCCCCATGACACCAGTGGACGAGTAGGTCTCTCGTGTCACCGATGCATGGAGGGTAATTCCCAGATGGGAACTTGAGCTGGCAGACATAGTCCACACTGGGCTTGATTGTGTTGTGCAGCTTTACTTGGCTCGCTCCAAGGCCAGGCTAAGAGAGAGAAAGCATTAAATCAGGGAAAATTAGCATTCTGTCTGTCCCTAAGAGACCCAAGATCTGCCTGAAAGGCAGAAACAAAGCCAACTGTGGCTATGTTCCCTCTTGCTCCTTGTAAATCAAGTCATTTCTTTGGGCCAGCCTTTCAGGCTTCACAAATACCCGCTCAGCCCCTGGCTGCTCTCTGTCTTTGGGCAGGGTCTTACTGCCAGTCCTGCCCCTTGCATCCCAGAAACAAAGACTGTCCCTAGCATGTCACCCAGCATTCCATGCAAGAGGGCTTGCTGCTGCTTTTCCTCAAGATGAGCTGGAATAGCTTCCATACCCAGAGCTGGAGTGAAGAGATAAACTGTCTAACAGCAGTATTATGGATGAGTGCCAGGGCTGAGTCCTAGCACCCAGAGCATCTCAGCTGTGATGCTGCATTTTCACACACGTTGCTGGGCGATTTCCAGGGGGTTACCTCTCTGTTGACCTCAGATGGAAGCAAAGGAGTGGCTCAGTGTCCTCTTCCAACGACACTGCCCCCCACAAAATCTGTGCAGTTCTGATTTCCCACAGCAGACTGCAATGAGCACTCTCACCTAAGGATCAAACTGTTCCCAGGTTAATAACTGGAAAATTAAAAATCAATACCTGTGCTGTAAAACCATTAGAGATAAAAGATGTTTGTCTCCTCATATTTCACTTGTTTGCTTCCCCCAAGGCTTTTCTGCACTATGCTTGGCTGATCCAGGCTCCTTGTACTTCAGCCCATGCAGTATTTTATAGGAGACCGAAACTTAAAAATTATTTAAAACAACCAGCCCAGACAACACTGTAACCCCTACTCTCAGCTAGCTGTTCTGGTGCTCCTGAGCAATAATCACCTTGCATCCTCCTCTTGCCAAATCTACTTAAAACCCACCAACCACCCCTTCCTCTCTGAGACACAGAAGAGGGTTATATTCGCAGGAGTGCTGCTTATCCTGTGTGAGGGTTTTAACTTTGAGAGTCTTGAAGGAAAGCTCAATATACTTGAAACCAGGTGGCTTTTTTTCCCCACCTATTTTGAGAGTTGGGTCTAATAAAAGATACCACCTATTTCTATATCAAAATAATTTGCGTTCATGGGTGCTTTAAAAATGCAATGTTATTTATTACTGTTATTTTTCTAAGTGCTTAAGCACTGTGAATTTCTGCATAAAGTGACCCACCTAGGGGAATTATTACCCTCATTTCAGAGCCAGAGCTCCAAAGAGTTGTGCAAAATAAGTGAGAAAGACAGCATCAAAGCAAAGGGGTACTGCAGCTCCCAGCCTCTTACCTTGCCCTGCCTGCTTCAGGCACTACAGAACTCAGCTCCTTTATCAAAGTCCCACCTCTTTCACATTTAGAAACAGGCTCTCATTTGGATACAAAGGCTTGTCCCGCTTCCCTACTACAAATGCAATCTCCTTCACTGTGCTTTGCTCCCAGAGATTCTCACTCCAGTGACCTGAGATTGCTCCAAGTAACTACCTCAAAAAATGCAGGAAGCTCACACATACCAACAAACAGGAATACTTTATAAGCACTTGACATGAGGGGGAAACTCAGACCCAGCTGGCCTCCAGGCCTCCGTTATGTGACACTGCTGGTGACACTGCAGGTCACATTTCCCTACAGCTCTCTATCAAGGTGGGAGATTCAGTCTCAGTCTTGGAGAAAACCTTCAGTAGCGAGGATGTATGATCAAACACGAGTAAGTCCGTCAGACAAGGGACCCTTCCCAGCTCGACATCACCAAGAACCAATTCAAATGCTGCTCCTTCTTCAAAGAAATGTGAAACAGCTGCTAAGGGCACCTTCCCTCCTCTCCAGTGCCTCTTACCTGCATGAGATAGTAGTAAATCCCAGCCAAACCATGGGCTGCCCCGACATAATACTCCTGGTACCACTCGTACATCAGGGGGCTCTTGGCTGTGAAATTCCTCTTTTTGGCCAGGTTCTCTCCTGAGGCTACAACTGCTTCCCAGACCTGCGGTGGGAACAGATGTGGGTTAGGGAAACGCTGCTGTCTTGGACACACCACAGTGAGTATCACTGACACAGAACTAGAGCTGTTTTTCTGCCCAAGCAGAGGGAAGAGCATCAGCGAGGGAGTAAAATATGTGCCAGTTCTGTACTGGCTATGGATATACACAGACAGCAGAGGGTCTCTGCGTGGCGCTTTGTCCCCTTGGACGAAGCAGCAACGATGTGGCTTCTCCCTTACTGCAAGAGTTCTCTACAGCTAGCATTGATTTTGACCTGCCCAAAGATGGGCTGCATGGCAAGAGACAGCAAAAGGCACAGTTACCTGCTGAATGTGACTTTTAGGGATCTTTTCCTCTCCGAAGTGCTTGTTCACAAACGTCAGTGCATAGAGGTAGCCCATGCGCCCGTACAGCAGCTCATCGGGCACCCGTGGGTCAGCCTTGTGCAGGTGGAGCAAACTAGGGTGAAAAATTCCCGTGGGGGAGATTAGAGGACATTCAAAGCCACGTAACCAAGCACTGAGACTGCTGCTCACCACCATGGCTTGTTCCTTCATACCGCCTGTGCCCTGGCAGATGTCAGGCCGGTCTCTGTGTCGCAGCCTTCCAGCTATGCAAGGTGTGGAATCACTCTTTCCCCTCTGGTTTTTGTTCAGCTTTTTTAGCCTGCCCAGCCCTTTATAATGCACTCACACCATGTGCTTGTGTTTTAGACCACCATCCCTGGGAAAGCTACCTGAACTAAAGGAAATTGTCGGTATAAAGCTGATGATTGCTCAGGAAAGGCTGCCCACCCATTATCTCCCTTGGCAAGGCCAACCCTCTGCCAGGAATGACTACTTTCAAACTAAACTGGTATCCCTTTAATTTGGCTGCTTTGTGTAAAAATCTCACCCCTAATGCTCAGAAATCATGATAGAAAAGCTCCTTCCTCTCCATGCCTGCAAGTGGCCAGGGCTACACTATCAGTGGAGACAGAGCTGCCTCCATGAACTAAAAATCTCAGAAGTTAGAGGTGGAGCTACAAGCATCTGTGCACTGTGGCACAGGTTAAGAAATCTGCTCTAGGGAGAGCTGAGCAGCAGTGAGGACAGCAGTGAGAATGTCTGTTGGCATCAAGCTTTAGCCTACAAGTGCAGAGAGTGACCTCTGCTGCAGTCAAGTGTTCTCTCTGCCACATTTCTATTATCATGCTGCAAAGTTGGTGATATTCCTGTAGTGCTAACAGAGACTGACAGCTCTTCACACCAAAGCTTTGTAGCCCAATTCACTTTTGATGCAATTTTTCTGTTGTTTTACCTCTCATCACACTTCCAGCAGGGCTGGATTCCTTCCCTGTCAGAGCAGCAGGTTGCAGTGTGACTGGATTTGGCTTTATTTTTCTGCTCACCCATGAGACAGCAATCTGAAAAGTTCCATCACTTTTCAAATACTAGCACAGGTGTTTGCAAGGCTGTTTCCTGAGCTGCTTCCTGATGCGAAACCAGCCAGGAAAGCTCTGTGTGTGCTGGGCTTCCCTGTCACAGCAGTGTGAGGAACAGAAAAGGTGCCTTGGCAGCCTTGGCTCCAGGGCCAAACAATGTGTTGCAAAGCAAAGAAACAACCAAATGTCCAGAGTACCCTCAGAGCAGAGAGAGGATGCTGGGCTGCGACTCCTCATGGCAGGAAACTTTCCCTGGCACTGGACTCAACGTAAGCAGGGATTTTGAAGGAGAAAGGAGGGAGCAGTGTCTCAAAGTGGACTGGCCCTGTCTCCCACGTGCCACTTGAAATATGCAATGCTCCATGGCGAAGGTTTCCCACAGATTAAACCAAGGAGAGAGACTTTATACCCAAGACTAGGACTAAGCACAGGTTCCTCTTTCAGCTGCAGGGGCCGAAAGGAAAGCCCTGCCGCCTCCTCATGGCCCCTGTCTCCAAGTCCAAGGAAAGCACGATGGGGAGGGTTTCCAAGGAGAAAAGCAGTGTTTGGACACACTCTGCCCAGCAGCAGGATGGCCAGAGGAGATGCTGTCTGGTGATGTTGTTCAGCTCAGGTCTGGGACCTATGAAAATTCTTTCCATGGGGAAATCCGGAGCATCTGGAGCTACTATTCTTGCTCCTTATCCATCAGTGCTTCCCTCTAGCTGCTTTCCAGGCAGGATCATCAGGGGAGGAAGCCTGCCAGTAGTTTCTGCTGGTTTTGAAATGCGGTCATGAGTGCAGCAAGAGATGCCTGGGATGCTCCTGGACTGATTGCATGTGAATGCACTTCTCAGGAGCGAGGGTCTCTGAAAGGAAGAGCCACTCTTATTCACACACCAGCCTGTTACCTCAATTGTCAGCAGTTTCTGGATAGAGGGAAATCGAGGCAGCTGTAGAGCAGAATTGGATGTTTTTTAAGCCACCGGCTCTGAAAGCAAACCTTTGACCTTCTGAATTGGTGGGAGGTGACAGGGAAAAGAGGGCTCCTGGAATATGGCTCAGATTTTCACAGGCTCTTGGAAAATGGGCTGCCCTGAAACAGTCTCTCTAGAGCATAAAAGCACATTTGTTAGTCACGAATTCATTTAAGAGGGAGCAAGCTTCTGTCTCTTCCACTGCAGGTAAAACCTGGCTGATGGATTCTCTCCACAGACTATGTAAAGATGAGGTCCTTTAAAAGACAGAGGACATGGAGAGAGGCCCTCATTCTCCACAGCTATGACAGAAAATGCATTTTCTTGCACTGCATAGCTTAGCAACTGTTCTGTAACTAAACAGCATACTAAAAACCCACTTAAGAGTTTTGATTAAGGGAGCTACTTTTCAGAGAAATACTCTGTTTTTTAAGGAGCATGGTCAAACTTCCTGCTCTGGGAATTGGGGGCAGAGTAAGGACAATATCACTGTTCCTTCGAGAAAGACACATTTTTTTCCTTTCCTCCCTTTGGATGTATTAAGAAACCAATTTGCAAGGTTCTACCTTTGTGATACCATTAGATGGCACTGCAGAATTAATCACAAGATTCCGTTCTGCCACTGAACTGTAGGCAGAACAGGTGGCACCCACAGAGAGGAGAGCTCAGCAAGAAAACACGAATTAGGGTTTTTTTTATAACCTGGGACTTTTGTATTGACCACAATTGACCAGCACTGTTTGTCAGACTAGTTCTCTTTTTGCTAGCAAATATATTAATCATAGTGAGATTTCTCACTTTGTCAAAGTATTAAGCAAAATCCAACCCACAGATTATTACAAGGATAAAGAATTCTGTCCTCAGACTCACCATATCCACGTGAACCAGAAGCTATTCTTAGTTAAGGGAGTGGGAACTCGGTGTCCAAACTGTATAGACATGTCTGATTCCCACCCATGGCTTTTTTTAATTGCTATTATACATCACTTGCTCGTGGCTGTTTAAGGGCACTCAGTGTTGTTCTGAAGCATCAAAAGGTTTTGTCTTATTTTGTGCTAATCATGTGAAAATGGAAACTCTCCACTGGGCTGTTTCTCACCTTCTGAGAACTGATCTCCCTTATGCAAGAAACACTTGCAACTGCATCTGCTTAACTCTTTTCCTTCCTCTGCCACATGCTGATCTAAGATTGCTTGTTTGTTCTTTTCTTGTCTTAAGTACCCAACAAAAATACATTTGAAAAGCGTCTAGGAAAGGCAAGAAATAGAAATAAATTAATCATAACCAGCTGCACTCAGCAGTTGAAAGGGATGCTGTCAATCTTAGGTTTAAGTCAAAGTCAACTAATAAATAGCAAGTGGAAGCAAGTGCCAAAATTAAATCTAATAATTCTACCACATTTCTCCTTTTCATCAAACTGGCTGTAAAACTAAATTGAAGGGTTCTCAAAAAAAAACACCGAACCCCACCTTCTGTATTTTTTCTTTTGTTTTTAATTTTGGCACTTTTTTCTTCCTGTGTCTATCAGAATTATTTTTAAGATGGCAATACCAGCTGACCAATACCCTTGCTCCCCATGCTGCCATGCAAGTGTGTTTGTCCTTAAGCCACCTCTTTCATCAGGGCAGAACTAGTTTGTACGGCCTTCCTAAGTTACTGGATTATTTCTCACACAAGACTGCAACAAAACGTATTCAGGCTTGGCATAGGGTACCCACACAAGCTCAGCCCAGCTCAAGGAGCGAGGGGAACATCAGGTCAAAGACATAACCAAGTGTTTTACCGAGTGATGCAGTCTTCTGCCTGCTTCTGGTTCTGCAGTTTATGGTAGATGACAGCGGCCACCGCCAGGGGCCCAGCATCGCCACACAGGAAAGTGACGGAGCGTCTCGTCAGGCAGCTCAGGCTCTTCTTCACGTACTCGTGGGCCACCTGCAGGTAGGCTGGGTCTCCATACACATCACACAGGTGCAAATACAGCAAAGCAATGCCTGAAAAAGGAACACGGAGGCTGCACCCACCAGAAAAGTTTAATCTTCCTGCTCTCTGCCCTGGCTGTTATAATTAACCTAAAAGCCCATCCCCCTTTCTCATCTAGGGCATAAGCCTTAGAGACAGGTTCTCAGGCACATCCAGGGACATCCAGAAACAACTCCTCTGCCGAATGCTCACATTACTGGCTGTCCCTTCCCTCTGTCTGCCCTGTCCTCATCCAGCTCTTGAAGCTTTTAGTAGGTAACCGAGGACTCCTCGCTAAGGCTGGGTCTGACAGGTCTGCCCTGTCTGAACCATCCTTTTGATCTGGGAGGCATCCTCAAACGTGCACTGAAGAAAGCTGCTTGCCTAAATCACTTTGAGAGAAGCGTATTTCTCCCCTTACCAGTAACCATTTCTAAGAAGACTCAGATCCTGCATTTAAGCCTAAATGAATAGAGCCAATCTGCAGATTTCGATGTGGTAAGGTGAGGGGAGCAAGCATGCTGTAAAATTACTTTCCATGGCACTGAGGACAATTTCAAAATTAGATCAATTTCTCATTTTGCATGCGTAATTTCCAAAGCTTTGTGCTCCAGACAAGTCAATTCTGCATGTACATTATGTATAAAATTTCCATTTCCTGCTGAAGCTAATAACCTTGTCCTCTTTCTAAGCAGTTCAGTGCTAGTAATTCCAGAGAGAGCTCAGATGTACAGTGCCACCACTCAAGTGTATAAGGATGGGATACGAAGCCCTTCTCTGAAGGGGAACCCTCCTTTTCCAGCTAGCAAATGTCAAGTGACTCTCTTTGATTTACTGAGCACCTAGCACAGCTTCTAGACTCTAATAGGCCTGATAGTTGTATGAGCACAACTTGCATCCTTGAGTTATCTGCTTTAATGTACAACTTTTAGTTTTGCAAGTAGCTTCTATTCCCACTACCATCATAACACCCTAATTATGTACATAACTGCCATGCCAAGAGTACTGCTAGGATTGAATTCTTAGAATGTAAATGTTTTCCTCTGACTTCTCTGCCTTTTGCTCTTTTAAAACATTTCTCACTCCCTTTCTTCCCAGGCCCAAGCATCTTTGGAAAGACTCCAAAAAACCCTACCTAACCTCTACTAAAAATGGAAGCTGCTTCCCTAAATAATTCATTTTTCCTTTTTTTATTTTTTTTATTTTTAAACCCAAAAGCCTTAAAAACTGAATTTGAAGTAAATTTTCTTAACTCATTCCTCATGGAATTCATACTCCCAAGCTGATCGGAAGTGCACAAGCAGGGCTGCCTTCAGCCTGCTGCTTGCTGGATCTGTGAGCCCCAAGGTGGGGAAGGCTGGCAGAGAAGGGCAGGCCCACACATAAAGAGGAAATGTTGACATGTAGATGCAGAGGACACAAAATGCAGTCCTCTGGGTGGGGGACCTGTTTTTTTGACTTCTGAGACTCCTGTTTCCAGCAGAGCTGCCATGCAGTGGCTGCCTTGCCTAGACTTGCTTTTCATGTTGGATTGCACTATTCCTGCAAGCAGTTATGCCATTCTGACTCTTCTGAACAGATGCCTCCCTGCCCACCTGGAGCTAAGCTGCAATGTGGTCCTTCCACAAAGGACAGCAGTTTTCCAAAAGGGAAAAATCTGGTCATCGAATCTGGACCAGTTCCAAACTGACCATCGACAGCCATAAAGATCTCTTGTGTTGACCCAGGGAAGTAAGTCAGCCAGCACCCTCAAAGCAGGATGTCAAACACAGAGGGAAGAAGTAGAAACCTCTCTCTGCTCATAGTGGTGAAGCCTGGTGGTGTCCTATGAGACAGGTGACTCATTAAAATGAGTCAGGCATGGGGTAAAAGAGCAGTAATGGCATAGCTTTATTGCCCAGCTCAAAGGATAATAAGCATCTTTTCTGATGCAGATGCATGTGATGTTACCTCGTGCTCCTAAATGCATGCCAAAGCCATGCTGCATGGGACAGTGAGACATCTCCTCTGGAAGGCTGTATCATTCCACGTTCAAAACTGTGTGGGGAGCCACAAGTGCGTTTTACTACAGCTTGCCTTAGTGCCCTGTGGGACATGGGACATTACTCAGGTGCCTCCTGCCTTTCAACCTGAGTTGCTTCTTTTGTAAAACTTTTTACCCTACCATAAAATCCTACAACATGTTAGGCTAGGAGGGATCAATAGAGGTGATCTGATCCAACTCTCTGAAAGTAAGGCCAGCTTAAAATTTACATGGCCTTGGTCTGAGCCTTGTGCAGTCAAATACTGACAATCTCCAAGAAATGGAGATTTCACAAAAACTACCCACCAAGCACTTGGCAGAATTGTGGTTTACGTGGGTGACACATCTCTCGCCAAATGCAGCCTCACTGACTCTTGTTCTGTAGGGATTATCTGAGGATTTCCATTTTTCTAAACAGAACTCTCAAGTTCTCTGGGGTTTGAGGTTAAAATGAAGAAACTGCACTAAAGTGAATAAAAAGCTGTTTTTCCAGAAGCTTTCCTGAACTGGTACAGTCAGAATTTCTATTCCTTCTTAACCAACTTCTTTTCACCTGGCATGTCTTTTGAAGAGCCCCTTCAAAAGGCAACTCAATCCTGCTCCTCATCCACACTGGCTGCTGGGCCAGCCAAAAGCTGTGGATGGGACAGGCCAATTGCACTCACGGCTCTGTTTCAGAGGCCCTCGAGCTCTGAAAGCCATGACATTGCCAGAGAAGGGAATGCTCCCATGGGAAACAAATTCCAAAGGCACTGCCATGGGGTGGAGGAAGGGGAATCTCTCCCTTAAATACCACATCACCTTGGAAGGACAAAACAGTCCAGCCGGCACCAGATTCAGGAGCTTCCTAAGCATCTGCAGCTGGCTGAGAGGTGACAGGAATGAAGTCGGTTCCCTTCCATTCCCTTCCCATCATCTGTGCTCCCAGTCAAGGCAGTCTTTGGAGCAAGGCCTTTTGCACCACGAGAAATACCAACAGCACGTACGTACTCCTCGGCATCCTCGTGCTAATCTTTGGAAAAGAGATGAGGCAGCTGTACTTCAGCCAGGATCTGAACTGCTTCCAACTCTGAGTTAGCTTACAGCAGTTTACCTTCCCTCAGTCAACACTGTGATGACAGTGAAACAGATTAAGACCACAAAAGCTCTTCCAGCAGTCTTGCTAAACTGATTAAAAGCCAAAGCAGAACTCAACAGCTGAGGCTGGTCTGTACCCAGGCACGTACCAGATGCTGCCTGTGGGGCCCTGATCTCTACTGAATGAAACTGTAACAAGCTGATGTTTTGAGGGCACTCAGCCTCAATAATCTTGATCCAAACTATGTTTGCACTGCCTCTGAGCTGAAAATGTAAGTCCTTCCCTACGCCAGCATATGCTGTGAATTACCTGAGTGTAATGTATGACACTCAAGCATGTTCCATTTCACACGGAGTTTGTGCCAAGAGAGCCACATTTAAGATCTCTCTTATTAGTGGCCATGAGAGTGTGGGCTGATTTCAGACTTCTGGGCAATGATTTATTTATATGAGGAGATACCCAACATGCCTTTTCTACTTGAGCAATTACAAGAAAAAGCTGCTCTCTCGGCCCCGTTAATTTTGTCTCTGGAAAGCAGCACTGAATAAATTAATATAGCTGGGATTAGAAAGAAGGGAGGGTGACAAAATTATTAACAGAGTAATATCTGCAAACTTCGCTCCACTGGCTGTGACCTGCAGGAAATCTGCAGGGTTTTTTTTTAATCCTATTAGCCAAGGTGAGAAGGTGGTGTTCTCATGAGGAATGATTTCTGGAACAAAAACAGACGAATCCCTCCTGAGAAACTCCCTTCCAAATGAAAACAAGCTGAAATCCTACCAGAGCTCTAAAGGGTTTCACAACTGCAGTCACCTTCCAACATGAAGCTCCTTGGGACCATTTTAAGGAAGGAAATGTGGCCTCTGGGAAAAGGTGTCTTCCTTTCCCTCTGAGAATTTAAGTGTATTCCTAACATCAGTTAACTGTCCTCCCGCTTTATCTGCTGAATTATTCTGGCCAGAGGCAGACTCTATCATCATGACTGAAGACCATCTTTACCTGAGGAGTGCTTTTCATCGGAGGGGACCTCAGAGCAGGGTCACACAGCTTGGAAGACTGAATCCACTTTCCAAGGAGAAATCAGCCAGCACTGAGCAAAAATGCATAAATTCACAGGCAGTGGGAGCAGAGTGCTGCCAGGCAGCAACTGATAAAATCAGTGTTCTCCCACACTGGAATTTAATACTGGCATCCTAGCATTTCTTATGAGCTGCCTGTGTGCCATACTAAAATTTTCAAGCAGTTATTTCTAGCACTGTTGTCATCAAGCTGCAGCTTCAGCTTAGCACCAACACAATGAACACCACTCTCCCCAGCACACTGTTGGCATCAAGTTCCACAGCACCCCCACACAAGTGCTTTTAGCCACACCCAGACTGTGCTGTAGAAAGTTGCCATTTAGGATCACAGTGTACTGCCAGAAGACAAAAAAAAAAAAAAAAAGCAGCAGCAGCAGCAAAAAATCTTCCAGCAAGCAGGATATTAATTGCCACTCCCCTGAGATCTCTCCCTAGGGCCTGGCACAGTGCAGAAGGCACGGTAGCTGACAAAGCACACAGCAGCAGCTAAGGATGAAAGCAGCAAAAGGTGTGTCCTCCCTGACACCAGTGGGCAGAAAGAGGGAGAAGACAGGGCATGCCACCAAGGAAGGAAAACTAGGATGAAATGCAGAACAGGAGAGAGAAAAGCTCCTGGAAGCTTTGCACACAGGAGTTAGTGTGAGGAAGGCTTCCACACTTCGTTATACTCACATTTGCATTCCTGCTCCTTCCAGCAGGTACTGGAGCAGGACTAGCCCTGGCTAAGTGGAGGGGCACTACCTGGGGAACAGGACTGGAGAAACCTGCCAATCAGACAAGGTCATCAGATAAAATTCAGCCCAAACAGAGAAGATGGACACTATCGCAGGCCATTAGCTCTCTGCTGCCATATGCAAGGACTCCTTGGAGATAACTAACCTACTATGTGCCCCTGCCTACTTCACGGAGCACTGGTTTTGTCATCATCCCCACCGTGCCCAGATTTGGAGCCAGTCCCTTCCGAGGCTGCCATGTCCGCTCTCAAGCAGGTGCTGGCTCTCTCCGTTGCAAAAGCTCAGCACCACTAACCAAGACAAGACACAATCCTGCCCTACTGCACCATGGTCTTCCCTCTGCAACTTCAAACCTGCTTCAAAACTGGGGAGTCCTGAAAAAGACATCCCTTATTTTAATTGAGTAAAACACGTGGAAGAAGCACCGTTCTTGACAGGGATCTACTGTGACCATTCCAATGGCCGAAGCCCCACGGTCTGCCTTGGCGTGCCCTCTGGGAGAGCTCCTGCTCCACGGGATCCGACCCTACCTGCCCAGCCGGTGTACGCGGTGCAGTCGTGCGGGTCGGCGGACTTGAGGCCCCTCTCCATCTGCTGCAGCAGCTCCCTGACTTTGTTATTCAGCCGCTGCGTGAATTCGGGGGTCAGCTGTGGGGGGGAAAAGCCACCACACGTGAATGAAACCCCGGCAGGCGGGTGGGCATCGGTATGCGCCGGGGACAGCCGGCGGGCGCACGGATGTTTTAACCAGGCAGGTCTCTGCTCTACATCCCCCCGGGCAGCTCCCCCCGGCCCCGCTCACCCTTCCGGCCGTGTCGAAGTAGCCGGTGGCCAAGGACTTGTCATAATCGGCGTAGGGGTTGGGGAGCGCTCGCTGCGCCATGTCCGTCCCGCTCGGCTCGGCTCCGCCCCGGAAGGCGGCGATGGAGCCGCCGGGGCTCGTCCCTTCCACTTCCCGTCCCGGGGGTGAAGAGCTTTCTTGGAGCCGGCCGTCCGAAGCTTGTGGGCTCTTTTCTGGTTGACCCTGTGGTGCTCAAGGCACGCTGCGGCTGGTCCTGCCGCGTTCGGGGCCTGTTGCAGCAGGCTCTGTGCGCTTTAGGGGCCCCTGTGGAGTGTGAGGCCTCTTGCCTTGTGGGGTTGATGGCCCGTTGCCGCTCCGCCCGTGTGCTTTAGGGAGTACTGGGGAATTTAGGGCCGCTTGTGTCTGCATCTGTGGGGTGTAGACACACTAAGAGGTCCCATTGAGCTGTCTCTATCTGATTTAGGGAGCCCTGTGGGATTTAGCGCCCCGAACAGGTGGCGTTGTGGGATTTAGGGAGCCTCGTGGGATTTAGAGGTCTCACGTAGCTGGCCTGTGGGGTTTGGGCCCCATGGGACTGGCAGGCCCTGTGAGTTTAGGGCCCCTTGCACCAGCCCCTGCGGATTTTGAAGTCTTGAGGGGACAGGCACCATGTGGGTGCGGTGTCCAGCTGGTGCAGGCGGGGACAGGGGTCACTGCGAGGAGCGTGTGTTGAGTCCTGCTCCCCTCCAGCAGCACAAGTCCCTCACTTGGATTGGGATCAGGCCTGGATGTGGGTCAGGGGCTCTTCCTCACTCTACCGTGCTGAACTGATGCATCTCCCTTGTACTCTCTGAGCCACATATTCCTTGGGAGGAGCTTAGGTCCCCATGACTCAATGACCTGAGCAGTGTTTTTCATCCCAAATGCAATGTATCTGTGCTGCCCTGGCACTGGGGATCTCCCTGCCGCTGTTCTGGGGCAGTGTGACCCTTTGGAGCCACCCCCATACAGTGTACCCATGTACAGCTACGGGGGAACATTCATTGGGCTCTCTTGTCCTTGTGTGCTGTATTTCTGCATTCAGGCCTTGCTGCCTGCACACTGACTGCTGTCACTGTGCTCAGATCCCTTTTTCTTTTCTATCCATATCTCCATTCTCTATTGCAATGCGTAAAGTCAGAGCTCAAAGAAAAAAAAAATTATTTCAGGAGATGGTGAGAAACAAAGAGAAAAGAGGGAATCCCGATTATGTTTGCTTTCGGTTCCTTTTTCAGTTAGCTGGGCCTTGTTTAGTGAATTTCAGTCATGTCAAAATGCTTTGCATTCAAGGCAGAGAGATGAACTGTGCAGCTTCAATATTCAGGGAGGCAGCTCTAGTATCAGCAAAAATAGTGTGAGATCTGCTTACGGCCAAATTCACAGCCCTGTATTATGGTCTTTCCTTCCATCTACAGGTCAAAACAATATTCACTGATCTCCTTCCCTCAGGCACAGTTCAGTATTAACTTCCAGCATAAAGCACACCGTTTCAGCTTCAGTCTTTCTTTTGGCTTTGATTCTCCTGTTATTTTTTTCCAGATCACTTAAAGCCAAAGATGCACTCCCAAATTATCCTGCCTGTTCTTGTCACCATCTTTCCAAGGAGTTATGTTTCAGTATGTTATTTTCTAAGTGATCATGGTCACTTAGGCTTCGATGCACCTGTTGCTGCCCAGGATGAATCCAGAAATCCAGGATGTGGCTGTCACTGAGAGCCCAGGGAAGTGACTTCATCTTTAGTGAGCTGTCCATGCAGAATAGGGAATGAAAGCAAGAAGTGAGCCTGAGAGGAAAGCTGCTCCTGTGTTCTCCTTGCAATCCCAGTCACATTGGGGTGTTTGGGAGTGGTGGGTTTGTTTGTTTACCTTGTCTGAAAAAGGGTCATAGTGCATTCAGTGGGGGAAAAAAAAAAAAAGCTATTAAAGCAGATCTGTTTAGAACACATCTAGAGAGGAAT
Source organism: Empidonax traillii (assembly GCF_003031625.1). Lineage (NCBI taxonomy): Eukaryota > Metazoa > Chordata > Aves > Passeriformes > Tyrannidae > Empidonax > Empidonax traillii. The sequence goes on from NW_020955416.1 coordinate 1,598,982, forward strand.
TTTATGTGGATACAGCTATGAGAGTACACATAGAAATTGGTGAGAAAGCAGTTCCCAGTAGTCCCATCACAGTTAGCCCTAGAAAAATCTTTTTCTGAAGTGACTCACAAGCAGTGGTTGAATAGGGTCCCAAAATCTTTCTACTTACAAGAAAACAGTAGTGTGTAATATTTTCTACTCCACAGCATTGTCTAAAAGATAAACCCTTTATGAATTTTAGGAGCATAAGGATCCTGGCTGTTGGTGGTCCCTATTGGACTGGTAACACGTCTGTGGGTTCTCTGGTTACACAGATAAAATGGATGTTTCACAGTCCTCCCTGAAGAAAACCTCTGGATGCCTGGGTGTCTGTTCCCCCATCATTCCAGTGAGGATGTGAATCCCAGATCTCTGGCAGATGTTACAGCTGCCTGCAGACTATTTGTCATCCTGCCTGAAAGCATATGGAAAACCTCCTACCTGAGAGGAGCTGCCTCCTCGCAGGAACACTGTCCTTCCATGGCTGTAAGCATCCATCAGTTCTGTAATCCCACCTACCGCTCATCTCCAGGCAGGAGGTGCCCACTGTGGGCAGCGTAGATGTGGACTTGCAAGTGGCCTTTCCAAAATGGTGGTTTGGCATCTACCCCCGTCCACAGCCTCCTTTCAGGGTCAGACCGACCTCACACAGCAGACTCTCTGCTGTGGGACCAGATGGGCTTGGCATGGTAACCCTATAATAATAAATGTGGGGGTGGCTCGTTCTGCCTTTGTGGCTGTGTGCTGTCTGCGAGGGAGTGCAGTGAGCAAGGATATGGTGTCCCGAGTAGAGCAGTTAACAGCCGAACAGCTTTGAAGCGACCTGTCTCCAGTGTCCGGCAGCATCAGCATCCTATTAAAGCTGCAGCGCGGTAGCTTTAGCTGGTCTGCCAGGGCTCAGCCACTAGATGACTCTGTCCCACAAGGAAGAAGAGGGAGGAGCCTGGCTGTGTTAGGCACACCGGGTAGGCGTCCATGCCCTTCTCAGTGCGGGGCGCGGGGTTTGTTTGCTGCGTGAGTAAGGAGCAGAGAGCAGTGGTTTTGTGCATCAGGCCAGAACTCCTCGGAGAAACACGTGGAGCAATCCTCTGTGACTTTTTGCCGTTTTCTTCTCTTTGTAGACCGTAAGATACTGTCCCCCCAGTGCAGTGGGAATCCATCCTTTCTTAGCAAATGAAAGAAAGAAGTTGAAGTTGGAGACTCGATTGAGAAGAGGTGATAAGTAAGGGCTATATGTGGGCAGGAGCAAAGAAACCCAGTCGGGAAACAATTGAGAGCTGGACGAAGCCCTTTGTCTGAGTGATGAGATCAGTAGTACTGGAATACAGTAGGATTTGTTGAGACTCTGATAGACTTTGATCTGTGCACAGAACTGACATCAAATCAGATTTCTCTTGCTTTGCTGTAATGACTAAAGCAGTGTAGGGCACTTGCATCCTTAATGATGTCTTTAAAGCGCAGCACGAGCCCTGGACGAGATCGTGATGTGGGTATGACTGATTTCTTGCCCTGACTCTGTATTTGACATCTGTCTGTCTCTCCATCCACCTTTGCATGTCTGCAGGGTGAGCAGTGCACAAGCATGACTGTTGACTTGTTTGCTTAGCAGTGTGAATAGTTTGGCAGTGACCAGGGTCTCTGCCAAACTGAGCAATAAAATGCAGCTTTATGGGTGCTCTGAGGACTCTGAGGGGCATTGAAAGGACCTTATTGTTTCGTACGATACCTCGTGGAGGTATCTTTTACTCTTCTTTATAGCGGAACCTGCTGTTGCTCAGCGTGTACCCATTTTTTGTGGAAAACTGTTAGGTATCATGTTTTTAAAGGACCTTCAACCTTGAGTATCTCTACCATGGGCAGTAGGGAAACCCAGGCAGCACTGCAGAGTCTGTCCTGATCCAGCAATGCTTTGTCACCTGTGTCAGTATCTTGATACTTATTCTTCACCTCCACCTTTATGGTAATAGATTTGGCTAAGTTTGTACTGGCCACTAAATATGTGCTGTCAGGTCCCAGGTTTTGCCTCCTGGTAGATTTGAGGTATCTGCTGTTTCTCAGAGCTCCTGCCACTGCAGCTCTCAGATCACTCCACTTGGATTCTGCATTGAGTTCACTCATCTTGGTTCTTGTCTCCTGCTCCTGCTAGGCTTGTGTGTCTGACTCTTGTGTTTCAGTGCCTCTTCCCATCACTGGAGAGGGAGTTGGTGGATGGCTCTGAGGGGGGACTTATTCAGAGCTTCTCATCTTCAGGGAAATTTTTTTCTGTGAATGCTGTGGCCAGTGTTTTCAGCCTTTAGATCCCAAAGAAAGGCATCTGATCAGGAAGGAGAGATTCCCATTCTGATGCAAAGCCAGTCAGAGCAGGTAACTGCACAGTCAGGCTCTGGCTTCTCAGAGATTGGTTGTGATAAAATCTGTGGCTCAATCCCAGCCCAAAATGTTTCCTTGCAACCAGCATCCTAGAAGTCTTCTTGTAGCTCATAGTTCCCATTACAGCCACTCTTCCCTCCTGAAAGCAGAGTCAGTGAGTCACACAAGACAAAGGTGTTCATTCATTAGCATCACCTAACACAGTCCCTGTGCTAGGAATAGCTGTAATTAACAGTCAGTACACAGAAGCCTTGAGACAGCTTCTAAATAATAAACTGCTTTAAATCCTGCTCCCATAAATATGTAATGCCACCTAATCAACCCAATTTCCTATAGATTTCTGTCTCTTCTGGAACACTTCAGGGGCTAATAGGCTGTGAACTTCTGTTGAACTCTCTTCCTCATAGTTCAGATGTTCATAGTGGCTCTTTGTAAAGAATTCTTTCAGGTGTCTGGTATACCCTGGATGCAGCTGGGTGCTTCTTGGAGTGAAACTGGGCTTAAATGCAGAGTGTGGAGGTGGTCAGATCTTCCTTTCTAACACAGATTTAATTGTGTTGGCAGTTTGATGACTGAGCAGGGACTGGAGCGTTAATAATTGTTAGCATAAGCATGCTGCTAAAGAACCTTTGGAGATGGTGGGTATCTTAATAGGCAGGTGGGTGCTGTGTATACCCCTGAGCTTTGGGTGCAGCACAAACAGAACATGGATCAGCAGGGCTTTTCCACGTACAGCTCCGCTGAGACTGGACCTCACTGTTCCCAGGGAAAGGGCTGCCCCTGACTAAAACACTGCAGAAAGGCAGGCTTGGATGTGGACCTAAGAACACTGTTTTGTACCCTGGTCATGTCCCTAACCCCGCAGGGTTTATTTTTCTCTGGAAAAACAGAGCTGCTGTGCTGAGGCTTCCGAAAGGAGGGCTCATCCCAGCTGACACAGGGCCAGCACAGCTGCCTGTTGCTCAGCCACAAGCCACGCAGGCCGTGCCAGGAGATAATGCCACACTTTCTTCTCCAGAGAGTGACATCTCATGATGGGTTGCTGCCTGGAACACAGGAACAGAGCTTGCTGTGTGCCAGAGAGTTTCCTCCTCTTCTTGCGTTTTAGATATTTTCCCTGTTTTTGGTTTCAGAAGGGCTTTTCAAAGCTTGACCGTTAAGGATGGAAAATATTTTGCCAACTCAAAGCCTTGATCAAAGCAAAGGCACAGTTCCTTCACTGCATTCTCACCCTCGTGTCCTCCTGCCTTCCATATGTATTATTTTGGGCAAGTGGAGGGTGGGAAAAGGAAATGCATAACACCACAGCATATCCAGTGTGGTGAGCTCGTAAGCTGATGACTGTCAAAACATAAAGAATTTCTCATTCCTTATTTTGCTTCGATGTTTTTCACTTATTGTTTATTTGCCTTTTGGAGAAGCCTGAAATGAGTTGCATTGTGACTTTTTCAGGGGAATGTAAGCAATGAAAAGATGAAATTAATATCAGTTCCACATATAATTCTTTGCAAATCTGTAGAGAGTATATGATGGCTGAATGGCAGGATGGATAAAAATGCTTTTAGGGACCTTTACTAGAAAGCATAGTGGCTATCAAAATGGGTGCTGTCCCATCAGAAGGAACATAGTAGCTTGAAACAGATTTATTTATGTCTTTAGCTGCATCTCATGGAACCCATTTTCCTGGGGGAAAAAAAAAAAAAAAAAGCAGAATTGGCAACAGAAAGCAGTCTGAATTGCCCCAGCTCCAGCTATAGTCATATAGGCTGATGCTTAAACACAGGTCTCCATATTTCTTCCACAATATTCTGCCTTTATTTTTCCCTCTGGGTTCTTGCTACTGAAGCAGCAGCCTTTCCTGCCTCTCCCAAGCAATTATTGACTCTTCTGGTGCCTGTGAAATTATAGTCCATCTGTTGTAGGGAGCTGATAATAAAAGGATGGTGGTAAGCAGAAAACTGGAAGCAGTCACAGCGTATCAGCTGTGTACTGCTGTTCTACCTGCTGGATGAAAAAACCTTGCCAGGATGAGGTGTTGTGGTAACGGTCAGGAGAGGAGGAGGGCTGGGGCAAAGCCTGGAATTTGGATGGATGAAGGCTTTAAGCTTCACAGGAATCAGTAGAATAAAAAGTTTGAGTGTTTTCCAAAGTCATGGCTTGAGACCAATTTCTTCTGCTGTTCATGCTGGAAATCAGACCCAGGCCGCCCAAAATGAGCATCCAGACTCCTCAAAGCACGCTCCTGGTGTGTGCTGCAGCTGTAGGGGGATTGTTAGGGCCAGAAGGGAAGGAGAGAGGGAATTTGGCTATCTGGAAAGGTTAAATTGCAGGGATGCATGACTGGCTGACTCCCTGGCTGGAAGAGGAAAAGGTAACACTTAGGTAAAGCACTCTTTTGGGGATGGGATCCCTACCACCCTGCCTGCCAGCTGGTATTCTCTTTCCACTGTATCAGTATTCTATATTTTCAATCCATATTTCTTCCCTCAAGTCAGAAATGACAAACTGAAGCTCTTCTCGACCATATAGGTCCTATGTAAGTCAGCTCCTCATCTTTGCTGGTCTCCAAAGAACAAGCTGTTGCTGAGACCTCTGTGATCAGAGTAACGAAATGAAAACTCCTCAGTTGTACTTAGCTCTTGGGGATTTTTGTCAGCTTAATGCAATTTCATTGCAATGGATGTGGTAGTTTGTGGTTGATTTGGTTATAATAGACTGTAGTGTGATGGAATCCATAGGAAGTGAAAATAAATGAATAGAATCGATTTTTTTTTTTTAAATTTATGGCAGTGGATAACAATGGAAAGTACTTAAAGAGTACTTAAATTAATTTAATCAGTATAGGAAAGTGAACAAGTTACCTTTGTGCTACTCTACAATTTGATTGCTCATTTTACTAAAATCTGATATAATCACTGCCCATGAAGTTAACTGTCTCAACACTAAACTCTGTGTTTAGGGCTCTTAGATGAAGGTGGCATAAAGACACCCACGTATATTTAACATATTCAGCTTTGGCTTTTGTGGGACTAAGCCCACAGATGTGTGTGGTTTTTTTTTTCTTCTTATGTTGTCACTCCTGACTCCGGCAGTGCAAGGAACTCGACCCTAGTAAGTTCTGAGGGCAGTTGTCAGAGCATTACCCAGACAGGCCTTTTTGGTGTCCTCAGCTCTGTGGTTAGCTCTTGTGCTCTCATGGAGGGAGTTTAGAAGACAAAGGGAAAGCATCTTGTGTTCCCTTGGCCTTCTCAGTGTGAACGGGGGCTCCCGAGTTTTCCTCAGTGATCACATGCTTTGACTTTCACGAAGCTGAAAGAAACAAAGTGGTTCAGTGTTTAAGATTCTGTCTTCTTCTTCAAAAAAAGAACTAGGACCCTTCTGCCTTTGGACATACAGTGATTTCTTCCCACGAGATGATTAATTTAAATCCTGCTGAGCATTTTTTTGGTGTCAGAGTGAAATGAGTGATGGGGACATTTCACTGCAGAATATCTTCAGGGGAAGGGCAAGCCTGATTGCACCCAAAGCCTCAGCACTGGTCCCACTCACATGTCAGCTGGGGCTGTGTGCCCTCTTTATTGCCACAATAAAAGCCCATGCTCAAAAGCACAGACTCTCTCTAAGCCAACTGGTTGTTGTGGAGAGGAGCCTATTTCTGGGAATTTTGGGAAGGAAAATGCCGGTGGGAAGGGCTGTATTTGTTGAAGTACAGCAATACAGGCTGGGGGCTGACCTGCTGGGAAGCAGCTCTGTGGAGAAGGCCCTGGAGGTCCTTGTGGACATCAAGCTGTGCAGCGTACCCTGGGGGCCAAGAAGGTCAGTGGTGTCCTGGGGGGCATTAGGAATAGCTTTGCCAGCAGGTTGAGGAAGGTAATCTTGCCCCTTTATTCAGTCCTGGTGAGGCCACATCTGGAGTGCAGTTCTGGGCTCCCTGGGACAAGAGAGACATGGAGCTCCTGGAGCAGATCCAGTGGAGGGCTGTGGAGACGATTAAGGGACTGGAGCATCCCCTCTTATGAGGAAAATCTGAGGGAGCTGAGCCTGTTCAGCCTCTGGAAGAGACAATTGAGAGGGGACCTCATCAGTGTCTTTGGGGGGGTTGTCAGGGGATGGACCAGGCTCTGCTCGGTGGTGCTGAGCAACAGGACAAGAGTAACGGGCAGGAACTGATGCACAGGAAGTTCCACCTGATCCTGAGGAAGAGCTGCTTTACTGTGACAGTGACCGAGCCCAGGATCAGGCTGCCCAGAGAGGGGGTGGAAAGAACGGGAATAGGAACAGTCTGGATGCAATCCTGTGCCATGTGGTCTAGGATGACCCTGTTTGAGCAGGGAGGTTGCATCAGATGGCCCTCTGTGGTCCCCTCCAACCTGACTCATTCTGTCATTCTGTGTATTGACAGGTATAAAACCTTATCTAGAGTCTGTCTTCCCCTGGGAGCATGATATAGTTTATTACTGGCTCAGTCATAAAGCTTCTTCACTATTTTAGCAAAACTATCTGAACAGACAGTGCTGGAGTTCTGGGTTTAAAGTCCTGACAGCATCAATTACTTCTTCAAACCTCTTTGCTCTCCAACCCTAAAAATGTTTTTTAGTCAATCAAAACCATGTCCCTTCTCCCTCCTCCCAGCTAAGTGACATTACAGATCCATCCAGCAAGACTTTGCTGTGCTCTTTAAAGAGTGATCTTCATTCTCAGGCATGTCTCTGCCTAATACATATCTATCTGTAAATTAAAGCAAATGCTTCAGTGTATTGCGCTGTGTACAACAGCCAAAGCTTTTAATCTTTTTTTTTTTTTTTTTTTTTTCCCAGGGTAACCACAGGAGAGGGGGAAAAAAAAAAAAAAAGTAGGAGCGAGGGAAAGAAAACAACGAAAGAATTTTGCAGATCCTTCTGATCTGGAGAACTAGGCATAAAGCAACAAGGAAAATGCTGATTGATTAGGGATGTATATAAGATGAAAGACCAATGCCACGTTAAGTAACTCCCACCAAAACCAGGAAGAGCCAGCACTAGAGAATATTATTAGTGGGGTACTTCTTGCTCAGGACAAGCTTGGTTGAATAAGGCTGGGAGATAACACTTTCCAAATGCTCAAGGACTGGTCACATGTTCTACCATTCCAGTGGAGGTGCTTTTTGCTCAAGATGAGGGTATCTTTAGTCCTGACCCAGTAATGTGCTGTGAACAATAAGCCTGTTTAATCTGGGCTTTGTTTTAGTCTACCTAGGTGTCCCACCCGTGGCAGTTCCTGTGAATCAGATTTCAGAATGCCTGGCTGTGAGCACCTGTTGTTCTAGGAAATATATATGTCCTACAACGTACCTTTCTGATGTGGTGCTTATCTCTTCTGATGGACGCTTTCTCTCTCCACTCAGTTCCTTACTTCCCTTCTGGTTCTCCCTGGTCACTGGCCTGAAATCACAAACCACACGGTGGTGTGGGATGGGTCTGGCCGAGAGCATCCCTCCACAAAGAGGAAAGGCTGGACCGAATGGTCCATCCCAGGTCAAAATTATTTGGTCATAGAATTTTTTATTTTAGTGAGGTTATAATTAACTGGGGGAAAAAGGACTGTCAAGTCAAAGAAAAATGCTTAGTCTTGAGCAAATGGAGCTAATCTTGCATTGTAAGGTCATGTTATTTTTAAACTGTGTTTCTGTAGCACTTTTTATAAAGCCAGTTTGGTCTTTTCTGTGATCTGTGTTTACAAGCCAGTGAAATGTATGAGCATATGGAATCACAAGTGAAAAAAGATGACTCCTAATCCTGGTCCCTCTTTCTAAAAATATCTTTTCAGAAAATGCCATGGAATGAGAAATCTTTTTGCCTTCAACCATCTTTCAATAAATTAGTTCAGCTCCTGTGACTGAAGTCAGATACTCCTCACTCCTGTCAGGTATCTCTGAGATTCCTGGGGCCAGTCTGCCTTGGTTGCATCACCATGAAAATCAGAACTGTGTCTGAGGTGGAGCAAACTGCACTTTGGGTTGTCATTATTACCCTCGGGCAGCGGGTCCTCTGCCTGTTCTTCGTTTTAGCCAACTAAGGGCTTTCTGAAATGGGGCTTTTGCAGTAATGTCAGTCTCTGCCAGACACAGCAAAGGTTTGGGCTGTTTCTTCCAAGTCAGCTGATCCAAGAGGAGTTGCTAATCCCAGTGGCAATGAAATTTGACCCATCTTCAGGGTGTTGATTCTTTTTCTCTTGCTGAAGATAAGACCCTTATCTTTGTCCAGTTTGGGTAAGCATGGGCTCCATATCCCAGACAGCAGAGGAGTGGAGTGTACCCTGAGCTGCTCAAGCCTTAGAAAAAAAAACCTATAAGCTCCTTGAAAATGGATGTTTTTTGAACCTGGGAATAGATATATAACAGTCTTGTTGCTAAGCATTTTATAAACTTGACCGGTTAAAAGGCTTATAGATAAAATTTGAAAAAGCAGGGAGGTGCCGAGTTAGACAATTCAGAATTGACAAGAAAGCTGCCGTTTTTTTTTTGTTTTTTTAAGTTCTTTCACATCGCCTTGTTTGTGATTTTCAGTTATTTTGCAACAGTGTTTTTTCTTTACAAGATGAAAAGTCTGTATTAGCTTTTAAAACTAGGGTGTTAATTGAAATGGTCACAGAGGCTGCTGATTGATAGTGAACACTTCTCTATCCTGTATCCCTCTGGGATTTGCCACCACCCCTGGATATTTTAGTTGTTTTGAGGAATGTTTTGTTTATTTTATGAAACTGTGCATAGGGCATGAGGATCTGTTTCCAGAGTAAGAGATTTACCTTGCAGAACTGAATTGCTCTTTGCTGTCAGCCAGACTGAACTAATATTTTTGGAAAAAAGAAAAAAAAAGAAACTGCATCTCAGTTTGATTCTGATGCTTTCTGCCATTCCAATTAAAATATCAAAATCAAAGTCTTCGTTTATTGTGTTAACTGAAATTTGCTTTTCAGTTTGTACTTTGAAAACAAACAAGAGAAACAGAAGGAAAATTCTAATTTAAAAGAGGAAAAATATATTTCTTTAAAAAAAAAGTTTCTGCAGTAGTGCAAAAAACTACTTGCAGTACTTAATAAAATCAGATTTTTAGCAACTCCCTTTAAAATATTTCTTTATAGTTTTTTGTTTGTTTGGACTCCCCAAAAACGTGACATTCAGTCAGATTCAGGAAGATGTTTCAAGTTACAGTTAATGTGTTTTCTATCCAAAAGTATGAATATATCTGTGTTTTTTGTGGATTGGGCTTTTGTCAGCCAAAGACCATGAGGAGAGCAGGCTGAATTTTGGAATTTTGTATCTCAAGCCCACCAAAAGGAAATTTGTGCGTTTTATTCAAAGCACGTTGTGTTTTCCATTAGATTACACTGGCTCAGGGCTCAGATCTGTGTGTTCTCCTTCACCCAGAAACATTTGTTTTCTATGAGCAAGGACTGCAGGGTTGGGACTTAGGAATAAGATTTCATTGTACTGTTAAATACAGATTTCATACTGGTTTTCATATTGATTATTCCCTTCTGCAGGAAATAGTTATGGTTTGATAGGATTCTTGCCATTTTTTAGTGTAAGGGGCAGTCACCCTGTCCTTGCAGGACAAGAATCAAGTAGATAAAGTATGTGAAAACAAAGGAAAAAGATGTAAGGACAAGAATTAATTCTGCTTTTCAGGCTGACTTCTACAAACCAGTTATAGCTATTGTTAAACTCTTTGCAGCTTTATCTTCGGAAGCAGATCAAACTGTCCTTGTGTTTTCTCCATGTTTAGCCGAGTCTTTGGTTAGTAGAGAGGATGAACCAAATAAAAAAAAGTGTGAAGACAGAAAAAGGCCAAAAAGAAATGAAAGATCTGATCACGTAACTCACCTGATATGAACTTGCCATCAGTATGAACACTGGGAGTTCAGTTTTTCCTGATGTTCTCCCTATCAATTTTCACTCAACCACGTTACTCAATGGCTGGTTTTCTTCAACAGGAGAGCTTTTCCCAGAGACACTTGCAACTGAAAGGGCAGGTTTTTGGAAAGTCTATAAAGTGAAATGGTCAGTGAAATGAACAGTGGAAACAATGGAGTGACTGGGAATGGGGAAAAACTGACCTTCTGTAGAGTGGGAGAGTGACTTCTGTCCTCTGAAGTGTGCTCAAGGGAAAACAGCTTTTAGGAGTGTGGTGAGTTGGAGAGTCATGTCAAGGAGCTCGGAGGATGTTACTCATGCAGAGAAACTGTGGAAGGAAACAGAGAGCGAAAAGCCAAGTCTCAGATGTAGAAAGGACTTGGGACCAAAGAGGACTGGGCAGTTGGCATCTCAGGAAGGCACTGAGTTGGAGGGAAAACAAGCTGCAAGAGCATATCCATAAGGGCACAGAGGGCAGCAAGGAGCAGTCCATTTCAAGGAGCATTTGACGCTTGGAATTGTTTCCATCTAAAAAAAAAAAATAAATCATCCAGGTTTATACTGAATCATTCCTGTCACAATCATGTGAGTTAGTAAGGCTGAAACAAAATGCAGTACCCAAATCTGAAGATCTGCTGTGAACCGCTCTCGTTAAAATTTAAAATAGCCTTTTCCCCTCTAGCCTTAACCCCCTCTAAAACAGAAACAAACTCTGTGGGAAAAAAAAAACATCTTCTGGCTGTGGCTTAAATAACAGAATTCAGGAGAGGTGTAAGACTTGCATTTGATTCTTACTCCTTTCAGTTTCTCTCCATGTACTCAGGTGAAGATCAGCCTTAGTTTTGGATTTCTCAGCTTTGCTCACTTTGAATCACAGTTACCAAGTTTTCTAAACACTGTGGGGTTTGCTTGAAATGCTTGCTTTGATCTGAGAGTGACTCAGAACAGCAGACCTGAAAGTGTAACTGAGCTTGATTTCTCTCCCGCAGAAACCCAAGAGGATGGGATGATGGGGCATGTCTGGATGCTGTTAGTTCATCTGCATGTGAACAAGAGAACTCCAGTTTATTCCCCCACTACATACTGCAAACAGAGTAAGTTATGCTCTCTGAGGTAACTGATAAAGTTGTTATTAGTAAGCTGTGATCGTAAATTGTTATCTAGCTCTCCAGTGATCTTGCTTGATAAACTAACACCTGATTAGAAAATGTGTGTCAAATCTTAATATTTTTCAGATGCTTTCAAAACTCTTCCTTTTAAGTTTCTTGGGAAGCAAGTGGAGCTTGCCTTGAAATGGAAGAGAGGTTTCCAAATAACTTTGAGGGATTTTCTGTGAGCTGCATGGATGAAGGAGAATATTTGTCTCTTCCCTGTGGCAGCAGAGAACCTCAGTTTTGCTGCAGCTTTCAATTATTCTGCTTTTCCAGTCAATATTTTTCAAATGTGATTCAGTGAAGACGAGACAGGGTGGTCAGAAATCAGGTGCAGCTTGACAGATGGCACAAGAGATTTCCAAAAGCATCTGAAGGACATATGGGGGGGGGGGGAATTCTTTGATCTCAGCTAAAAGAGAGAGAGTCCAATCAATTCACACAGGCTGCTTCTTACACTGATCCCAAACCATGGGAGACTTAGGCCACTGGAGCTCCACTGAGCTGGAAGCAGTTACTTGGGGCTTGCGCTGATGTGAATCTGGCCCAAGGTGCCCACAGATTGGCCCTGACCTCGTCTTTCGAGCAAGAACAGAACTATCTTGTGCTATTTACAGACAACTTGAAATGAAAAATCCTGCGTAGCTCGGTTGCTTTATGGTAGAGCTTCCCAGCTGTGACAAATGGCTTTGGGAGGTTCCACTTTGGGGTGCCAGTGCTGGTGCAGCGAAGCAGGGCCCCAAATGCTCTGAGCACTTCTCTTCTGAAGATCAAGCGGTTTGTTTTAAGCCTCTGAAAATGCAGGCACTTAAGCTTTCTTTGAGTCTCTTGGCCCTGGGAATTTGGCCACAGACTGCTGACTTTGTTTGATTTTTACAGTACTGTGGGATTGTGTAATGAATTTTGTTTCTGGTGTTTTGCACTCGTAAACAGCAAGAAAAAGCTCCTCGTTTTAATGACCACTTTTCTCTCCCTGTCCTACTCCCTCTCTGAATATGATGGCGTAAATGAATATGAAACAAAACGCACTCTGCCTTTCTCTAAACACTTCAGACATGATAACGATACCACAGTTGCAAGTATTTTTTCCCTTCCTCCCCAGCATTTGTACTGAGCTTGTCTGAGCGAATCTTCTACCTTCATGGCTTTACATTCGTGATCTCTCTGATACGTGTCCTTTCTCCAGAGGCTCTGCCCAAACTTTCTTTCCTGAATAGGTGATGTAATTGCGAGTCACGTACTGGTAGGCAAATTTTAAGCTCAGGCATTGTGGTTGTATCTCCTTAAAACCATTGGTATCTTCTCTTTTTCTGCTATTCTGTGGTTGATGTCTTTTTCCTTATTGGTTCAATTTTTTTCTTGATTCTGCCTCTTCTGGCCTTTATGTTAAAGGAAGAGCATACTTAGAATTTGTCCAAACCACAGAAAGCTTGTTTGTGTGTTGTCAGGGTTTTCTGAACTGAGGCTTCTCTAGGCAATACCTGATATATTTTCCGGTCTTAAAGTGTCAACAGCGCCAACCTCTTTTTAGCATGTTGGCAGTGAAACAAAACCAAACATGGTCTGTTTTCTGCTCATTCCTTATGCCCTGTGCTCATGAATGGCCTTGTGGTGAAAGGAATGGGTAGGCTTTTAGCTAGATCCATCAGCCGAATGGAGCAGCTGCATTGAAACTCACGTGGTGGAAGAGAGAAGTTAGGAATCAGCAGTTAAGGTGCTGAAACTGCCAGCATGGTTTGATTCTACTTCAGTTCCTTTAGTGCAAGTATGCTTGTAGCAGCCACCGGCTGTGCCACTAGCCAGCGTGCAGGCCCCATGCTGGAGAGCACTCAAAAGCACACCATGAACAGCCTGGCTCCTGCACAGTTAGGAGTCACAGAACGATGTGGGTTGGAAGGGGACCTTGAGGATCATCTCGTTCCACCCCCCTGCTATGGGGAGAGACACCTTCCAGAGCGCTTTCCAACCCGGCCTTGGACACTACCAGGGATGGGGCAGCCACAACTGCCCTGGGCGACCTATGTTAGTGCCTCATCACCCTCACAGGGAAGAATTTTTATCTCAGTACCTAATCTAAACCTACTGTCGCTCAATTTGAACCCATTCCCCCTTGCTGTGTCACTCCTGTAATCTTGGGGTGATTTCTCTGGAAGGATTTGCTATCTTCCAGCTGGTGTTTGGCCTGTGTTGCAAACCCCGTGACAGCACTCAGAGACCAGCCTGAAGAGAAGTGTTGCAAGGGTGCCTAAGCAAGCACTGCTCTGAAGAGGGGCGGGCAGAGGTGGGGCTGCACCTGGGACTTCTCATGGCAGAATAAATGGGATGGTCTAGGGCAGTGCTGTGCAGTCAATCCAGCACGCCTGCTGTGCCTCTGTTCTCTTTCCTTGTGATCTGCAAGAGCATATTGCCAGCACCACATCTTGAAGAAATACACACAAGCAGATTTTTGTTTTTCTCCTGTGTTGTTTAAACTTCAGTTACCCATCAGCAGCTTTCAAGATGACAAGAATTTTGACAGCTTGCAAAGTGGTGAAGACTTTGAAAGGCAAATTGAAGTTTTGCAATGTGTCTGCTGATCACTGGAGTTTCTCAAGGACAGGTCCCAGGCTGTTGAGCATCAAGGTAACAGTGACTGAACTACTGTGGTTTAATAGATGGGTTTGGCATGCAGAGGTAGCTTGCTGCAGATAACAGGGGCATGAACCAGAGGGGATTTGTCTGAACCCCAAGCAAGGGGGTCGCTTGGCTAAATGATTTCATTAGCTAAGCAAACACACTTTTTGTGTAGTCTGGAATGGAAATTATAGAATAGATTGCACCAAAAGGTGGAAGTTCAGGATTTCAGTTAATTATTATATGTTCTTTAGAAACACCCCACCCTTCTATAGGACTGATAGCTACCAGAGTGGATCTTTCAATCCACATGGGCACGAATCGGCTGGTTATTTAAAATCGTGCATCCCTTGAATCATTTGATTAATCCTATTGAATCCACACAGAATCTGTTCTCCATATATTGGAAACAGCCATGCCTACCTCTTCAATTAATCTCAGAGCCATCTCTTTGTGGATGCATCAGGGTATCAGTTCTTGATTTACTGGGGCTGGGACCCCTCAGTTCACTTCCTCAGCTTTCTTCTGCTCTTTGTTACAGGAGTTGCATTTTACCATCTTTGCTGCTGTTACGTGGACAGGCGTGGCGGAGTGCAGGAGTCAAATGGGACTTTCTGCATCAGTTCTGTAGATCTGGGGGTGTTCTGTTAGCACGCACTTTGCCTTGAAAAGGCACTTTTGCACATGTATCCTGTTGAATGAACAGTGTGATAGAATTAGCAACTGGAGGAGTGGTGTTTCAGAGGGTGGCAGGAAAGAGCATTTAGAGAGTTGGGCTGTGGGTGCTGCATTACCTGGCTGGGTGGTCTGGAGGGCTGATCAGTATAATTTATGTTCACTGAGGACTAGGGTTTTGCTTAGCTACGCCATAGGAAAAATGAGGTCTCACTCATTTTTCAGGAGTTCTCAGATGGTATTATCTCAAGGTATTAAAGAACCATATATATATATATATATATTTATACATTTTTAAGTAAAACTCCCGGCTGAGCCTGTGAGCTTGTGGCTCCAGGACTGGAGTGTTACAAGTTCTCACCAGGCTTCTAACAGGGCAGGACAGAGGTCCTGCCCAAAGCCCATTTGGAGGCACCCAGGCCATTTCTGTGCTTTGCAATGCTTTAAGTGTGTGGCAGCTGTTTGTAGTCATAGGTGCAGTGAGACTGGGGACCTGACCAACCTGTCACTTTAATTTTATCTAAACCTGGGGGATTTAGCTGCAAAAACGCTCTTTGTAACTGGGGAGGGAGGGGATTTTGGTAGTGTGGACTAAACCATCCAGTGGCATGGGAAGGTGTAGAAAATGAAGGCTAAACTTTTGGAGAATTACTGGATGTTTGACATTAATGAAGAAACAACGGCAAGGCTAAAAGCATCCCAGATGCACAGAATTCAATTACTTGGCAGTACAGTTGATTTTTAGTGTATTTTGCAGTACATTAGTAATTGATCTGTGTGGTATTTGTAACTGCAGAGGGGCTCTAAATGAATGTTTGTCATGATGGTTACAAAATGTTCAATACTGGGAATGAAATTCCTCCTTGCTGCGATTGTTCATGTGATTTACAGCTAATGGAAAGTAGCTCTCCTGCTCCCTTCTACAGCAAATAGATCTTGATTCTTCCTTTAAAAATCCCAGTAAGAGGAATGGTTCTGTAAAAAAAGCCAATATGAGGCTAAATCATGGTGAGATATGCTCCCTGTGGACACGCTTGGGACATCTCCTGTGGCGCAGACCTCTGGGGTTTTTGCACTGGTGGTCACTCTGTGCCCAGGAGGCATCTGTGCTTGCCTTCCAGAAGTGGAAGAAGTTTTCTCAGGGCCCTGAAGTTCATCATCTAAATTCCTTTAAGCCCTAAAATTTGCTGGCAGATTTATTTCCAGCTTTGCTAACTCTTTCTCTTCCCCAGCATATCACCAGTGATCCTCTGTCTAAGGGAATCTCCCAACTTGTTCTGTCATTTCTGCTGTGCATGCAGCAATTACTTTTTAATAAAAGCTGGAGTTCCCAGGTGATTTCTCATCCAATGCCTGGACAGTCAAAGAAAGGCTTAGTTTCAAAATGAGGCCAAAGAGGGTGTGTTTAGTCTGGTATGTGCAAAAACCCAGCTGTGACACTGAATCTCTTGAGGACTTCTGTAAAATTCACTCTGTGTCTCGTTTCCCTTGGCTGTAAAATATTGATGAAGCCTGTAAGGGATCCCACAGTTAGTGTGGGACTCAGTTCTGCTAAATACTCTCTGGAAGAGATACAGTTTCCTGTAGACTGCTCGTTCCATAGCTACCTCTTCCAGGACAATTTTTGCCTATCCCTGAGGTAACTGAGACCATGAGTGTCCAGCTCATCCGTGAGTTCTTCTGGTTTTATGTTCTACAGTGGAATAGAGTGGTATTTTGAATTTTGCTGGTCTGACACCAACTAAACATACACTTATTTTTAGCAGCTCAGATGTACAGTTGCAGCAGAAGTTAAACACCTATCAAAGATCAGAGCTGGACGGGATCCAGCAGACTCAGCAGCAAGCCTTGAGCAAACAGTCACAGGGTTGTGGTGTTGGTTAATTGCAAGATATAAGAAAGAAGCAAAGTGATGGGGAAGGGTGATCCCACATTAACAGCAGCACGTGCTCTGCTTGCAGTGAGGTTTGCCAGCTCGTTAGGAGTGCAGTGTTTCCCAAGTGTTAGAAAGAAAATTGGCATCATGAGACTGGTAAAAGAGGTATGGCAGGTGGGAATGGGAGAGAGGCAGGAAAGGCAGGTGTCCCAGGTGTTACCTGTATAAACATCAAGTCTTTTCCTCCTGTATTTGAGTCTCTTCATGTGCCTTCCTCTAGGCGCAGACAGCGAACTTGGTGCTGGAAGATGGGACGAAGATGAAGGGCTATTCTTTTGGCTATCCATCCTCCACAGCAGGGGAAGTCGTATTCAACACTGGGCTCTCTGGGTAAGGCAACAGCAAATGAGATGCAAGCATCAGTGCTTCTCTGGAAGCTTGTTGAAGTGTCAAAGCTGCGTTTTCCAAGCTCGCAGGGTCCTGATCGAAGCAGGTAGTTTTCTGTATAATGCTACATTGTAGTCCAGAGGTACAGAGAGACAAATAAGTAATGAAGAAGCTTCAGGCAGTTCTCTTAGGTCATAGCATCTGTGGTGATAAGGGCATTTAAAGAGTGATCTAACTAACTGTGATGGTGAGGTACTATCATATGGGATAATGTGATCATTTCCCACTGAAATGCAGCCACTGCTGAGTCAGAGCAGAGGAGGGGTCTGTTCTCCCTCCGGTGCCCAGATCAAATATAGAGGTTTGAAGCATCTGCAGCCTTCTGGGTAATGGAAATTGGCCTCTGAGTGCAAAATTTTTAAATCCTGAGGTTCCTATGTTGGTCACGTGTATGACCCATCCCTTATGACATTTGCTGGCTCATAGCACTAAGGATGTGCCCTTTCCAGCTAAAGGGTAGGGTTCATGTCTGAGCTAGTGTATTGGGTCTGGCTGAGATGGGGTTCATTTTCCCACAGCAGCCCTCACAGTGCTGTGCTTTGCGTTGGTAGCTAGAAAGGTGTTGATAGCACAGCCAAGACACTTTTTGGCTACTGCTGCTGCAGTGTTGGCAAAGCATCAGCACTGCCTCTCAACATTCCCCTTAACTCCCCCCTTAATCAAGAGCAAGATCCTGGGAGGGACACAACCAGGCCAGACCCAAACTAACCAAAGGGGTATTCCAGACCATATGATGTCAGCTCAGATATAAAAGCTGGGGAAAGGAGGAGGAAAGCGGGGCGTTCATTGTTTACAATGTTTGCCTGCTGAGCAACTGCTATGCGTGCTGAGGCCCTGCTTCCTGGGAAGTGGCCAGACACGGCTCACTAACGGCAAGTAGAGAATAAACTTGTTATTTTCCTCTTTGCTTGTGTGTGCACAAACTTGTGCTTCAGTAAACTGCCTTATCTCAACCTGTACATTGCTTTCCATCTTCTTCTCTCTCCCTTGTCTGTCTGGAAGGGGTAGCTTGGTAGACACCTGGTGTCCAGCCAAGGTCAACCCACTACACCCAGCATGGTTTTGTCCTCCTGAGTGTGGGAAGCCTGTGGCTAACTGAGGATGGCAGCCAAATCTTACTGGTCCTTTTATTGAACTGCTTAAGCAGAGGAAATCTGCCCAAAGAAATGAAACTTTTGATAAGGACACGGACATGGCCATGGGGAGGTGAGACGGCTCTGAAGTTGTTGGTGCTTGAGCTTTTTCCACAGTCATTCATAGCAGTCTTTGCTCAGCTGCCTTGTGTTTTCCAAGTTCTTCTCTGCTTTGGAGAAACCAGTATTCACAGGATGAGTTTTTAAATTATCTCCTTGGTGAGAATGTTATGTTTCTGCTGAGGGGAATCAGTTTGCGAAGTTTTGCATTAGGAGGCAATTATTTAAGTGTTTTGACAGCACTAATTACTGTCTGAGTTAATATACCTGCCAACAAGCCACTGTTTAATATAGATCAGAATGATGGAGGGCACCAGAGTTCTCTTCTTAGTGATAGATTATGGGCAATAAATCTTGTCACATCTCAAAAGTCAAGGAGGACCTGATGAATTATTTCCTCTCCACATGTTACTGTGGAAGAAGAAGCTGTGTTTGTTTGTATTCTCGTGATTTGGAGAGGATGCCTGTGAAAGTGAGATTTCTTCTGTGCTGGGAAGCGTATGGGTGGGCACAGAGGGAATATTGAAAATGCAAGGTTGTATCTTCAGAGCCCTCTCCAGAACATGACCTTGATTGATTCAGAGAAAAGGAAGATGAAAGAGTGAGCAGCACTGTTGCAGAACATAAAAGTGGCAGATTTGCTACCAGTCCCCAGGTTGTTGTCTATTGAAAGAAAACCTACAGCTCTGCCTTCGCCTCCTGAGCACAGAGATCAAGACCTGTGCGTCCAGAGGAACCCAGCTACCTCTTCTCGCTGACTCAGGGAGAGGTTAAGTGCCCGTGTGAAGGAGGTGCCCAGGGCCGGGGCATTTTCCAGCCTGCCTGGGTACGCAGCAGTTTGTCAGGATGGGGAGCAAGAGGTTCGTGCAGGGGTGTTTTGGCCACGGCTGCTGTTCAGCGTCACTGGTTTCTGGGAAGTGGGTGTTTGTAGGTGCTGAGTGGGGCCAGCGTGGGCTCCGTCCTGGGGTGATCAACACCTTGCAGTGCACCCTGTCTACTCATCTGGACTCCCACATCCTGATTCATGTCATAGAACTGGAAGGCAAAGCACTTTATGTGCATACAGCTCCCAGGCTTGAAGCAGCTAAACCTGGCTGAAATGTTGTCATAACACGCTGGAAGAGAGGGCAGAGAGCACTCTTTTGGGGTTGAAATGTTGAGTGTTCATTTGAAAAGCACGAGGATGAACTTCTCAGAAGCGTTTGCTCAAAAAAAAAAAAAAATAAACCTAGTGTTTCAGCCATCTGTTCAGTATAGGAACACGAAGAAAAAGAGGAGATTTCCCATTAAGAAAGAATTACGAACCATAAAACGTTCCCATATTTGAAACAGCTCAGTAAATGCATTTGCCTCCATTAAGTCTCTTTGTGTTTCCCATGGCATTTTAGTGGGAGAATGGATTGACAGGAATTTACTGAAATCAGACAGGCCTTTGGGCAGGCACAGCAAGGATTAGACCTTGGAGCATATTTGGAGCTCATGTTTGCATCCACCTCTCTGTGCTCCACACAGAGCTTAAAGGGCATTGCATCTCAGTGTCGAGTCCTGCCTGCACACCCCACCCAGAGCCGGTGGCTCTCTGTCCTTGTTTGCTGATTGCAAGTGACATGCAAGGACTAATTACATTACCTTGGTCAGTAACAAAGAATCTTCTGGCAGCGTGATCAGTTGGCTCAGAAGGAGAGAGCGTGTACATGCCATGTGCTTGGTACTTACTGCAGTTCTGTGATCACCCTGCACTTTCTGTGGTTGTTTACCTGCAGCAGCAAGTATAGATTTGAACAGCAGGAGAGGCTTACCTGAAAATATTTCATGGCCGTTGTTCATTTGACCTGTTATTTCTCAGAACTGGTCGGTGTGCTGTGTTTATATCTGCCAGCAACCACTCTGGCTTTTGTGAAGAGTTTCCCAATGTTTGACAATTAATCTTCTGGCATGTGTTCCATAAAAATGTCTCGTGTGACTTGGTGATATCTGATAGATGGCTGGAGTTGCCAATTATGTATTGTTTAAACAGTGATGACAGTAATTAATTATATTTTGCCTAGGGTAAATTCATCCTGAATTGTCCTTATGCATTTGGCTCACTATTTATGTGGATAACTTGATCTGTTGCTAAATTACAGCTGCTTTGGGGTTGAAAGACAGCAATTGTTTAATGGATTGCTGCAAAATATGGTACAGTACAAGAGAGAAAGTGAAGAACAGTGATTTAATTTGAAGCTGAAGAACAGGAGCCACATTTACCCAGTCCCCCAATTTGAGGTTAAAAATGAGATTGGATCTACTAGATCCAGAGCTGATAATTAGCAGAATCCTAGGTTTGGCCTTTTCTGCAGCAAAATATTCCAATATGCTTTTAGATCTCTCCTTGCTGAGGAGGACACTTAGGCAGGGACTTGGATAAATTTCTTTTCCCTAGGGGGTCTACCTGGGCTGAAGATAGGACATGCACCGGGACCTTGTGACCAAAGCACTGTCTTCAACTTGCCTTCTTCAGGGATACACAAATCAGCTTCTAAGCTCTTAGTAGCCTTGTCAGGTGAAACTTGTGATGTTCTGTGGGTGGGAACCTGGAAAACACCTGTAAGAGAGGCCTGGCCTCTGCCTGGAAAAACTGCAGAAGTGGGACTGGGGCAGGGGTTTTTGTTGACAGAGCAGGTAGGAGAGAAGAATACAGAGTAGTAGTGAGGAATCACAAGGATTTGTCTGCATGCTCCCCCACAAAAAAAAAAAAAGCAGTTACAGCTCTGAACATCTCAAGACCTGCAAGCTCCAGAGGGGGCAAGGGACCAAGCCTGGGCAGACAGCTCTGATGTCTGCTGGCTTTTCAGTTCGAGCCTTCTATTGGTACACAGAGGAGAAAGCTTTTACACTGAAAGGAGGGAAGGGTGCAGCAGTGACAAAGCACTGCCCTCACGGTGTGCCCAGGGAATAGTCAAGCCTAAGCTGTTATCTGAGAGTCCAGTGATATGCCGTGCAGTTCTGTGATCTCTCTGCCCTCTGGTAGTTGTTTACCTCATGTTAAATCACAAGGAGTCTGAGTTTGTTGATAGCTCCTGTGCTTTTCTTAAATGAAACACGAGAAGCCAAAGCCTTTCCTTGTTCTCAGTGTCAAATGTTTAACCATAAATGGGAAAGTCAGGGCATGTTCACAGATGTGTTTGCTTTTATTCTGAGAGTGCCTTCACATGAATACTATTTCTGTCCTTTTGTCATATGGGAATTCAGACCTGTCTTGTTTTCACTGGCTCTTTTGTCTTCCTTTCGACTCCAGACCAATGTGCTTTTCTTCTATTGTTTCTTCATCTAGATACACCGAAGCCTTGACAGATCCCAGCTACAAAGGACAGATTCTTACCCTGGCTAACCCCATAGTTGGGAATGGTGGAGTGCCTGATACAGCTACTTTGGATGAAATTGGCCTCAAGAGGTTTCTGGAGTCTGATGGGATCAAGGTAACAGTGGGAGATGCAGAGTTTATCAAAGAGTGGCACCAGCAGCCTGACTGTGTGTTAGAGGTCAAAGGAATCAGTGATCCTCAAGCTTTCTTTTTCTTCTAGATATTGTCCTTTGGAGGACTGGTGGCAAAAGATACTCCATACCGGTTTTTGTGCCAGGGCAAAAATTTGTATTTCCTATCAGTGAGAGACATGCTACGGTTTTTGTGAACTGACATTTTTCTCACCTTCCTCTCTGCCTCATGTATTTGTCAGGAGAGATCCATTTGACTGGAGAGATCAAACACCAGAAGTTTCAGTGGGCTAAGACCCTTCTCTGTGTGCCTGTGCTACCACAAGCAGGGGAGGTGACAGCTGTGTGAAGAAGAAACCAGAATTTACACTGTGGTGACAGGGGATGTTGGTTAGGAGTAGGACTGTGTCCTGGCACCAGTGGCAGAACTGAAAAATGGAACAAACCTGTGTGTAGTTGCAGAACCAGTGAAATGCTTTATCTGTTCTGAGGTTTTATACACTATCAAACTCCACTGGAAAATGGAGCTGTCTTTTGAAATGAAACGTCAATTAAAAGTGAAAAGCTTTCTTACACAAAAAATGAACCAAAACATTTTGTCTTATCTTAAATTTCCATTTTTTATTCTAACAAGAAGTGTTTTCTCAGTTCTGTGCAATTTGCTGCTTTGGTTACCTGGAAACCACATTCTTCTATGAATTTCCTGAGTAAAAAGGCCCAGATACAATCATGACAGAGTGTGAAGTGTGTCTGTGACAGGGTTTATGGTAAATACAATTGTGAAAATTGAAGGTACAGGGTCACTACAAAGTGATCCTTCAGTGCAAAATGATGTTTCTTCTATCTACAGGTTTCAGGTTTGCTGGTGCTGGACTACAGCAAAGAGTACAGCCACTGGCAGGCTGCTAGGAGCCTGGGAGAGTGGTTGGAGGAAGAACAGGTAAGCAAGAGGTAACTACACATGAGCTTTTGATTTTTGTGCTTTTCAGAGCAGAAATGAGATTTTAACAACTAAACTCTTTTTGAATGGGAACAAGGAGGTGAAGTGAAGCACTAGAAGCGAGGCAGCCTTGGTAATACTACAGTCAAGAGCCAGAGCTCCTTGAACAAGGCCAGGCTGGATGGAGCTCTGAGCAGCCTGGTCTGGTGGAAGGTGTCCACATGGCAGGGGGTTGGAACAAGATGATATTTAAGGTCTCTTCCAATCCAAATCATTCTGTGATCCTGCGACATGTTCTTCTCATGAAAGTGATCTGGCTGCTCTCTTGCTCTGTCTTAGCTGCTTGTTTTCTAACTTAGCCCTGTGTTTTCTTCAGGTGCCTGCACTGTATGGGATTGATACTAGAATGCTGTCCAAATTAATTCGTGACAAGGTATGATCTGCTTCCCTTGATCCAGCTGCGTTAACCTGACCAGTGCTGGGCCCTTTTTCTAACGGTGGAGCAAACCTGGGGCAGCAATGGTACCACTGGGCTGCCTTGACTTCAGATGCTGCTCAGATCCATGTGCTCTTCCAAAGGCTCTGTGTCTTCTGTAATGCTGGGCAATGTTCTGATCCCGAGGAGACATCTCTCCTTGGCTCTCCTCTGGGTTTCCTGTCCTACATAAGTGAGCCAGCACAAGCTGGTGTGAATGAAAGGCCTCTGGAAGTGTCAGACACAATAGGTAGATTAATATCAGCTACGTGTTAACTCAGTAACAGTCAGAGAGAGCAACAGCTCTCTGGTGTTGTGGATTATGGTTCACAAATGGAAGTATTATGAGGTATTATGGATTTTAGTTCACAGATGATGCCACCTTTGGTCAGTGGAAATTCTGCTGCTCCTCTGAGTCAAAGGAATGCCTAGAGTAATCTAAGCTGGATTCCTAACTTGGGCTGGTTTCCTTAGGCTGAATCTTGCTATTATTTTTAGGGGTCATTACTTTTCTTTGACTTCCAAAAGCTGACGATTGAAGGACCTGAGCAGGATTATGTTGCAGAATGGAGGTTAATGTGAAAGTACGCTTCACACTGGCTGAAACAGTGATCAAAGTCAGTCTGAATTAAATGTGCCTTGGAGGCTTTTCTTTTCTAATTGATTATGTGAAGCTGCTCTTTTCTTTAGGTGATCAATTTGCAGCCTGCAGTCCAACCCCACATCCCCTTTCATTTCCATAGGAATGACCCAGCTTGAATAGAGGAATATTTGTAGAAATTAATTCTTATGGCAAGGTTTGGCATTGTCCTATCCTTACAGATAGCATACATGTGCAATTTAATACAACAGAAAATGGCAGTACTTAATAGATCAGTATTCCTTTTATCCAAAGTAAATACACTTGAAATGTTTATCCTGTAACTTAGCAGTGTGTGGTAGTAGTGCCATACTGTGACTCTGAGTGGTGTCAGTGTATGGCTTTTAAATAGTGCATAGTCACCTTTTCACACAGCCTTCTCAGGCTGAAAAAAACACTCTAGTATTTAATTCCGTGTCTAAATTGGGGCTGAGAACAGGGATTCATTCTGGTAAATGCAGAAATGAGTGATGACTTGTTAAAGTGGGCTAAAGGTGCAAGGCACCATTTGGCTGAATAATCTGAGAGCAAAGTAAGATCCAGGCTCCTGTCAGAGAGCAAGGGCTTTAGAGCTTTGTCAGCAGTGTTTGCTAAAACAGCATGGTGGCACTCAGCACCACGGCTCTCTAGCACTGCTCAGCGCTGTGGTTCCCAAGAACAGGACTTGTGGAAGACAATGACATTTTCAGCTCTGGTCTGTGCGAAGCTTGGAGCAGCTTTTGGTGTAAGGTGCTACTCAGGGAAACATAAGATGTCAGCCACTGTTAAGAGCAAAACTCTCTCCTTAAAACTTACCCTTAGCAGTGTGCTTGGCAATGCAAGATGTTGGCTCTTTCTTACCCTAGGAAAATGGTATACCCTAGGTTACCTCAGGTATGGCAAACCAGGGAAGTATCTCGTAGGAGAATCACTAAACCCTGATCTACACAGCAGTTTGGAGATCTGAAGGCAACTCAACTTCATGTCACTGCACAGCTTGCCAGACTGCCTGTTAAATTTTACTGCTGATGATGCCTCCCCCCTAAAATGAAGGGTTATAAACAGATTTTTCGTAGCAAGGAAAGCTCATAAACTTCTGAAGGTGCTAAAAGTGATTATAAGCTGCCAAGAAATCATCTTTAAACACCTGTTCCAGTTGCTGTGCCTGTCAGCACGTTGTCTGAGTGTTCACAGCTTCTCTTTTGCTCATTCTTTGTTTTTTTCTGGTGTATTTCCACAGGGCACAGTACTTGGGAAGATTGAATTTGAAGGTCAACCTGTGGAGTTTGCAGACCCAAATAAACGAAACTTAATTGCAGAAGTTTCTACAAAGGTGAGAAATTCTTCTGTAGTATCAGGGCTCTACTTTTAGGGGGAATATATTTTAGGGGAATATATTAGGGGGAATATATTTTAACATTTCTCTGATCCAGCTCCCAGTCTGGTTTCTATCTACACATACTCTTAGCCAGATGTAGGGGTCAAGTTAGGTCTGTGCAGTACAGAGTGCAACAAGTGGGGGAACAGTTGTGGAGGCAGCAACACCTAAAATTAGTTCTGCTGCTGAAGGAAATGTAACAAATCACAGCTAATTAACTGGGCAGGGAAGAGTTTTAAGGGTGAGAGGAGGTACCTCAAAGTAGTTTTTTCCCCACAGCTCCCTTTGGCTATGAGAACAGCCAGGGACCACCTTTGAAGGCAATCTTTGCTTCATAATGTAGATTTTTAAGTATGAACGTTGTGACAAAATGAGGGGTCTTCAAAAGCCGCTTTTGAAAAAGAGGGTGAGTTTTTCTTAAAGGTCTCTGACCCATGACTCTAAGTTGTTGTGAGAACTGAGTACCTTAATCTTTTTGAGATTTTTGAAACTCGCCTTCCTGAAGGACAGCAGGTAGAAGACTCATATAATTCCTGTGCAGTGATAGAGTTCTACCATGGACTGGGGAAGCAGAAGCCACTTGTGTATGAATGACTGTGAAGATACCATCATTTGATATCAGGAACCTGTTAAAACCCACCCTGTCAGGCAGCAGTAACTTTTGTTTTATTATTAAATCCCTTGGAGTGAATTAAAATGAATTGTACTAAATGATCAGGTCTTACATATATATATATATGGTTTATTTTAGAACGATTTGGTTGCAAAGGAAACAGTTATGCAGCCGTTTTGGTTTTTATCATCTATAGTAACATGCCAATATAAAGGTATTGCAAAGGAAAACAGGTATTTAGCTGTTATAGCCACCCAAGAAAATGCACCTAAACAAGCATCTCACACCCAAGACTTTGCCCTTTGAGCCTCACAAATCTAACAGTTTGTGGGCTGTGATCCCCTCCCCTCGGTCTTGTCTTCAGTCTCCTGGCAGCAGCTTCTTTGGACAGCTGTCCTCACACAGGCCATGCTCTTGCACCCTAAAAATCTCTGCATCTCAATCTTTGCAGAGATAAATGTTCAAACAAAAAGTGAGTTAGGATAACACAGAGGGAAGAGTTGTAATATTCTGCTAACAAACTTCATCTTGAGTTTCCTGTTGAGGGGATGTCTTCCCTTGGCTGGTCATAATTCTCCTATGAAAAGATTCAGTTTGTCACCCTGCACCAGCCATACTGAACATGGATTTTAGAATCTTTTCATAAGAGGGCCCAGCTGTGAACTATGAATACCAGGGAAGCTGACTAAAAGGTGGTTTCTTGGGAAAAAAAAAAAAAAAAGAAAAAAAAAAGACTTTTTTCCCATGATGGCCATGAAAAAAAGCCCCTTAGGGCAAAGTACATTTATCAATATCAGCTCTCAGAAGCTGAGCATAACTGAAGGTAAGCACACAGTTTGTTTTAGGGGGAAGAAGGCAGCCTTATCTTATTGATGAATAACTTCCCAGCCTGGTGCTACCTGCAGTCATGTAACAAGTAAAATAATACAGCAAGCTTCAGAAAGCAGCTGTCCATAAATAATGTTACATCAGTACTACAGCTGTCTGACAGTGTGTCTGCATGTTGCAGTATCAAGGCATATATAACATACAGTGGTTTGACTTCACTCTCTTCTATTCTGGCTGTGACCAAGAGATATCTGGGTGTACAGAGGCACCATGGTCAAGATTTGGGAAACACTAATGTCTGCACTGTTCCTGGAGATTTCTATGTAAATGGATTAGTACCAGTTGCTGCACGTTGGTGTAGAGTCATTCTGCTGCCCATCTTCCCTGTATTTTGGGGATAGGGCATCATCTGTCATTAACAGCGTTGTCTGTCTTCTTATAGGAAGTCAAAGTTTATGGCAGAGGGAATCCAATTAAAGTTGTAGCTGTCGACTGTGGGTTGAAGCACAACATTATCCGTCTGCTAGTGAAGGTAAGTCAGTGCTTGATGTCCCTTCTTATCTCTCGTTTTGCTTTGACAAGAGCCTCGCCTATACTCACTGGCCTTCCTTCCACCTTCACACATCCATTCAAGTAGCAGTTGCCTTCCTAAAATCATGTACATTTTTTAGGATGACTTTTGTGGACTAGGAAGTGTTTTCTGAACTTGATACGCTACACTGAGGGGGTAAAGAATATGACCTGTGCAGCAGCCTCTCAGCTGTGAGAAGAACCCCTTGGAAGATGAGTTGTCAAAAGATGAGGCGCAGCTTCTCTAAAGAACTAGCGAGGAAGGTCAACCCAATACTGTAAAAAATAAACAAATGGGGGAAAAAAGGTTCAGTGAACGTGGTGAATAGTTGAAACAGCCTCAGGGATATTGTGGAATGTCCATCCTTGAAGATATTAAAAACAGAGCTGACCCCAGCCCTCAGCAACCTGCCCTAAAGTTGAAGTTATCTCTGCATTGAGCAGACCTCCTGAGGGTCCACCATCCTCAATTGTTCTTTGACTATAAGATTCTGTGAAAATTTTTTCCTGTTTATAACACAATGTTGTAGCAGTCCTTGCTGCTTTAGCCACACAGGCAGACTGAAGACAGTGTCCTTCAGTCTGTTTTTTAATTTGTGTGGATATTTGTCTTATTTTTGATGTGTAGGACTATTTCTGGCATGTCATAGAACAGAGCTGTGAAGCCCTAATTCAGCAGTCAGAGTGAATGCTCTGTGTAAATGCGAGCATATTTTACATATGTACATACACTGAAATCCAGACTCAATCTTTGGGACATGGGGGAGGAACAACCTCCTGACACAAATTCATTTGTTCCCTTCCTGCCTTCATTTCTTGTTCCCTCGAGGGTTTTTTGTGGTTAGTTGGTTTGTTTGTTTGTTTGTTCGTTTTTTAGCGAGGTGCAGAAGTATATTTAGTTCCCTGGGACCATGACTTCACCAGCATGGATTACGATGGACTCATAATTTCTGGAGGACCAGGGGATCCCATGAAGGCCCAGGAGGTGATTCAGAATGTCAGAAAGGTACAATGTAATAGCCATAGGCTGATTATACTTGTTAATTTGCCATTTTTCTTCAAGTGCCTGAAATCCAAACAGTTGGTTGTATTATTGTGTTATGGGCCAAATATTGTTCAGTCATTTCAGCTGCCTGGAATTTTCCTTGTGTTGGCCCACTGGGAGTTGTCTCCAGTCCAGTAGTTACAACAAGGCTACATAGACCTTTACTGGTACCTTAAAGTACACGGTGCCCTTTCAGGACCTCTGGGACATTAGGAAAGAACAACACTGAATTCAGGGCTCCCACTTAGAATAATGCTGCACACTAAATGGCTGTAATGCAGAGTGTCATTGCTTATTCCCCTCGACTAGTCTGACATCAGGCTGTGCCCTGAGGCTTCCCTCTGAAGCAGGGAAGAGGAGGGAACTTTCCTTCCTAGGCTGTTGCCAAGTCTGTGAGGGAACTAGCATAGTTTTTGCTGGAATTGCTGAACAGAGACACTCCAATATCTCTTGAAAACCTTTTCATTTTAGGTTCTGGAAAGCGACCGCCCAGAGCCCCTGTTTGGAATTAGCATGGGGCATCTAATCACTGGAATAGCAGCTGGAGCTACTTCCTACAAGATGCAGATGGCCAACAGGTGTGCTAGCTCTTCTGCTTTCCAGGGCCCAGACAGAGCACTTCAGCATTGTGAGAGGCCACACCGCAGCAGTGCTTTGCTGCTGAGCTGCCTTAACAAGCGTGTCAGTAACTTCTTCATCCCAGCCATTCTCCTTGCCTTTAATTTAAACTGCCATGTCAGGCACTACTGTTTTTAAGGGTGTTTTGAAAGTATTTGAGGTAATTGATTCCCAACAAACTGAAGGATAGCAAAGTTTCTCCCAGGTTTTATTGCTTTCAAAACAGCTGCCAGTATTGAACAGCTACAGCTGAACTGCTGTGTATGGCCTCGTAGTTACCAGCTCCTCCTAACTGTGGCACTTGGACACATCTGGCACTTCTGTTCTCTGATTCTTTTTTCTTCCAGGGGCCAGAACCAGCCTGTCCTAAATGCAGTGAATGGACAGGCTGTCATCACTGCTCAGAACCACGGCTATGCCATTGACAGCTCTACCCTCTCATCTGGCTGGAAGCCTCTCTTTGTGAATGCCAACGACCAAACGACTGCGGTGAGCTCATGCTTTATTCCAGATACCTGCACAAGGAAGCCTCTAGTCAGCAAAGACTCTCTGGCTTTATGTCACCTCCTGGAAGCTTGCTGTCAGATTCCAGTTAGTTATCAGGGCTGAACTTGATGATCTGACCATCTACTTTACTTGGAGCTTGCCTTAAAGCCCACCATGGGTTAGCCTTTACCACTGTTTGCTGTACCAGCCCAAAGTGTAGGATTGTCACAGTGACTTTAGGATTGCTCTTTAACAGCTGCCTTAATAATTTCCCTGCAATTGGTGGTGCTCACTCAGTTACCATTGCCTCAGGGCTTGTGCCACACCACTGCAAGCCTGTGCCACCATTTTGTTGTGCTGGTTCTGTGTTGCCGAGCACAGGAAAGAAAAATATTGTAGTCCAATTTGGCTTGTTATTGTAAATAGGATTTCAACAACTAAAGCCGTGAAGGAGAGAGACTGCCTTTAGAGAGCAGCTTACAGGATCTAAAGGAGAAGTCCAATGTCAAGTGACATCCATGTCTGAGACAGACCTCAGGCTTTGTAATTGCTCATTTTAAATCTTTTCCATGAGGCCCAGTGGTGTGCAAGTTAGTGAAAGCTTGTTAATTATCAGGAAATCATTAAAAAGAAGGTATTTTCAAAAGCAGTTTCTCCCATAGGAATATGCCTTTCTCTCTTGTTTTGTGTAAATGCCCCACATCAAGTCTGGCAGATCAAACAGTTCTGTTCTGAGCTACCCAGCTGATGATTGTTGTGTTTGTCAGTTGTTGTTTTCTTTATCCTTACAGATGTATCTAAACAGAGACATATGTTACCAAACAAAATATTAATACAAAAAAATTTACAGCTGTTTGGCTCGATTTCTGAAATGGGTTTATTTTAGCTGTGTTAACAAACTGAACCCTTTAATTCCCAGGCCTTCCATGTTTGCTTTAGCTGGAGTTTGGAGACAAAGGTGGTAGGGTTGGACATGAGTCTTATGGATCTAGTAATGTGACATTCCTTTATGTGAGCCAGAACAACATTTCTGTGAGCAGCAACAGCCTCCTAAACCTCTGTAGATAGACACAGGACCGCGTTGGTTTGGCATGGGGCGCACAAACAGGATCAGGGTTAGATAGGCTGTCACGTGCAGTCTGTTCCATTCCTCAGTTTGAAAAAGAAAAAGCATTTCTCGTGGCTGACCTGACCCATCCCGGCTGGACAGGCCTAACACAGGTTTCCAAATATGGACAAGCCATGGAGCTAATCTTTTAAAAGATATTTGTATGGAACTAGAAGGAATATGTGAGCATTCAGGGAAAATGTGACAGACTGATGGAATTCTTTACTCTGAGGGCAGAAACGCACACTGTAATGGATCAGCTGTGGTTGGTAGCTCATTTCTCATTCCTGTCCTATGCCAGCATCCCACCCTGCAGCTCTGAATGGTACTGTGGCCCTACATGAGCTTTTGGGACTCCTTTGTTCAATCCTAAGGGCAGCAAATTATTTTTCCTTGGATTTCCTCCTGAGAGACTTCTCTACCTCTATCTGGAGTTGGGAGTCATGAACAACGGCATCTACAGGGTGGACCTTATAGGAGCTTCTTGGTGCTATCAGGCCTCTCAAACAGGAAATAATTTTTTCCTGGCTCCAACTAAAACTACATACACTGCCTCCAAACTCAGTTTGGGTCTGAAACAAAAGAACTAAACCAAACAACCAGAAATCATTGGATCAGCCATCTCTTTAATATGCCAGCTGGGTGCTCATGGGGAATTGATTTGCCATACATGAACTGAAGAATCAGCACAAATTTTGGGTATAAATACAGTATTCATCGAAAATCCTTCCCATAAGTCCAACCTCGAATTAGGTCATAATTTGGAGATCAAATATCATCCTGGAGTTCATTTGTAGGGCAAGATCACCATCTTGTGTTTGTTTCTTTTGGGGAGGCAGTCATGTCTTCTTTCCACTTGGCAGATCTCCCAGCACCTATGATTGATCCAGTTGACCCCTAACCCCTAAACTAATTGTCCTAGTACCAACTAGGACACATATTTTCTTCATTGGTTGAAGATAACTAGAATTTCCCATTAACTTAAACAATCTTTAACTGAATTTACTTCTTAGCAAAACAATCTCTTATTGATTAAGTTCTTGAAGCATTTAAGCTAATTTCTTACAGGTGTACTTAACAGTTCTCTCTCTGTTTGTTCCCATGTTTCATCTGCCTTCTACATCCTGAAACTGTTTGTAGTCCTAAATGAAAATACTATGCCAAAAAGCAAATTCCTTAGTTGACTAAGATACAGTTTTTATCTAAGCTAAAACTTCTAATTTCCTTAGTAATTTGAAAATGGAGTCCCCTCTCATTTCAGGTCCTTCATAGCTATTGTTTGTCCATAGCAGTAGTCCCCCTTCATCACTCTGCCCAACCCGGGGCAGAGATCAAGCCCCTGTATTCGCACTTAAAGTGAGTTATGGATCAAGACTGTGATCAAAAACCATTTCTATTGTGACAGAACCAATCAAATTGGGATGATAAAACCATTCATTCCTTAACAGCCTTGTTCCAGGTTATCTTTTCTTGCCGGCTTTTCTTCTCTGCCTAATCCAAGACTGACTCTGGAGGGAGACCGGTGTATCTGCTCTGTTAAGTTCTTCCAGATGAGCAGTGCTTGCTGTTGCAGTGAAAGTGATATCTCCCCTGTGCCCCTTGTCCATGCTCAGCTGAGCGTTAGCAGCAGAGCAAGAGGCTCGGGGGCTCATTGGAGGAGACATGGTTTGAAGATTGTGAATGAAAGGGGTGTAAATTTGACAGCCCCTGCAAACATATCCTGAAGTCCTTTGGCCTTCAGTGCTTACAGAGATAATGGGTGGCTTTCTGTTGGCTTGTTTGGTTGCCAAGAGATGTCTAAGAGAATCGCTTTTATTCCTGCAGGGAATCATGCATGAGACCAGGCCAATTTTCACAGCACAGTTCTATCCAGATGCAAATCCTGGGCCGAGGGACACGGAGGTAATGTATGAGGGCTGATCTGGGCTTGCTTTCAGATGGTCTGAGGAGTGCAGGTATGTACCAGCTATGGTGAGAAGCCTTTATGTTGGTGATGGTCCTACGTCTCGGTTTTGGAAATGTCAGGATCCTAACAGAGGGCCCAATCATGCATAGGCTTGTGTCTGCTTAGCTTGATGTGCTGCTAATTACAATCAGCAGCAAGGCATCTATTCACTTCTGTGTGCCTTGGATCAGTGATTCCATTCATACTGTGTGTATGCATTGGGTCCTGGTGGGATTATATCTGCGTTGGAAGTTACTGAAGTGCTTAAGCCTCTGCAGGAATCAGGCTCAAATCTCTTGCAAAAGAGACTGAGAAAGGAATAGCATTTTATCTTAACAGAAAAAATACTAGCCAGATGCTTTGTAATAAAATCATTAACTTTCTAATACATTTTGGTTCCACTTTCAAATTTTATAATTACTGTAGAATTATGTAAATAGATTCACACTTCCTCACGCTGGTTCTCCTAAGTGAAATGAAATTTTAATCCCCAATCTGTGACTTCACACAAAGTCTGTAACAACTGGTTGTGTAGTCACAGAGTATGACTAAGCAGCATCAGGGGATGTGGAAGGCAGAGGAGGCATGTCTGAACATAAATAAGCTATTTAGCATTTCCTGAGAGAGGAAGATGGAAGAATACATAGAAGTGCTTATTTAAATCTTAATTTAATGATGTTGATTAAACCTGCAAATAAATCTCTTGATATCAAGAAGTTTCATAGCAATCTGATTGACTAGTAAATCTCAGAGAACTCAAAACAACTCTCAGCTGTGTGTCTTTTCCGAGCCTGTGCCCTCGCACTGCTGGGATGGGTTTGATAACACAGTACATACCCTGATAGGCTTGCAGGACCCATCCCTACTCCTTCCATGAGTAATTCCCAACAGCCTCCCTCAGGGGCTGTGTGGCAAAAGCTCTGCAGTTGTGGGGTCAGGTGGGAAGCCCATCCCACTGTGTGTAGCTGCCTGCCTTGCCTTGCCTGCCCTGGCTGGAGAATGCCCTTCTGACAGCTGCTCTGGGACCTCCTCTGGAAGGACAGCACTGATTTAACACAACTGATGTTTAGATATCCCGGTTCAGGTCCCTGCTCTGTAGCAGGTGCCATTCCAGATGGTTCCCTGAGCTAGTCTAGTGTATGCTCTTCTGTGTTTTAGCTTTTAATGCTTTTAATGTTCACTCGTTGCGCTGCCAGCCACATAGAAGCAAAACACACAGGAATCTTACTGATTATTCCTTTCTTGAATGCAGCTTTGTCAGAGATGTCAAAGTTGTTAAAAATTTTCAGATAATGATTTCCTCTTCTCAAATGGTGTAAATCTACCTGCTGAAGGCAGCAGAGCAGAGCTGGTTGCTTGAGCTCACAAATGACCTTTTTTTTTCCTTCTTTGCTTGTTATTTATTTAGTTACGCTTTGGTGGTTAAATACATGTGTTTATTTTTCCTAGTTCCTTTTTGATTCTTTTATTTCCCTGGTTAAGAGTGGGAAAGGCAGTACCATTTCCTCGGTTCTGCCCAAGGCTGGAGTGACTGCTTCCAGAGTAGAGGTCAGTATACAGATACTTTTTTCTCATGCCTGTAGGTGAGGCATTTTAACCTAGTTAATTCCTGCTGAACCCACAGCACAAAATGGCACAGAAAACTGGTTATGAAAGTCAGAGGAGGCTTCCCTTATAAAAGTCCTCACAGTCATCAGGCCTCTCGTGTGTTATTAAGTCCCTTTTCTCAAAGAAAGTTTTCAAGTTGTGATGTTTCATGGATTTTTCTTTGCAGTTCTCCAAGAAAGGTACTCTCATAGCAGTGTAATGAGGTGCCCTGGGATAATCTGGCCATGAGATTCTGTGCCTGTAGCAGAATGTTGATGCTTGGTTGCTAAGGAAATAAGTCTGAAATTCCAAGTGTGGGCTGGGTTTCATACAGTTCTGCTGTCTTAGAAGGCAGCTGGACTTTGTGGGCAGCCAAAGTGAGGAGTGGTGATCTGTAAGCACACGATACAATGAACATGTTTATTGTATGCCCTGTTCATGAGTCATGTGTTTCTCTGACAAGAGATATATTAGAGAAGTCCAGTAGAAATACTCTCAGAAGTGAAAGTGCACTGGTTTTGAAAGTGGCTTTTTTTCCTCTTTTTGGAACTTGTGGTCTGTAATTTGAGATTCTTCATTGCTGCACGGTCTCTGTTCATTTCAACATCCACTGTGATAGGACTGACTTTTTTTCATGCTGTTTTGACACTTGTAGGTCTCCAAAGTTCTCATTCTAGGATCCGGGGGTCTGTCGATTGGCCAGGCAGGGGAATTTGATTACTCTGGATCCCAGGCTGTAAAAGCCATGAAGGTGAGGAGATACTCTGAAAATACTAACCTCATGTAACCTACTTTCCCTTCTCACAGCTAAACTGATCTTCCAGCTATGGCATCAATGGGACAGGGAAGCTGGTGAGGATAAATGACTGTAGGGAAATTTAGCCATTTTTTGTTGGTGAACTTGTTGCAGAAGTGAAGTGATTTAACCACTCAGAATCATCTACGAAAGAGAGATGTTGTTGAGGTTTCCATTGCAGTCTTTGAGCAGTTTGTGATGTGTGCTTGGTCACTCCAGGCTTCTCAAACTAAATGGAGATGAAGAGGAGGGACATGGTCAGCTACAAGCCCTGCTGTTGAGTCCTGAGGTGCAGAAAGGGCTCCCTTCCTTTCTAAACTCTTTCTCAGAGAAGGGTTTAGATGCAGCTGAATATTGGCTTAAGCCTTGGACTGTGTTAACAGTTTAAATTTAAAGGAAATGTAGAGGTAGTTGATCTTTCATGATAGCTTGATTGGGTTTCAGGTCTTATCAGGATGAGTATATCCTGCTGCAGTGGTAGCCAGCCAACAACAGCTGAAGGCCTGGCTGCTGCTATGCAAAAGATTTTAAACTCTTTATCGAGGCATGTTTTCTAAGGGGTATTTATTTTGAAGAGGATGAACTTTTTAAAGGTTTTATATGTCAAGTTTTGTTTCCAGATTAGGTCCTAGAAAGGATACTAGGGCAAAAACTCATGCTAGGAGAAGGTGTAGAAGGATTGGGGTTACTACTGGTAATCTAAGAGTTACCTGGGCCCCCCCAGTTCGTGTCTAACCTCATGTGAAGAAGAAGAAGAGCTTGTAAAGGTGTGGCAGTTTCAGAGCAGAAGTAAAAAGGCAGAAGTTGAAGCAAAGGGTTGCAAGGGCAACCTACAGGTGCAGTAAAATCCCACATCCCAAACAATTGGGCTAGAGGATGTGATAACTTTTTCCCCACGGCTGCTGTGAAGACTACCCCGTTTGGAATCATTTGTCTAAATCTGAAATATTTTCCGTAAGGATTTTATACCTTCCTTCCCTTCTCTGTTCCACGTGTTTCCAAGGAAAGCATGCTTCAGTGAAAAAAAAAACAATTTCTCACAGGAAAAAAAGGTCAGCAGAAATTTACAACCAGTCTTTAAGGCAGTATTTTAAGTTTAGCAAAGGAAGGAGAAGAAATGTTATCCAGCACCTGAACTGAGCTCAGAGTGAGAATCCCACTGCTCCAGGTGAGCTATTTCATTGTTCCCCCAAACCAATGTGACCATCAATCACAAATTTTGAACAAACACAGAGAAGTCCTATGGCATTTTCATGCTTCCTGTGTTCTGGGGGAAGACAGCAATTTCTATACTGGTCCTGGCAGCACTTCCAATAGCATTTGCTCAAGGGATGGCTGAATTAATCTACCGGCTTTATTCCTGTTTCTTTCTACTCTTTTAAAAATATTGTCACTATTCCTGTTTTTAGTGGGAGTCTCCATTGTTTCTTAACCTCCACAACTTCTATATAGCAAATCTTTCTCTTGAAATGTATTTTGTGCCTATAATTAATGTTGTTGGCAAGGGATTTGTTTGTAGAAGTTATTGCCTTACAAGGAGTTGATAAAGATCTCTGACTCTGATTTTTCTATTAATGAGCAAACTGTATTGAACTTCTGTCTGTAGCCAAAAGAGTGGCAAAAGTCCCACTGGTATAGCAGGAAACAGGTACTCTTCATTATCATTCCATCTCAATTTCCTATCTGTGACAGAGAAAAAGCAGTGTAAAGTTTTCCCTAACCTTTGTCTTGCATATAGAGGCAGAGATTGTCTTTTGATATGTGAAATATCAAATAAAAAAGTTATGGGACGAGATTTTTAAAGTCCTAACACCAGGAAAATTAAAGCATCTTTACAGAATGACAAAGCAAAAACTGTATTTTTGTTGCTTTTAGTAGTTGGTACAAAAAAATCTGAGAGTTACCTGGTTTCCCACGATCAAAGACCTACTGCTTGGCAAGAAAAGATTACCTTTTGATTAAATTTTTTGCTCTGGCACTTCTGACATCCAACAGAAGACAAACCCGATTATGTTGGACTTTGTTCCTGTCTCCTCTGTGTAACTCCTAGATGTGGTAAACAATTTTGACCAAATTTCTGAATTGAGTGGGAATGTCCATCCCCTCAAGATTCACAAAGAGGCAGAGGCACACAAGTAAAGAATTGGCATTAGTTCAGCCTCATACAAGAGACCAGAAATCTCTTATGGGATGTCAGGAACAAGACTTTTTTAATTCTGCTGTTGTTTTGAACCCCATCTCTCGCTGCTGCTGTTAGCTTCTTTATGCCTACTTTTAATGCAAATTTTAATTTTTCAGGAAGAAAATGTGAAAATTGTCCTCATGAATCCTAATATTGCTTCGGTGCAGACCAATGAGACTGGCTTAAAGCAGGCTGATGCTGTCTACTTCCTCCCCATCACTCCTCAGTTTGTCATAGAGGTCATCAAGGCTGAGCGTCCTGATGGAATAATTCTGGGCATGGGTGGCCAGACTGCTCTCAACTGTGGTGAGTGGGATTACAGGTGCCTTGCCACTCCTTGCAGGCAGACTCACAATTTTTGCCACATAACAAGTAAAGTAATAAAGAACAGGACCAGAGGAAATGGCTTCTAGTTGCACCAGGGGAGGTTTAGATTGGATGTTAGGAAAAATTTCTTCACTAAAAGGCTGGTCAGGCATCGGAACAGACTGGAAGTGTTCAAAAGGCGTGTGGAGGTGGCACCTGGGGACATGGTGTAGTGGTGAACATGGGGATGCTGGGTTAATGGTTGGATTCATTGATCTTAGAGGGCTTTCCCAACCTTTATGATTCTATGATCCCACCACATGTTCAGCAGTTTATTTGTGCAGGCATGCAAGACATTCCTCATACATTGCCTGGCTTACTGAGGGAGTCACTGCTGAGCTGTGAACATAACATCGAACTGTTGGATTTGATACTTAAAAATAATTAATATCTCCTGTTTTTCAGCTTAATTCTTAGTTACGGTAGTTAGATTTGGGATATTCAGACCACCCTGAAGCAGGAAAATTTACCTTCATTTAACTTCTTAGACCAGTATTCATCTGTGCAGCTTTGCTCTGTGTTGCAGATGATGGCCAAGCAGTAACTGTACTAATACCCTGTATTAACATCCCTCTTTGATTTGAGGACAAAAAATTTCATGTTATGGTTCTGAGATCTAGTACTGAAAACGAATAATAAAATTAGCTGTTGATGAGGCCAGACAAGTTGTCAGCTAGTCAGATATCTTTTGAATACTTTCTTCTGTCTAAGTTTTCCAGACTTTCTGGATTCTTTACTGTGAGGGTGGGGAGGCCCTGGCACAGGTTGCCCAGATAAGTTGTGGATGCCCCATCCCTGGAAGTGTTCAAGGTCAGGCTGGACAGGGCTTGGAGCAACCTGGTCTAGGGAAAGGAGTCCCTACCCATGGCAAGGGATTGAAATGAGATGATTTTTAAGGTCCCTTCCATTCTGTGATTCTAATAGTTTTATGATTCTTCATCTACTATCAATCCTCAAAACTGTGTCCTTGTTTACTCTGCAGGAGTGGAACTCTTCAAGCAAGGAGTCCTGCAGCAGTATGGTGTGAAGGTTCTAGGTACATCAGTTGAATCCATCATGGCTACAGAGGATAGAAAGCTCTTTTGTGATAAACTGACTGAGCTAAATGAAAAGATTGCTCCTAGCTTTGCAGTGGAATCGGTAAATCAGATAATTTTGAAGATGTGATTACTGTTACTGTTACCTATTTGAGTTAGTAAAAGTATTTCTAGTTTTGTTGAGTGAAAGCTGAACGCAACTGTGGATACTGTATGCTTGCATCATCACTCCTCAGGAATTGATGCTGAGTCACTGATTTAAAATCAGTGAAAATGCAGTTAAGCACTTGGAAAGCCTAAGCTAATTTACTCATTGACAAGAAAAGTAAATTTGGTTGAAGTGACTCCTGTGCTGCAGCACAAAAATGAGATGTCACGGGTTTAGACTTTGGTGTTTAGGTCCTCAAAATCAGCAGTGCTGAAATATTTCTTGAGGATGGGAGTATGAAAATAAAGAAATAATTCATGGAAACTGAGTTTGGAGTAAACCAAACAAGTCTTAAACCAGGCTATCTGTTGAAGGGGTTATTTCATGCTAAAGTCTCTGGAGACAGACCTGGTAAGGAAAGTGAAAATGTTCATAGAAGGTTGGCAACAAAGTCCACACATAGCTAAAGACAGAAGTTACCTCCCTGAGTGCAGTTTGCTGCAGCATTACAAAGCCAACTGTTATTATTTTCATTTTACCTTCGAACAGTTTAGTGTCTTACTGATGGGATTTCCAGGTAACTGTGGAAGCAGAGTTGAAGCATTATTCACCTGAATTTTTCTCTCTCTCTGAAATGCATTCCCCTCTCCTTTAAGGTTGAAGAGGCTCTGAAGGCAGCCGAAAACATTTGTTTCCCAGTCATGATACGTTCTGCCTATGCCCTCGGTGGCTTGGGGTCAGGCATATGTCCCGATAAGGAAAGTTTGCTGGACCTTGGTACAAAGGTATGTCTGGAACTGCAGGCTCTGGGAATAGAACTGAACATCTGATTATCTTAGGTGCTCTTCTAATAGTCACAGGCATTGGAATTGTACATACCCTACCTTTCACCTTATCTGTAAAACGTTGCCCTGATTCCTTCTACTGACTTGGAAATGGCTAAATGACAGATCTGTTAAATTCATGACAAACAGTCATCATTTGAGCAAGTTTTTCCAGCAGTTTTGGTCTGAAATGAAACATACTGGCCTATATTCACCTCCTTTCGTGAGTGAATGGCACATGAATGAGGTCAAGGAGTTTGAAACATCTGAAATGCTGAGTGATAATGTAGTCTCAGGGACAGGAGAGCTGGGAGCCTCAGGCCTCTGATGTGTTTCTATCTAAATATGGTATTTTTACTAGGTTAAAATCTCACGTAGAGATTTAGCACTAAATTTGACATTTAGTGGCCATCTCTGGCTATGAGGACGGCTCTTTTTCTGTAGGAAGTCCAGGATTGTTGTTTAAATATTTTCTGTGAAAAGTAAACAGGTAACTGGGGAAAACAAATCAAAAGCTTTCTTCCTTGGCAGAAATGCAGAATTTGGGGAAATAAAAGTATCCACGGGGCTCTAAACTTATTGTGTTTGTCTTTTCCTGGTTTGCTGAACCTCTCAGTTTGTCTTGGGGCTTGGGGATCAGGGCTGGCAGACGTGGGAGGAGGTAGTGGGTGCAGTAAAACCCTGTCTTACAGATTGACGGGGAGTTGGAAACATTTTGCTTGCCCAGGCTTGTCCAAAAACCCTGGGAGTGCAGCTGTCTGAAAGGTTTACGTAAAAACACTTTTTGGTAGGAAACCCCCTGGTTGCTCAGTAGGAAATCCTGGTTTTAATCTGCACGTCTTGGTGGTATTTTTAAAAAGGTGAGCCTGCTGCCTACCAGTGCCCCCCAGATTCCTGTCTGCAGGGCTGCTCCTCAGCCACTCCTCTCCCAATTTATACTTGTGCTGGGCTTACTTCATCCTAGGTGCAAAATCTGGCACTTCTACATGTTAAATATCATCCCATTAATCGTAGCCTCGTT
The DNA here is from genome assembly GCF_003031625.1 of Empidonax traillii. Taxonomy (NCBI): domain Eukaryota; kingdom Metazoa; phylum Chordata; class Aves; order Passeriformes; family Tyrannidae; genus Empidonax; species Empidonax traillii. Next base: position 1,639,276 of record NW_020955416.1, read on the forward strand.
GATCCAGTTGATCTGGATCCCTCTGCAAGGCATCCTGTCCGTCAGAGAGTGAACAGCACCTCCCAGTTCAGTATCAGTGTTTTAAAATTTACAGTGAAAACCCACTTGACTTTAGTTGAATTAACTGAAATTTGGATGCTCGTTTTCACAACCCAGCAGAAACTCTGTTCTTTTTCCGTTATGAAGGTGATCTGTAGTAATTCAGTGAACTGGTTTTTCAGGCACTGGGTTCTGAATTGTTCGTAGTTCAGATAACTGAACACAGCTAGTTCAGGTAACCTGGCCTTTAGTTCATGTCTCCTGAGCCCACTCATTGAGTGAGAAAAGACAGACACAGGAGCAGTGAGGACTGTTTTACAGGACAGATTGATAGTGTGCCCATTGCTTCGTAGGATTTAAAATGCAAATTGATTAATATTTTCTATCTTCTCATATTAAGGCCATTTATTCACTTAGATTATGCTCATTTACCAACAAACTGTATTTGTCATTTTTGACTCATGTGCTGAGGAGTGCTTTCAAGATTAGTTTAAGAATAAATCACGACCCTTGCCTCTGGTTAGTGTGCCAATGATAAGCTGCATTATTAGTGCTATTAATGGTGTAGTGTTTGCTGGCACCCTCAGTCCCCATTACTCTGTCATTTCTGCAGTGTTCTCCTACTGAAGTCCTTGGGCCTGCCCACATAAAAGGATGTGTTTGTTGCATGATTGAAGCATTACATGTTTTTACATTCCTATTTGTTATTTATATGCCACTGCAAGCACACCTGCCCTACCTTTTTTTCTTCCATCCTATCACATAACTGTTTTCTGTGCCTTTCGAATGAAGCTGAAGCAATTAAAAATAAACAATGAGAGAAATATAAAATGCTTGTTATCAATGGTATGAGCTTTACATCTTTCAATTTTCTGATTGGTCTGGGGTATCTGGACATAAGCCACAAAAGTCTTAGATATGGAATATGTTCCAATAAGGGTTTTGGTGGGTTTTTTGGGAGGGAAGTTTTTGTTTGTTGTTTTGTTGTTTATTTTGCTTTGTTGGTGTTTTTTGGTGAGTTTTTCTTGTGGTGGTGGTGGCGGCTTTTTTTTTTTTTCCTTACTGTGTGTTTTCCCTGACCTGTTCCCAGGCATTTGCAATGACTAACCAAATTCTGGTGGAAAAGTCAGTCGTTGGCTGGAAGGAGATAGAGTACGAAATTGTGAGAGATGCTGCTGATAACTGTATTGCTGTCTGCAATATGGAAAACATTGATGCTATGGGAGTGCACACAGGTAGGCTTGGGCACGTGGTGGCTCACTAGAAATGGCTCATTAACCCTTTTTATGCAGTGCCCTTCTGCCTGCTGTTATTGACAGTTCTGTGACTGATGAAGTGAGCTCTAGAATTACCCTTGTGGTCTTGGATAAAGCTAGCTGGGGTGTGAAACAGTTATTTTTAAGCTCAACCCACCTCATTTCTAGCAGTGGGTTGGCAGAGACAGTGACCTATGAGGCCAGGATTTACTGCTGCTGAGCTGCTTCTCATTTCCCATCACTTCTGCCTTTTTGACAAACAGGAGATTCTGTTGTAGTGGCTCCAAGCCAGACGCTCACTAATGAGGAGTTTCAGATGCTGAGGGATCGTGCCATCAAAGTTGTCCGACATTTGGGTATTGTGGGAGAGTGTAATATCCAGTTTGCTCTGCATCCAACTTCCCTGGAGTACTACATTATTGAAGTTAATGCCAGACTCTCGAGAAGTTCAGCTTTGGCCTCCAAGGCGACAGGGTAAGATTATTTTAAAAGCCCCGCATGCTACAGAAAAACAAATGAATACATAAAAACGAGGGGAGCAGAAGAAAAAGAGGGAATTTTAATAATTCTTTTCATTCATGTCTTATTTAAATATGTGACAACCACAAGGAAGAAGAATTCCTGCATCTGCTCTCCATGCAGTTAAAACATGGAGGATAAATTTTCATAAAGGAAGACTGAATTTGGCTAGGATTGACCCTTGGAGAGCCAGCCCTACTGGGAGATGGGTTAGTCAGCTCTCCAGGTCTATTCCACCCTGCTGACGCTTTTTACTACAAATGGAAAAACTCCCAGGAAGTGTGTAGGGGGGAACTAATAGCTGTCCTTACAAAGCACATACACTGTATCCATATGTTGGCTGCAAATCATCTCTGGAACTCAGAGGACACAGTTACTGATGAGCTGTCTGTCAGATTGATGCAAATGGCCCAGCTAGCTGTCTTTGTTTTGTTGGCTAATCATAACCTAATCAAGATAAGGATGGTCAGAGCAGGCTGTTTAAAAATTGGCTTCTTAATTGCACTTTGCAGATACTGTTGAGAGGCACAAAATAATCTCCAGTTTGCAGTTCTAGCAACTCTTGTGGTGGTTGAGGAGCCATAGCAGGCCTGAGATAAGCCATGATGTTGGGCAGTGGGTGTTTGACTGTTTCCTTTTCAGATGACAGACTTGCAGCAAAAGGTGTCTGTTAGTGTGGGCTTATTGGGGGTGTGGCAGATGCTGAAAGTCGTGGCTTTGTGGATAAAAAAACAAGGCCCAGATCTAAGGAGGTGGATCTGCAGTGTGTTGAGGTGGGAGGCTGGATGAGCACAGGAACCTTCCATTGTACTGAGGAGGGGTAATCACTTCACATCGGGTTAACTGGATCCACTCCTGGGATTTGCAAAAGCAAAGTACTTCCTACTCTACTGTTCTCTACCTCTCCTATATGGCAGGTATCCATTAGCCTTCATTGCTGCCAAAATTGCCCTGGGGATTCCCTTGCCAGAAATCAAGAACGTTGTGACAGGAAAAACCTCTGCCTGCTTTGAGCCCAGCCTTGATTACATTGTCACCAAAATCCCCCGCTGGGATTTGGACCGTTTTCAGCACGTATCCAGCCGCATTGGGAGCTCCATGAAGAGCGTGGGAGAGGTGAGTGCAAGACTCTCCCCTTCCCTTTCGTTCCACCGTTTGGGAAAGCCAAATTTCTCTTTCTTGGAAACCCTCAGAATATCTGTCTTCAAGGACCTAATGAATTTGAGGGTTTTTATTCAGCTCAAACAATTTTTATCTGGTATTATAATTAATTGAGATGAGTTAGGACTGTGTAGTCTTGGTTATCACAGTGTGGATTCATAAATGGTTTGACTCCTAAGGGAAGAGATCACTATGGATTACCTGAGGTTGACTTCATTCTTAACACTTACTCCAGGACTCTCAGAGTAATTTTTTATTTTGAGGTTCTGTAGTAGTGGTTAATTAGAGTAAAACTTCACAAGTTGTAGTCTGGATTTTCAGGGATGCCCATGAGCCACAGCTCTCAGTTGTTCCCAAGTTATTTGTCCTCTGTGTTAAAACCATATGCCAGATCTCAGCCTACTCCTGCTCTTGAAATCCAAACAGAACCTGTAATTTTGCTCTGAAGTTTTGACTTCTCTTAGTGATTAAGTCTCTTACATCAGAATTTAAGGTGTCTGTACAATTACAGTATTTTCAGACAAAATATTAAGAAGAGGGAAATGAAGCAAAATGGGTAAATCACGCACTTAATTAGTTAATTACCTATCAGCTACCAAAGCAAAATAATAAACTGTGTATTTTTTTCAGTTGCCTTTCTTTCCTAGTGCTTTTTAAGTAGCTATTTTATTAAATTATATTGACATATAAGACCTTCCTAACATCATTGTTGTCACGAGACAACAAGCCTTTATCAGAACTGGAAGAATTATTTAGAATTTGATTTTCATTAGCAGTTTTGGCTTTTTATGGCAGTGAGAGTTTTTTTGTTTGTTTGTTTTTGTTTTCAGTGAGTTGATGCTTCCTGATGTTAAGCCTCTCTGCCTAGGGGTTTAGGGACTGTTTTGTAGGGCTGGGGTTCCCAAATACATTTTCCTTGTGCACAGTGAGCTGTAAACACTTGCTGGCCGTACACACTTGCAGGAGGAAGTGTCAAGTCCTTCCAGTGCTCATATGTCACAGAACTGCCTGAACCTGTGTCCTTCTGCAGGCAGGATGCTGGGTAAAGGCAGAAGGGAGGTCTAGGAAGAGTCAGTGTTGTAACAGTGCAGGGTGAACCGAGGCAGGGATGGAGAAGCTTAAGGGATGCAGTTTGCAGTTGGTGGAGGTATTGAGCAGAAAGGTTAGTCTGCAGAACCTGTCAGCAGGAGGGGGAGTGAGTCCTTGAGGCAAAGAGTTTCTTGCCACTGTGTCTCTATTAGTCGGCACAGTCGTCTCCCCATGCCTGGACTTGAAGCCAGATCACAGCACCTACTGCACTTTTATAAACTGAACAGGATGGTCTGGCCTGGCTTTTCCTGAGCTCTGCTTTGCTGGGCAGTGGGCCTGGAGCTGTGAGAGAAGAGAAAACGATGATTGTATTTTTTCTTTTGACATTTTTCAGCATTGTGTTTGAGACGATTTTTATGCTGTTAGGGTTGCACTGCACTGGGAAATAAAAATGTAGACGTTTGAGGAAGGGTTCTGTTACCTTGCAGATTTCCAGAGAGAAAGGTTTCTTTTCTTATTAGATATGATGTCAAGACTGAAAGAGGGAAACCCCAGTGCTGCTATGCCAAGGAGGAGTAATCCTTTAAGAGAGCCCACGCAGGGTAGAGTTACTGTTAAATGTAATTTGAAGCAAGAGGAGCAGATTTCTCCTGAACCTTAACATTCCCACAGTAAGTTTCTATCTCTAACAGGTTGTTAAACAGAAATATCATTCTACATTACTGTACCCATGCTACTAGATAATGGCTCTCTCTACCAAAGTGCATCAAAACAATTTACAGGGAAGAGCAGTGGCTTCCTGTATTTCACAGACAGGGAGACAGAAGCAGAAAGGAGTCTCTTCTCTGGAACTCCCCGTTGATAATGTGGGCACAGTCAGACCTAGAAGTGGGACTCCCAAAGCTCAGTCAGCTGCATCTGCCTTAAACCATCAGGGCTATCTTATGGAGGAGTCCAAAATCTGTCGTCTTTCCATATGTGTGTCTTCATGGTTTCAACTTGCACTCCTGTGTCACTGAGGGCACAGCTCACCGTAGCTAATGTGGAAGTGCTCTCCATTGCAGGTCATGGCTGTTGGACGCACTTTTGAAGAGAGCTTTCAAAAGGCCCTGAGAATGTGCCACCCCTCAGTAGATGGCTTCACTTCACGTCTGCCTATGAATAAAGACTGGCCAGCCGTTGTAGATCTCCAGAAGGAACTTTCTGAGCCATCCAGCACTCGAATATATGCAATAGCCAAGGTAACAAAAGATAAAAAGGCCTTGACCTTTGTCCCTTGAATTATAGCTACAAGATTGGGTCGACTGTGGTCACAGAGTTTTCTTCACTCCCTTGCTTCCCTCTACCAAGCACACTCGCATTCTATCCCTGTATAGGGTCCTTGCTGATGCTTCCTTCATCTTCCACGTTCAGGTAATGTGTTTGTCTCTTGGTGGCACGGTCTTAGCCAATGCTCATTGCATTCAGGTGCATTCCTGTCTTCTGATACTTCAGTTTGTAACTGAGCGCTGATGGAGATCTGGATCACTTTCCTTTCCTCTAATACTATATTCGTTGGATAAGCATTGGCTAATGTTCAGCCCTGGTTTATACTAGTGGAAGTGCCAGTCAAAACTGGCAAATTTTGCAGATTTCAAAGGAATAAATGAAGCTCTTTTTGAGAACTGAAACAAAGGACGATAAAGAATAGCAAGCTGCAGCCTGGGAGAGCACTGTCTATTTGCAATGGTTGCACTGGTATGGGCTTGAAGCTAAAAAACTACACAACTCTATGTTTAATTTCACAGACAATAAATCCTCTGTTCTTTGAAACAGGCTTAACTTCCCGTAGCGTTCTTATAACCTCTCTCCTGTCACACAGGTCAAATCACTTCAGCCCTCAAGGTGTCTGGGTAATGGAGAGTGCTATTGTAAGGGAACCTAGGGTGTGAAATTATTTCTTGCCTTGTCTCCTCAGTGTTTGCCTGTATATATCAGATGGTAAATGTGGGATTAGTCACATTAGAAGGTAGGTGTGACTTCACATTTGGTTTTGCTGCAGCTAGCTTGTCCATCTGTCCATACCCTCTATGGAGAGGAGAGCTCAGCTGTCTTTTGGTTTGTGCTTTTTAAGACAGCAAACTTTCCCAGCAAATTACTCTTTTTTCTGCCCCTAAGTCTGTGTGGTGGAATGTGTAATGTCGTTGTGCTCATGTGTAGATACATCTTGTTACTTCTCCCCATGAGGGTGAGCGGCTGAGGCTGTGCAGTGTTTGCTGGGTTTTCACGTAGCTGTTCCTCTTATAAATGGCCTGAACAAAAAGCACAAGATGTTCTATGAATGTGGGGCTTGTCCAGCTATTGACTCCTGCTTTTCAAGCCAGGGAAGTGTGTGTCCTCATCTTTCAGCAGCTGTGTTTGGTCTTTATTATAGCTTTTTCTCGAGGCTGAGAGAAAAATCTTGCTGCTTGTCCCTCTGAGTGGCTTAGCCCCACGTCAACACGGGAGATGGGGGGAGATGAAGGGGAGTTTGGGTCCTACTGAACACAGGGTGTTCCCAGCTGCTGACATTTTCACTGGGAGCTGTTGTCAAAAGCAAGGTCAAAGTCTTAATCCCTCTCTCTAAAGAGCTGCCTCTGCCCACCCCAGTGCACTAATTCATCCCAGTTAGTAACTGAGGCAAGCTGTAGGAGCAAGAGATGCTTCTGGCTGCTGGGGCTGCTTGCCCAAAAATTCCTTTCCAGCTTGCTGACTTTTAAAAGCCAACAGTTATTCTCCATTAGCCATCAGCTTTATTTGGAAAAGGATGGAGCCCTTGTTGTATATATCTTCTTCTCCCTCCCGAACCCCAGTACTCGGCTCTCCAAGGCTTTTTACTTATTATCTCTCCTTTGTCTGTTGGATGATGACAACAGTAACTATTCAGAGTTACGAAGGGAGGGGAGTTCAGCTGCCATTCAGAGCTGTTGCTGTTGTGGTGGGGCTCCCTGTTGTCATGTAAAAGAAGGCACCTTGAGAGAGGCTGACATAGATGAGATGAAACAGCCTGCTGAGCAGGGATGCTCAGGTTGTGTCAGGTCTCTCCTGAACCTCTTAAGATTGTATAGAGTTAGTCTCGTGCTTCCATGGTACATTTAAGCTGTACTCCTTCACATAGATTTGAATACAATAAAGTCATCAGAGTGCTGTCCAGGGCTCTGATCAAATCCTACAACGGATTTTCTGCCTGGAAACTTGATTTGCCCCTGTAGTGTGCTGATTTGGGATCAAGAAATGTCTGCAAACTCATTCTTCCCTTCCAGTCTCCAGATTCATGCCACAGGGGTCAATATTTTCTCTGTCCCTCCTCTGATTAACAAGTGGGAGGAAGGATTTTTTTTTTTTCAGTTACCTTTGGTGATCCCTAGGACATTTAAATAAAGTGCCCTAAGCAAACTAAGTATGTGGTCATGCTACCTGTGTGTGTGTGTGTGGCTCAGGGACCACTGACTGAAGTTTGGAGGTCCTCAAGATGTCTGCGTGTGTTTTGTGAAAACAGACAGACAGAAAAAAGACCTGTTCACATCACACATCAACCTCACCCTCCAAGCACGAGGTAATCAGGAGGGGAAGGAGCCCTTACCAGTTGCCTCATACTAGTATTGTACCCAGGAATGAGTGAGAACCCCAACTTTGCTGTTGTCAGTGCTCTGGGATTGCTGAGAGGGCCTCAGGCTTCTCGTTGCAGGCATTGGAAAGAGCAATGTCTGTTGGGTGCCAAGTGCCAGCTGAAGGCTCTGTGTGTGACCGGTTACTCTAAAGGAGCATTAGGAGGTTTTCACCACTGCTTTTGACTGTGTGGTGACAGCAGAACATTGTGCCCAAGCTTGGCAACTGGGAGCAGTAATGCTGGGGTGTGGTGGGCCAAGCTCATGCCTAGATTAACGCTGGAGTTTTCTTCAGTGGCAGTTTCTCTGTCTTTGTTCCAGTGATGCTGCCCTGCAAGAAAACAATTAAGTGTGGTAACAATTAATGAGCCTGGTTACTTCAGCTCAGCAAAGATATCGTGCCGGCATTATCGTTATGGTTGATTATAGTTGTTTTGTCAGGAGAGTTGTAACTGTACGCCCATGGTGAGACCCAAGAAATTGCACTGATAGAAGATATATTACACTGAGGGGCTCTCCAGCATCTTCCTCTGTGGTATTTTGTTTTGTTTGGTTTTTTTTTTTTAGTAAATATTATGGTGTTTTGTAATTCATTGTCTCATAAATAATACCTCTGTGGGGTTCCTTTTTACCCCATGGCTGCAAATGATTGGTTTAAAAAAAAAACATCAATAAGCCCAGGAAGATAATGCAGGGAAATTTGAATGATCTTGACGTTAACTTGAGCTGGAGTGAGACAAGCTACAGTTATGCTGTAGCTGGGAAGCACCACCTGGGTTCAGACTTTCCCTTGCTTCAGAGGTCACATGCTTTGATTCAGCCTTGTATTTCAGGGGTAGATCAAGATTTATTTTCTGGAGCAAAGGGTTCCTTCACAGCTGAGAAATCTGGACATTCCTGGTTAACATTTCCAGATGGGAGGAGGTTGATGGTGGGCCTGAGATTTAAGGCAACTTGAATGGTAAAAGGAGCAGATGAGAAGTCGGTGCTGCAGTCTGAACGTGCCTCCCTGTAGTTGACTAAGGCACGTCCTCAGTGGCCACCCAGCCTTATTACCATTGGTTTGTCTTGTACTGGCTCTGTAAAAAGCAAATTACCTCTCTCTCACCTAAACAAGTGGGTGGTGCCTCCCTACACTGCTTGAGGGGCACAGTTTCTGTCGCTGCAGGAGACGGGGTCGTGGGGGAGATGAACCTTTTGATTTGTACAGCTTAATCTACTGAACCTTTTGTTTTTTATGCTATGTAGTTGCTGCTACCTATTTACAGGCGTAATCTGTATTTGTGCAGCATGTGCTAAAGGGGCTTTTGGTGCTGTCCTGTTTTTGGCAGGCCTTGGATAACAAAGTCCCCATGGATGTCATTCACAAACTCACGGCCATTGACAAGTGGTTCCTGTATAAGATGCACAGCATTGTGAACATGGAGAAGATCCTGAAGGAAGTGAGCAGGTAAAAAAACCCAACAGCCTTGTCCTAGAACACAAGGGAATCCTTCTTCTTCCTTCAGGGAATCCTTCTGCTGGAAAACCTGTGGTAAGCACAGATGCAGTCAATCCAGTGCTTGGAGCCAGCAGCGGTGTCTTAAAAACCCACTTTACTGCCTCACACAGTCAGCAGGAATTTCTGAACACGCTCTTTTTGGTAAAATAGGCCTATTATGTAGTTGGGCATCTTGACTGTTCTCAGGCTTATGGAAGTTCCAGTTTATTTTGGAAAATAGTCACTGCATCTCTGAGGCTAAGGCTGGGAATGTGGATGGCCTGCAAGGAGCAACAGTGTGCTGCACTCCTGTGCCTAGGACAGAGTTAGCCTTCAAACTCACCACAGGACTTGTCCTGACTTATTGCACCCGGGGGGCCACATAACCCTGCATTTTATTTCCAGTCTGGCCTATTGATTTTTAAGCTTTTCTACCTTGCTGTGATCATATAGTACATGTTGCTTTTGTACCGCACTTTCGAACATCTGTAGTTCTGAATGTATTTAAATATAAATCTTCTTTCTTCAAGAAAAATGACCACATAAAAGCAAACAGGAAAGAGAGCAGTAAATTAAAGCGCTGCGCTGTATTTCAGTTCAGCTTCTTGCTGACTTGAGCTTTCCCTTCATGGTTTACAAGGCTGGAAGAGCCTTCTTGCTGAGTTATTGGCTGTGTGTTGCTGGCTTCTCTGCCTCTGGTACCCGCTGTACTCACACATCTCACCAGATGATGGCACTGGGAGCGCACCACAGCAAGTGCATTAGTTCACCTGCCATCATCTGCATTTTGACCAGCTGCACGGTTTTAATTCAGCAGCCCTTGATCTCCCTTGCCCCCTGGAGCAAGCTGGATCTGGAGCTAAACAAAAATAAATGTGGAGGGAGATGCTGAAGAGAAGGAGTAGCTTGATTTTTTTTGGCAGAAATCTTTTGTTTGACTGCACGGGTTTTTGCCCTCTAACATCTGTGTTGCGTTGCATTTGTTTGTAGCCCCTTAAATATATCCATGCAGCTCCTGAGGAAACAAAATGATATCTTGAGAATCAGTTTAAATCCCTCACTGCTGGAGTGGCATGCTCTGGGATGAGGCACTTGGGACCCCAGAGGCTGGCTCCATCCTCAGCTGGTACCTAGGTAGCAGTCTGTACAGGCAGGCTGCTAAAGAGAGCCCTGAGGCAGTATCCAAACTTGTAGTTGTATCAGACACAACTAGTGTTGTGTCCCTTGGAGGTGGATTCATGCAATTCAGCTCAGATTGCCAGTGGTATCAATAGAGTCGTTGAATGGTTTGGGTTTGAAGGGACCTTAAAGATGAAATAGTTCCTCTGCCATGGGCAGAGACACCAGCCAGTAGACCAGGTTGCTCAGAGCTCTATCTAAGCTGGCCCTGATCACCTTCAGGGATGGGGAGGCCACAGCCTCTCTAGGCAACCTGTTCCAGTGCCTCACACACCTCACAGTAAGAATATTTTCCTAATATCTCATCTAAACATGCTGTTTGTCAATTTGAAGCCATCTCAGTCACTCACCAGGCAGATCATCCACTACCATAACTCACACCTTTCCAAGGAAACTGTCTTAACCTCCCAACCTGCACTGGAGGGAGTGGAGGGACTGTGTGGCTGCATTACATTGAAGGCACATTGGCACAAAGGCAAAGAGCCAGGGAAAAACACTCTTGACCTTAACTAAGAGACCAGTCCAGTGAGCCACATCAGGAAACATATCTCTGCAACAGGCAAGGGAAAGCTGACTGAGTGATGCAAATGAGACTTGGCACACATGTGCTCTTCCTGCAGCCAGCTGTTTCCAGTTCCCGGAATGCCTGGCATGAGTTTTACCTGTGCTACAGGATAATTTCCAGTTGAAAAGAATGAACTGTGACACCGTCATTGCTTTGAATCTTTCTGTTGTTGAAATATAGTTACCAGAACCAGAAATAGTCCTGTTCCTGCACACTGTTGCTGGTTACAGGCTGTTCTGACAAATCTGTCCCTTCTTTTTTTTGTCTCTGGATGAGGTTGGGGGTACTTTTGCAGTGAAGTTTTGGATGCATTTGTAGTAATGTTTCTGCCAAGAGTCTTGATTTGGGCCCTGCAGAGCAGTTGCAGAGACTGATAATAAGGAGATGGTCTCTGCCAAGGGGAAATTTAGAGCTAGGACAAGTGGGTATGGCAGACAGTTGGGGAAGGGGGATCAGAGGCAGGTGGAGGCCTTTGTGAACAGTTCAGTGGGGATCTTCCACACATCACATGCTGCCTTGCACCCTCACCCTGTGCAGCGACTCAGAGGGGAGCAAAAGGCCTCACTGATATATGCAAGGAGTCTGTTTAGATGTGAGAAAGATTGTCTGGGATAACGTAAGCAGGGGGAAACTTTCTGTTTGATAAATGTGCATTCTCTGTGGTGTAGAGGCAAGGCCAGCCATTTGCAGAGACAGTAGGGACTGGGGAGGACACTCTGCCCCATTTAGTCTTGGTGCTGGTGAGACTGTAGCTTTGACACGTTGCAGCAATGTTTCCATTGACTGCCTCTGGGCCCGCTAGGATGGGGAAGGAGTTATTTCAGGTCATGTGATGGGGCTGCAAGAAATCAAATGGCCTGTGTTGGAATGGGAAAAGAAAACCATTTGGCGAGTGCTTGTGAGAATATCAGTATCACAGACATGTCAAAGATGTGCCTCTGCTGTTTCTCCTGTGACTTAGGTATTTTTCATTATAAGTGGAAACCTACATTGTTTGACCAGTTACCTTTATATCTAGATGGAATCTTAACTACAGCCTGCCCCACCACACACATGCACACACACAGATAAAACCATGTGCACGTACACACATGGAAGGAGCCAGCACCATCCTGTGCAGTCAGTCCATGAATCAGTGACGGTGGAGGGAGCAGCAGTAGTGCAATAGGATGTGCTGTTTTCAGGAAATTCTTTCCCTAGGCCTTACCAGTCCTGTGAGCGAAAACTGGGGGGAAGGGCCCTGCAGTGATCCCACAGCTGTTCATCACACTGACAGCTCATGAAGGAGATGGAAATTTGGACAGACCGTGTCTGAGACAGTGAGGAGGAAGATGAGATTTTAGGGCCAGAGTTTATGGACCGAGTCCAGAGTGAGTCAGATTTGAAACAGGGTCCAGTAGTATAATCATGCCCAGCACACAGCTGAAACTCAGTAACATCTGGGACATACTTGATTCAAGGTTCTGGTGGCCTGGGTGCAAGGGAAAGCCTCTCTTAGAATTTGCATCTTTGCAAATGTTCTTTGACCATTTGCAGTGAAGGTTTGTTTGCATGTGGCCATGGTTACTTTCGCCTGTTCCTGATTTTGTGGTCTCTGAGAACTATGGCTGTATGCAAGGAGAATGTACAACAAACACCATAAAAATAGAGGTAAAAAAATAGGCAGCTGCGGTGAAATCATCACTTAGGCCTAAGTGGGGATAAAAGTCTGGTTGACTATCAAATGTCAGCATTGATAAAAGGCTGTGAAGTAAAATTCAAGTAAGAAAGAGGAGCATGATAAACCCCTGTTTTGAGGAGCTAAGCCCAGAGATGGTGAGCTTGCCCAAAATCTCAAAGACAGTCTGGCAGTGCAGTGAGTTGCACTCTGTCGCCTTAAAGCTCAACTCTTCAAAATAACCTTAATAAAAACAGCAGATCATCCTTTTGGTGGATACTGAAGTAGCCAGCCTACTAACAATGAGAAGTGATGGCACCAGTCATGTTTTGATAATTTTATATTTGGAGCTTTGTTTTTGAGGAGACTGTGTCCTTGCTCTGTGGGTGTTGAGTGGAAACACCTCCTGGCCTGTGGCTTGCTTGAGAGGGGTAAATGCAGTCCTGAGTATTGCTCTGGTTGTTCTTGAAGAGACACAGGTTAATAGAGGGGAAAGCAGACAAAAGTGGAAAGGTGAAGACCCACTTCAGCCCGGCATTAGTATCTGACTGCTCTGCTCAGCGGCCCCCGGGAGAAGGCATTTATTGCAAATTCCTTTTTGGATCTCACGTCCTCGGGTCCGTGTGTGCTTGGAAAGCTGCTTGCTGGAAGCATGACTCGGATTTCAGAACGTGACTGTGGTGGAGTGGCCACAGAAACACAGGTGCTGCACCAGCGGGTGAGCTGGGAAGCCATGCAGGGAGAGAAGCTCAGACAGGCCTTCAATAGGCTGTGCTCTTCCACAGAGGTTGCTGCATTCCTGCTCTTCTCAGCAGTGTTTGTGCTGACCTGTGTGCTTTTGGGACAGGTCAGAGCTGTCAGGCAGGTCTTGTGTGGGCATCAAGCAGAGCAGGTCCAGTGATGCCAAATGAGGCTGTGCTGTATGAGGAGCTGTCACTGACATATTTGTACTGCTTGTTTCTAGCTAACTGGAAAGATTACTTTTGTCTTCTTGGTGAACTGTGGGGCAGGGAAGACTAGAAACATGTTAGGAATGCAGTACATGAGGAGAATGTAATACAAGCACTGTTGGTTGTGCTTTGTATGGATCTGACTCAAAATACTTTCTTTCAGAGCCATTGGTAATAATTTCACAGTGGTATTTTCCTTCAAAGCATCTGTAAATTTGTGAAAACACGGTATGCATATTTTCCTTGATACAGAGGATATACAAGCAGTGCCAAAAAAAGCCACTGGGGAATCTCTGTAACCAGTATGTACAATACCAGAAGCAGGGAAGTCTGTACTGTGGCCTCCCAGCAAAGACCTAAAAGCTCTCTTTTACCAGGGGTAGAAAATGGGCTTTGAATAAGCACCTGTGACCCATTCCTTGACTATGTTTTGGTGTGAGCTGTTGCTTCAGTGCATCACTTAATCCTCTGAGTGAGTCATTCAGGTCTTAGGGCACAGTGTGAGGTTCATGTTACTTAAATCAAGATGTCCAGAATGGGATTTATTAGCCAGGGGAGCAGAATGTTAAAGGTTCAGATGCTGGAGTGGCAATTGTTCAGTGAGTGAGATTTGTTGGTTTACTGCTCCTGCTTCCCTGAAAGCTCCTTTGACAGCTCTTTATCAGTCATCTCATGACTTTCTCAGGAGGGGAAAACCGAGATCAATCTGTCTCCTTGAGAAGAGAAGCAGGGAGACAATTTTTACACTAATCTCATTGTTTTAATTGTAGCATGTTCAAAATTGTGTAAAATATCAGGAGTAATCAAGGAAGCACTAGGAACCTTGCAGCAGAGCAGGACAGTAAGTAAAGGAAAAATAATACATCTCTGTACATAATTCTGACTGAAATCTAGCAGGCTTTTGAAACCCTCCAGGCCTATGACTACTGAGAAACGAAGAGCTTTCTCAGCGCTGGACATAAGGCATTTTGCTTCCAGTACTTCTTGCTTTTGGCCCACTTTACTTACCAGAGTAAAACTGGGTTTAAATTTTAATCTGGGTTTAAATCCCTACAGACTGCAGAGTAGCTGAGTTCAAGAGAGGTGGACTAAGCTGGAACTTGCTCATCTTTGCAGCTTCTCTGTGCATATCCAAGCCTCCTGTGTAGCTGTTGAGATGAAGCAGAGGTGACCTACAAGGTGAACGTGTGGGTTTACAGGGCAGTTGTTCACTGCCACAGTAACTGTGTCCCAAATGCCCCCAGCTCAGGCTTTGGTCTCTGCTCACAAAGTATTCCTGGTCCTTTTGATCAAGACCCATTCACATCAGCCTGAGTAGTATGTGGATGGGCATAAACTTGGCAACAGACAGAAAATGAAGCAGAACCTGATTTGAGAGACAAAAAGTGTTTCTTCCCATATCAAGCAGGGACTTTCTGCTGGCAGGAAGTTTATTTATTTATTCAGTATTACTCCTGAACTGGTGGATCAGATGAAAGCTGGTCAAGTGGAAGAGAGGGCTGTGCAGAAGAGAACAGGCTCTCCTGATAATTGCAATGCTGCCAGCATTCCTCCAGTCAGTTAATAGATTTCCCCAGGTCCTCTGTGCCAGGTGAAAATTTCCTAATTAAGGGGAATTTATTCCACTTCCTTTTATTGTTTATCGTTGAAGAAGTGACTGGATGGAGTTCCAAAGATGACAGGGTAGAATTTTAAACTAAAAGCAACAAATCAACACTGGAAGCTGAAATGGAGTCACAAGCGAGGTTGGGGAAAGGCTTGTATTGTTTATAAACTGCAAAATGTGCAAGGGACTTCAGCTTTCTGAGGAAGTGAACAGCCAGAATGATTATGGCAGTGTGCTAAAACCTAATCATCTGGTTTTGAGGCTCTGAAACTCCTGACTTTCATTTTGAAAGGCAAATGTTAGGAAAAAGAAGCATTATAGACATCTGAAATCATGGCCACTTAATCTTCCCTTGTTTCAGATCGCTCCTAAATCAGTGAGGGAGTTTAATCTTTGGAAGACTTTTTGCTCTGAGTTGGGAAGGTAAATGTTGTCCCAAGGGCAGGTGGGAAGCAGTGACATAGGACTGGTTCATGTGTTGGGGAATAGCCAGAAATGACAATTGTTGTCTTCTCTTTTTAGCTCTGGATTTCTGGTGACCTTGAAGGGTTATATGCACTCAAACATTCGAAGACATCAGCCTGATTTTGCCTCTTGCTGGCTTTAGTGTCTCCAGCAAGTCTCAAGGTCTTTCCTTGAGCAAAGGCAGTGGGAATGTTGGATCTTAAAAATGGACACTCCTGAACCTCTGCTTGCTTGCTATCTGCAAGATGAGCATCACACTACCATACTGTTTGCATGTTTCTTTATGTTATTTCCATGAAAGCTGAGATATAAATGCTAAAAGTTACCTTTATTAGTAAGTAGAAATTATTCTGTTATGGACAAGTATGTCCAATACGTGCAGAGAGGCAGCGTGTTTTCCATACCAGTGTTAAAGATTCGCAATTCTCTGATCCAATTCCCTTTGAAAATGATGGAGTGATTCTGCTGGCTCCTATCATGTGCTGGGAGTAGCAGAGGGGAAAAAAAATGCATGGAAATAAATGCACAGCTCCATTTCCCTCTTTGGGACTCGGCTTTTCTTTTGCATGCTGGTTTGTCCTGTACAAAAACACCTACCTGTCTGCATGGATTAGTAAGTGTCCTAACCTAATTAAAGATGCTAGCCCAAGGCAAATGAATCATGTCGTGAAATAATCACTGCTTTTTTTCGCCATCCTGCTCGAGGTGTGGGGGGGGTGACATTGAATGATATTGCTATATTGAGATACAAAAAATGGAGTGGAAACAAGCTGCAAATGAAGGCAATTTTCTGTGTCTGTCAGTAATCAAATGACAGGCAGCTATGTGTGTTCCTGAGGCAGAAGGGAGGGAGGGCAGGGGAGTAAACACCACTGAAACAGGCTCATTTTCTTAGGGTCATCAGGTCTGCTCACTTCTACTTAGGGAATGCTGAGTCTAGGAGAGAAATCTGATGTGGTTGTGTCCTTCATAGCCAGTGATGGCTAGCGTCAGTTTTGCCAGAGAATTGGTGGATTTTGCTTTGTTTGCTCCTGTAAAGACCCATCCATGCATTCATTTCTGGTGTTCATGGTTTATGTAAAAAGTCCTGCCTCTGAGATCAGAAAGCAGAAAGGGCTGAGGAGAGGCAGAGGAATTTGTGGTGGTAGTGTCAGTGCATGGGAACCACAGTCTTTAATGTACTGCAGGGCCACAAAGTGGGTCTTACTTTGGGATATCCAAAACCTGGGAAGCTCAACCTGTTGGTTTAGGAAGGACTGTACATAGAATCATTTGGGTTGGAAGGTACCTTAAAGATCATCTAGTTCCAACCCCCTGCTGTGGCAGGGACACTTTCCATTAGACCAGGATGCTCATAGCCCTGTCCAACCCAGCCCTGAACACTTCCCCAACTTTCCTTCTGACTCTAACAAAGAGGAGGATTTGCTGGAGTAAGAAGGGTGATATGGTTAAGGGTTCTGGAGAAGATCCGGGGTGTAGTTGTACTCCTGCCTGGAGTTGTCTGAGGGCAGCACAAGCTGGTTGTGGTGCCAGGCTGGGACACAGTGTGGAGGATGGGAGTTACAGTGAGCATTTTGGGAGACAGTGTGGAGGGTAGAAGTTATGGGGACTGTTTCCTTCTTGCAAATCCTCACTGTCTTTCTGCTGTGCTACTGCTGACAGGTGGACTGCTCTGTTCTCATATTAAAGGGCTAGGAGAGGTAGCATTGGGGAATTCCTAGAGCAAACCCCACCTACCCAGGGATTTGAGTCCCAAAGTTTCTGGTCCCCAGTTCTGCTCTCAGAATAGCTGTTTTGGCACTTGTGTGATTCTCACCTGTTTAACACTAGCCTGACTTCACGCAGAGCAGCAGAGCTTCTCTGTGCCTAAGCCAGAGTGGAAAGTACAATTCAATGACACTCTTTCATGCTTCAGCTTCCTGACACATTCCAATAAAGCTGTCTTACCCCTCTTATGCCACTCAAATAAAATAATACTGTCTATTTAAAAATACTGTCAAGCAAAGGACATAATTCAAAGCTCTGATTTAGGAAAATTGCTTGTTTGTTAGTAATTTCCTTTTTCCTGATTCAGAGCTTGCTTGTTCATAAAATATTGATTTATTGGGCAGGCAAGGATGCTCTTGGCAATGAAGATGAAAAGCAGACCGTGCTGATAAAAATACATAGGCTTTTTTATGTTTTTGCAAAAGCTAAGCTTGGAAAAGGTAGCTTAGAAATGAGGGCAGGCAGAAACTATAGGGGCTGTTGGTGGAGTCAAAACAAAGTGGAACAAAGAGTAGGAGAGAAAAGAGTGGAGAGAATAAAGAGGGAATGGAGAAGATGAAAAAAATCAAGAGCAGAATGGATGGGGAGCTGTTGATCTGCAGGGGTGGCAGGGGGAAAGCAATGTGTTTGAAATTAACAGTAAAAACTAAGACTCATGAAAAGCAAAACCAGGAAAACAAGGTATGGAAGTATTGAGAGACGCTGGTTGCAAATATGAAATCATAAAAGGTGTCCCTACTTTACCCACTCTATCCTCCCTCTCCGTTTTCCTCATGTAAGCAGCAAAAATGATAGGGAAAAAAGATATATTGAGACTGTCAGAAGGAAAAACTCACCTTGTGTGTGAGCCTCTGAAGGTCATTTCTGCTCTGGATCTCTGAAATCAGAAGCTTTTTCCAAAGACCAGCTGTTTCTGAAGTAAGGCAGAGCATTCTCAACAACAGAAAGACTTGTTTGGGACCAATTGTAGTGTTTTGAGACCAGTTGTCTCCCAGCTTAGCAGGGTTGGGTCACAGTTATGCCTCTGAATGGCTTGTCCCAGAGCTTCAGGGTTGTTATGCCTTTGTGTGGAGTGGGCGGCTGCAAAGAGAGGCAGGACACACGTTAGGATTGAGCCAGCCCAGTGTGGTGAGGCCTATATTTTAAAATATAGACTGGGAGGAAGAATGTAAGGAAGATATTAAATTGAAGTTTGAGCATGTAGTTGTAGGGATAATGAATCCAAGAAAGGAATCACTACAGGTCCTCTGTGGAGGCTGGCACGGTAAATGACCATATGATTGTTGTGCATATGGTGAACTTGTACTAGCCTGATGTAGAGTGCTGCCTGGGGGATGATGGACATCATCATGAGTCACTCATTCCTGTCTCAAAAATGCAGGAAAAGAAAGACTTTACCTCACAGGTGTTTGTGGTGGGTGCCCAGTGCAAAAAAAGGTCTTTTATGTATGAGTCTTCTCCCTTTTCTTGCCTTCATGTGCATGGTCCTGTAGCAACTCTATGCGGTGTAGAGGACACAAGCACTGAAGTATCTTACAGGTATCCCTGTAAAGCCTCATGCAGAGTTGTTTTTCTTATTTAATCTCAGTGAAACAGTTCCAGAAGAGACACTGAGAAGAGCCAAACAGATGGGGTTCTCCGACAAACAAATCGGGAAGTGTCTGAGGTTGACTGAAGCCCAGTGCCGTCAGCTCAGACTGAGGAAGAATGTAGTGCCTTGGGTGAAACAGGTACGTGTGTGGTCCTGGGGGGACTTCCAAGAGTGCGAGGAGCAGGAGACCTCCGCGTCTTTAGAAACCCCTGGCACTGCTAACACCCACAGGAGTTTTGATGTTGACGTGAGAGGATAACACACTTCACCCATGTGGCTGCTCTGCAGGCATCGGTGTAAGGCCATGAACATTCCCGAAGAGACTCAGAATATTCTTGTTTCTACTTTGCATGTCTGAGGGGGAAACACAGCTATGGGGCTTCAGGGAAAGGCTGAGAATGTTGGCCCACCATGGTGTGACCGTGAAAAGCATACTATGTCTTCTCTTTTGGTAGTAACTTTTTATAGGCTGTAATTGAAGTCTGCTACTCTTACGGGTTCATTTTTTATTCATTGTGATAGCATGAGCCTAATGAGCTGATCTGGTATTCGTTGCAGTGTCACTCAGTGTTCTGCTGCTGCATTTAAGGGTATGTTGGTATTAAACTGCCACCAGCTGGTTTTCTGTCCTTAACGGGGGAAAAAAACCAACCCAAGCTACTGAAAGTTTCTGAAAGAACTTGTCTGCATCCTCAGGCCCAATTCCAGATCTCCTTCTGTTCCCCAGCTGCTGTTTTTCTTCTGTGGCTCACCTGGCCACAGAAACGTGCCTGGCCTTGCACTGAGTTCTCTCAGCTGCATATGGCACTGCAGTGCTGGATTGATTTGTGTGCCAGGGTACCCTTAATAAGGTCATTCTGCTTGTGCCTGCATGTGTGCCTTCAGAGCATATGTTTCTTGTTGTTCCATGAAGTACGTCACAGTATTAGCTACGGTAATG
Source organism: Empidonax traillii (assembly GCF_003031625.1). Classification (NCBI taxonomy): domain Eukaryota; kingdom Metazoa; phylum Chordata; class Aves; order Passeriformes; family Tyrannidae; genus Empidonax; species Empidonax traillii. Next base: position 1,659,106 of record NW_020955416.1, read on the forward strand.
AGCACCAGACACTTAACAAGTTGCTAATGACATAAGGTCACGTTCTCCATTATTCTCAAGAACTTGGACAGCCACTGAGGATTCCTGAAGCTGCTTGAAGGTTGGACAGGTTTTTAAATGGTGTAGTGTGTAAAATTCGTGTCCAGACTGCTTTAGTATTGTTCCCCGTTGAGTATTCTGTGTAGAAACTTTTCAGTTGTTCATTCAGGGAACTTCAGCACTTGCTGGTGTCCTGGATGGACTAGTCACGATGTATAACATGCAATGAGTAGTTGACACAAATAGTTTGGGAACAGCCTAGGAGGAAATTGTTCTGGGTTCCCTGGCAACTAACCATGTTAGAAATCGTTGAAAATTGCATATAAGGGGTGGTTGAAAATCACTCTTGCTTTGTGTGCCATTTAATTATCCAAGCATAAGTTATACTGCAACATAAATATGTAGTAACCGTGCTGCTACTCAGCACCATCTCGAAGTGATACTGTGTGCATGTCTATATTCAGTGTGGGAGTCAGATGGAATCAAGAGAGGGGTGCGAAGATTCCAGATGGCCCTGCTAAAGGGGGCAAGAGACCTGAAGAAATGGAGATCTGTGTAACTAAAGCTGCCAAACAAAGGAGAGAACGAGGGCCTTGGCGAGTAGGGAAAGTTCCTGGGCTGTGTAGGTGTTTCACTGAAGAGGTGCAGAGCTGAAACTATAGCTTAGAAAGAGATAGTAGCGTGTTGACTGAACTGTAGGGTCTAGGGGGAAGGTCGTTTATATGCTGCACAGAACAGTTCAGATCACCTTCTTATGAGAGGAAAACAATAGGACAGAAATAGGAGCAGAAAAGTGAAAGAGGGAAAAGAAAAAACCCCAAACACCTGCACGTAGGAAGGATCAGGCACTGGCCAAGTCACAATCCCTTGTCTTCTTCCCTGTACAGATTGACACACTGGCAGCAGAATACCCAGCAGTGACTAATTACCTCTACATCACATACAATGGGCAGGTAGGCACCTTGAGAAACAAGTCTCACTGCTGTCTGGTTTGATCTCTCTATGCCACGTTATTTCTGGAGATCTTGCAAATGTCTCAGTCTGTGTACCAATTACTTTGGATGGTGTTACATATAATCCCCTTACAGAAGGCCAGGAAATTCCTCTTGCTCCAATCCCGTTCGGCTGTATTTGGCGTTAATGCCCCTGTGTTGTTAAGATCCTGTCACGTATCACCTGTACGTGCAGGGAATGCTCAACTCTTGTTTCACTAATCTCATCCCAGCATTCATTTTTGGTGTGAATGTTCACAGCTCCTTACGGCTGCTCCAGTAGCCAAATCAGAGGTGCTGTGTCTGCTTTGGTTTGGGTGCAGCACCACTAATTCCAGGAGAGTTGCACTTGATTTACACTGCAGTAAATGAGATCAGGCTTGAGCCCTAAAGGATCAGGCTGTTTGATGTGAGCTGAGCACCAGAAACTGTTTATTCTGAAAAGCACAGAGTTAAGGTGCTGTGGAGCACATATCCTAATGCCTTTTTGCTCTCCCTTCTCAGGAACATGATGTAAAATTTGATGACTGTGAAGTGATGGTGTTGGGCTGTGGACCGTATCACATAGGTAAATCTTTCTTACAACTCCTCTGTTCTCCTTGAACCCTCGAGCCTTCTTCAGACATTCTTGTGGTTCATTTGTTCCTCTTCTCGTATGGTGACAAAACCCTCCAGAGTAACAGTGCTCAGGACATCAATTCCTAACACAAAGTTTGCCTTTTATACTTGCTTGGGGACTTCATTTCACACCCTGGAAAAAAAAACAGGAAAATTTAATTATTACTTTTCACATAATACTTAGTTCTAATTTCTACAAAGCTTTGCGGAATTTTTTAGTCTTATTTTTTTCACATGTTAAGGTCTAAGGACCTGATACCTTGTATCAGGACGAGTTTGTTGCTCCCACACCCATCTTACGTGTTTACTGCCCTCTCATGATGGTGTTACACGCTATGCATTCTACAGCTGCAAGTAGAGGTGTCTCTGAAAATATTTGGATCTTTTCAGCTGCTTTTGTATAAGCAATTCTCTGTATGCTGTTTTTTTCAGCCCACTCAGATCATTATACAGCATAAGAGTTTCTTCATGGCTGTGAGTACTGAGTAGACAGACTGCTGGCTTCTATATATGATGACTTTCACTTTTTCTATTAATGGATCCCTCCAAATAGCTTGCAATTATTGACAAGGAAAAAATTGCTTGTTATTCAGAAATATTTCTGCTCTGCATCTTGCAAGAAGTGGTGATGGGTTTTGAAAGCTGAAATTGGAAACTCCATCCATTTGTTGTGCTTGGATGGAGAGGTCACGTGCTGCATTCCTGTTGCTGTTTGTAGGACATGTCTTCTTGAACTCAGTTTCCAGCATGAATGTTGAGAGGAGTGAAATCAGAAGGAATACTTTATGATTATGCTTATTTTTTGTGAATGCTTCCTTCAGTCAGTGTGCTGTGTGGCGTGGTTATAAAAGCCATGGAAAAGATGTCAGTGTTCTTTCATAATTAAATTGAATGTATGTGAATCCAATGACCACCTCATTGTTTAGATTAGCCATGCAGATCTGGTCTTGGTCTCACCTGCTCTGTAGCTTTGATTAGATCAACACCCTCACTGAAAGAAGTTGCAATTAAATAGAGGCTGCTAAAGGAAGCCATTACTTGTACCTCTAAAAGACTTTTTCCTAGGTGCAATAGCCAAGTTGATTTTTTTTTTTTCTCTCTCTGGTTATCCTTTTAAGGCAAGTAAGCAGAGTGCTCTTCCTCTGTGCTCTCAGAATTGTAATCAGAATTCAGTGGGATCAACTTACTGCTCCCTGCCAGGTCAGAAAGGGCTAAATGATTTGGATGGAAGTTTAACATGTGACATTATTTCTATTTCCTTTGTGAAAATTGAGTTTTAGATTAAAAAAAACCCAACGTTACATATCTTCTTGAAAATATCCTGACATATATTGCAGGAAAATCTTGAATATGTTTACACTTTTGCAAAATAAAAATATTTAGGGGAAGTGTGAAGCCATTTCAACTCATGCTATGTTCTGTGTTTAAAAAGAAAATTGTCCAAACTGAAGTGTATTGTTTTGAATTTTCTTGTTAACTGATATGCCAGATAGAAACATAATGTGAATCAGTGCTATTACACACTCTTGAACTTCAGTCTTTCACCCTTCCTTCACACGTGAAGCCTCTCGCTCCCAGAGAGCCTGAGCTGCAATAAGTGACCTGTGATCCATGAGGTGTTGTTCAAGAGCAATCCTTGCTCTTCACCTGCTGCCAGGAAGGGATCAACTGCCCTGAGAGGGGATTTGTTTGTGTGAGTCAGCCCTGAGAGCAGTATAAATATATTCCATTACCTGCCTGGATCAGTAGAGTACTCTGTCAATTTTAAGGTGTGCACTTGGGTTTTAATGTGATTGAAACCTGAGAGTGAGTTCAAAACCATGCCTGTTTTGATGTAGCCATTATCTTCTGAGGAGCAGTGTCTGTTTATGTTACAACAATCATTACTAGTAATACTATTTATTTCCTGTCTTCCCTTTTCCCATGTTTGGACATGACCATTACTGGATGTGCTTGGAATACACGTAGAGGTGTTCAGCTGTTTTCCCAGGTTGTATCTGAAGCAGTCAGATGGGGGCTGCAGATGACCACTGTGCTCCAAAGTTGAGGTTTCCTATGCATATAAAAGCACCTGAGTAATGGAAGGGGAATACAAAAAGTGTACAAACATCTAGTGTCCCTTCTGGGAAACATCCAGTTTCAGGTTTTATTTTCTCTCTTTTCTGTGGGGCTTTAGCTGAGGCTTAGACATGTTTTGAGGTTCTTGTTTGACAGAAGTATGGAAACAACTTGTGTGCCTGTCAGTGAGTGACCTGTGCCAGTCATCTCTTTTATGACTAGGTGGTGGAGGCAGCAATTAAACACAGCCTGAATTTCCAATGTATGTTGTGACACAATTATATATATAAAAATAATATCAGTGGTTAATGATCATGTAATGCCTATGAATGCAGCATGATGAGGCCAAAGTTTTCTTGAAGACTGTAAACATAACCATTTAATGCTGTTCTTTAATATACATTGTTCTCTGTTTATGTTACCCCTCTTAGATGTTTGAACATAGAAATTTATAGGGTAGCAGCTGTTCACACAAGCCTTGATGAAGTTCAACAAGGCCAAGTGCCGGGTTCTGCACTTTGGCCACAACAACCCCCTGCAACGCTACAGGCTGGGACAGAGTGGCTGGAGAGCAGCCAGGCAGAAAGGGACCTGGGGGTGCTGATCGACAGGAGGCTGAACATGAGCCAGAGTGTGCCCAGGGGGCCAAGAAGGCCAATGGCATCCTGGCCTGGATCAGGAACAGTGTGGCCAGCAGGAGCAGGGCAGTGATCCTTCCCCTGTACTCAGCACTGGTGAGGCCACACCTTGAGTATTGTGTTCAGCTCTGGGCCCCTCAGTTCAGGAAGGACATTGAGGTGCTGGAGCGGGTCCAGAGAAGAGCAACGAGGCTGGTGAAGGGACTGGAGCACAAGCCCTATGAGGAGAGGCTGAGGGAGCTGGGGTTGTTTAGTCTGGAGAAGAGGAGGCTCAGGGGTGACCTCATCACTCTCTGCAACTCCCTGGGAGGAGGTTGTAGCCAGGTGGGGGTTGGTCTCTTCTCCCAGATAATCAGCAAAAGGACAAGAAGGCAGGGGCTTAAGCTGTGCCAGGGGAGGTTTAGGTTGGATATTAGAAGGAAGTTCTTTACAGAGAGAGAGATCAGGCATTGGAATGGCCTGCCCAGAGAGGT
>NW_020955416.1:1665015-1714968 GCF_003031625.1 Empidonax traillii
CCTTTCCCCCTTTTCCCCCTTTTTTCCTCCTTTTTCCTCTTCTTTTCCCCCTTTTTTCCCTCTTTCTTTCCCCCTTTTTTCCTCTTTTTTTATCATCCCCATTTCCCCCCCTATTTTTTCCCCCTTTCCCCCCATTTTGTTCCCCCTGTTTTTTTCCTGTTTTTCCTTTCTTTTCCCTCTTTTTTTCCCCTGTAGTGCTGAGAACTTCTCTTTATGTTTTCTTCTCTACATCCTTTGTTTCCTTGCCCTCTTTTCTGTCTCCTGGCAGGCAGCAGCGTGGAGTTTGATTGGTGTGCTGTTTCCAGTATCCGCACGCTGCGTCGGCTTGGCAACAGGACTGTCGTGGTGAATTGCAACCCGGAGACAGTAAGCACAGATTTTGATGAGTGCGACAGACTCTACTTTGAGGAGCTGTCACTGGAAAGGATCTTGGACATCTACCAATATGAGGTAAAGAAAAACAGAAGCTCTATAAAAAGCCATGAAGCAACCTAAACTTTTCAAATTTCCTGTCACTAGCTTGCTCTGGCAGAGCAGCAGGTGACAAGGGGAGAGAGCTTGCTCCCCAAAGCTCTTTGGTTTGGATCCCATTGTTGCATTTTACACGTTGTTAACGTTCCTAGCAGACTGCTCAGTAATGAATGCCAGATAAATGTTAAATTATTTTGCAAGATGCCATATTGTGCAGTATTTGCAAGCAGATTTCATTTGCTGCAGTCATTTATTGCACAAATTGTTCTGTCCTTGCGGTGCTGTGCTTGAGTAGTTAAGCATACCCTTGACTTGAAGCACAAGTCCTCCACCTGAAGCAGTAGAACATCATGCTAATGTGAGCTCAAGAACCAAGAACTTGCAGTCTTGGCCTTGCAGTACAGTGGCAGTGTTGTGGATGTGGTCTGGCATACAGGCAGGCAGATCAGGAAGGGGCATTGGAATTGCCATCAAACCAAAACATGTTGCAGCTGATCCAAATATTGTACTGCTATCTTAGGGGTTTTCAACTGTTCAGAAGTGCTAATCTAAGAGATGGAGAAGAGTCCCAAGACAAATTTGGTACTTAGAGTATATATTATATAAACAGTTGGCCCTAATATGGAAAATGTTGGTTTCTAATCAGAACTCAAATCTCAGACTCGAGGCTCTGTTCTTCAGCCATTTGCAAAATACTGGCTAGGAGCATTTTTAGATTGCATGTTCATGCTTTCCTATTTGTACATGTTGTTTTACCTCTTCTATAAATTTTTGTAGAAACAGATTACTGTTGGAAAACATAGATTTAGGGCAGGCTCTCTGGACTCAAAGGCTGTTTTTTTTAATGCTTTAGGATTATGCATGAGGCTCAACTCTAAAAGCATTGAACTCTTATTTACTTAACAGAACTGAACTTCTGAGCTTGGGGCGTGGAGCCAACTGGGGGTGACAGTTTGTCAGACAAGTTCCACTGATGAAACACAGCATCTAATTACTGCAGGATCAAAGGGAAGGTAGATACAGGTGATGAGGCAGCAACGGCTCATTTCAACACGGAGTGCTAGTAATTAGCGGGTTGGGTGAGAAAAACGTGTGAAAAGAATAATGCATATATATTGAAACTTGCACTATCCTGCTTGTCACGGCAAGGTTGGCAAGTTTGATGGGAGGTGGTGCAGATCTCAAGGTCTAATAGCAGCATTCTGTGGTACCCAGACCTAAAGGGGTAGGACACTGCTGGCAATTTCCCCAGCTCAGCCGGCCATGCTCATAAACTGGACTGTGCTTATGTTTCTGGACATGCTTTAGCCTGTCCTGCTTGTGAAGTAAACCAAAAACGTGATTGTGAGAGGAGAGAGGGTAGGGAAAAGGCAGCAGGAACTGAGGTGGTGAGAATAAAAAGGGGGATAAGAGGGATGGTAAAAGAGTTTGCTGAGATTTTTGCTACTGTGGCTTGGGTATGAAAACAGCCTATTTGATGTTTGCTCTGAGGGTGTTAAAGTCGTCAGTGTTTGAGCCTGAACATCCAAAATCAGGGTTGTGCTGTTGAATAATTCCCAAGATGAGTAGTAAATACTCAGCTGTTTTAGAACACTTTTCTTCAGTAGCAACAAAAAGAAATGGTGTCATTATGTCTAATTTAGAAGTCTCTGAGGAATAGAGTAGCCTGCACAGAGACATGCAAAAGGCCATGGGCAGACCTAGGGACACAGCCCAGACCTCCAGCACGATGTAGTCTAAGTTTTATTATTTGTTATATGTCATTTCTTTTTTAAAAAAATGAGTGAGCCAAATGCTAATATCCTGTTAACAAAATAATTCCTCAGGCAAATGCAGTTGGAAGTCAGTCTCTAAAGAAACTATCAAGTTAAAATTAATCTGATTCTGAGATCCTTCACCAATCCTGCAAGACAGCCATCTCTCCCAGCTTCCTATGCAAAGCATGAATAGTGCCATGATTTCAGACTGTTCATTTAACCTCTCCTGCTCATTGGCCTCTTATGGTGTTCCAATAGGCAATGAACTGTGGCAAATACTTTGAAAAGTCCTGGAGTGCTGGCAGACTGTAGGTAAAACCATCAGCAAACAATGGACACACCCCCGTGCCCTCAGTAGAGATGATTCATCAGCTCCCTAAATGTAGTTAGGATTAGCAGCAAAATTTGGGTGACTGTTAAGCTCAAACAAATAGGTGTACTGACTGTCCCAGTTTTAGTGATTAGACAAATGAGGCTGCATTGAGAAGCAAGGTTACCAGCAAGACTGAGGCAGCTGGAACCTGCCTAGCAAGAGATGTCACAGCCTCACACAGCCTTATCCCAGGGATGTGCTCAGCTGTCCCTCCTTTCTCTCTTTTGCGTCCTCTTTTACCTCTAATTGACATTCACAGCTGCTCTGAGTCACCAGAGACTGAGCTGTGCATTGGAGCAGAGTTTAATTTACTGTGAACATGCAGTTAGGTGGTAGTCTGTGAGGACAATAATTTAAAAAAAAAAAAATAAAATCCCTTTCTTCAGATTTATTGGCTTTTTGTTTCCGGAGATGTTCCCTCTTAGTTTTAATATCTATCTGCTTGAGGGCCTCTACTGATTCTTTTTCAGTTTCTAAAATAATCCTGAAACAATTCATAAAACTAAAGGAGGCTCTTAGGTACAATTTTAATGGTCTAATTTGTTTTCAAACTCAGGGAAAAAGAAAACCCAACTTTATTACTAATGACATAAAACCAGCGTAGTAATAAAAAGAGTGATTTTTGTCATAAAGGGAATGATAATTCCCTCTAGGCTTCTTTCACTAGATTATGTATTGCATATATTTTAAAGATATCTAATGGCAAGGATGTTATTCAGTTTCTTTATAATTAAAATATGGCTGATGATAGAGTGATATGCAGTGGCATCTCTTTCTGTCTGCCCACATTCTCAGTGGAGCAGTCCTGTTCCCTGGCAGGATCTCTGGGCAGGAAAATCCTTTGGGAAACAGCAGCAGAATTGTAAAGGAAGAAGTGAGCAGCAGCTAGGTTCAATTTATGGTTCTTTCTGAGTAAAAATGAGTCTCTGATTCTTTGCTATCTGCTTGAATAAGCCATCTCCTCTGTCTCCTTAGGGCTAGAGTCCATAATACCATCCCAACTTCGATGTAGGCAGTCTTTGAATTTTCGAGTCTCAGTAACTAGAATTGTTTTAAAGGAAGAAATAAGCAGCAGCTGAGGAGAAGCTGTTAGCTGGGACATTCACATTTCAAACATGCCGAGGATAGATTAAGGTGTTGGTTACCTTGGTAGCAAAAGTAGGCCAACTTGTTATCCAACAGGAACCCTTCCAAGCTCCAAGAAGGAGTTTGCTTATTCGCTGTCTGCTTCTCATCCATGTGGGATGGTAAGAGGCCCAGGGACTAGGGAGAATTAGTCTGTTTTGGGTGGGTCTGGAAGCATTAAGAAACAGATTTCTTTTACGAGTTGGAGATGGTGATCTCTGATGTCATGAGACAACCCTGTGTGGGCACAAAACAGCCTCTGTCCTTGCTCCACCCTCTACTAATGAGGCATTTTTCACTGCCTATCCTGAGCTCTCTCAGATGGTTGCTGTTGGGCAGCAGTGGGAGATGAGTGCATGGGGAAGAGGAAAAAAAAAAAACCATCTCCAACACTGTGTATCAGCCTCCTAAGCAAATAATAGTCTTGTAGATTTTGTGATAAAAAGTGTCATTTAACTGCCAGACTTTTTTTAGTAGATTTTTATTCTGGTAGGAAATTAACTACATCAGAGTTAAGTGGGGCTTGTACTAGCAATATCATCTATTTTTTTGCAGTCACTTGTAGTCCATCCTGCTCTCAGCTTGCAGACTTGTCACTCCAAATCCTTTTAAATCCCTGATGAAGGGGTTCCTCTTCCAGGAAGGCCAGTGGGGCTGCCCTCCTTCAGGAAAAACGCACTTATTAATTGAAAGAACATTGTTCCTCTCTCTTTTAGAGCCAAACCGTGGATCACTTGATTTATGTTCTTCATTTGTTAGAAGTGGGTAAAACTGTAAAACACATTTTGTTCAAAAGAGCCTTCACAGCAGCTGTGCTGTGGGCCAGATCCTCCTTTGGGCAAAGTTTCACCAGCTTTAATTTAGCAGTAAAGTGCCCATTATTTAATTACCCTCAATTATTACACAGTCTAAACACAATTCATATCCTCATAGTTGTTGCAGGTACTCTAAGGCCTTTTTTTTGCTGTTGTAAATTTTCACACCTGACTATATTGTACTTGAAAGCATTAGGAGTTCTATGGAAAAAAAGAAGAAGTCCATATTTGCCCTTGAAGGAGGATATGTGTTTGCAAGCAAGCTCACTCGTGTCTTTATTTACTCTTTATTATTTCCTCACTTAAAATGTGATGGGTGCCCAGTGACAGACATGGAATGCTCCAACGTGTCTGGAGGATGCTGTGCCACTTGCTCCACCTCAGCTGCCTCTGGAATTAAAGTGCTTACAAACAACCTGGATGGAAATGAGAACATAGGACAGTTTGCTGAAATACTGGTTACTGTCAGGGGCACTACCAGAAATGAGGAGCTAGTCAGAAATGAGGAGCATGGATTAAAATAAAGGGCTGAGTGTGTCCAGAGTAATCCACCCTCACGTGCTGTCTGATGTGTTGGGCTCTGTTGAACTAGACTCTGCTTAGCTTTGTTACACTCCTCAAAGACTGGCTTCTGGGGCTAGGAAAGGTGGTTTGCTGAGTAAATAGCAGTGCTGGTAGAAAAAAAACCCATAAATTCCAGTTGTTTGCCTTTGCCTCACTTCTGGAGGTTACTATCTTGCAACTCTGAATCTCTGCTCTCCTTTAATGGTTTATAGCCATTCCCCCTTGTCCTTTCTATCTGTCCATGTAAAAAGTCATTCTACCTTTTTCTTATAAGCTCCCTTTAAGTACTGGTGGTCACAGTAAGGTCTCCCTGGATCTTCTCTCCTCGAGGCTGAACAGCCTCAGCTCTCCCAGCCTGTCTTTGTGGGAGAGGTGCTCCAGCCCTCTTCCTTCTTGTTGTCCCTATGCTCTGTTTTTATTCATAGGAATCTGACAAGAAACATGATCTAAGTACTGGATTCCTGTTTGTAACAGCTCTTACTGTTTAACTTGGACATGACCGTGCTCCTTTCTGTCTGCTGACAGGGATGCAGTGGCTGCATTATTTCTGTAGGAGGGCAGATTCCCAATAATTTGGCGGTGCCACTCCAGCAGAGTGGAGTGAAGATCCTTGGCACAAATCCTCTGCAGATTGACCAGGCAGAAGATCGCTCCATATTCTCAGCTGTTCTGGATGAGCTGCATGTGGCCCAGGCTCCCTGGAGGGCGGTCAGCACACTGGTAAGTTGGTATGTGCATCTGGGAAATGATGAAGAAGCTCGGGAGGGACTGACTCACTGATGCATTTCAAGATTCCAGAGTTATTTAACAGTTTTTTACTGCCAGTGTTGAAGAACTTTTTGGTCCCTGTGAAGCGATGCTACAGCAGCACTTGGAGTGGATGGAGACTGGAAGGGAAGTGTCTTTAAATCACCTTTACACAACCTGGGGCATATACCCAGCAGAAGTTAGCACCACTGTCAGGCTAGTCTAATCTGCCCTGCTGGCCTTGAGAACTGCTCTAGCAGGTGGAGTTTGCAAAGGAATAGAGGTGTCTTGGCACTGCTTTTTTTTCCTGGTGAAGCTCTATGGACAGGGAAGGTCTGAAGGTGCCAACTCTGGAACCAGGCCACAGTCCCCGACTTCTTCCCCCACCATCTTACTGGCTAATACAGTGCAAATGCAGTTAGTGTTGAAATTTTGGTATGACTTTACAGTATTTTGTTGCACACAGCGTGTTTTTCCTCCCTTTCTTTAGAGAGACGCAGTTGAATTTGCAAGCTCAGTGAATTACCCGTGTTTGCTGAGGCCCTCCTATGTTCTGAGGTAAGGCTCAGCCATCAGAGCTCAGCGGGGTAGGGTATGAACTCCAAAGGCCTCTTTGAGATGAGGGTGAGTAACCTCAGGGATGTGTGGAAAGCTCTGTGCGAGGTGTACGTGGCATAAAGCTGCCCATGGGACAATCAATGAAGTAAGCACATGGATCCCTTGAGTCCATCAGGCATAGATCAAAGGTGGATCATAATCATAAGAGTGTCTGTGTAGCTGTATTACCTTTTTCATATCTTAAGGTCAAACCCACGAGCCATCTGGGATATTTTTTAAGGTTCCTTAGACTGTTACCTCTACAGTTAAATCAGAAGATTGTTTGCCACCAGGAAAACCAGAAGGGAACATGCCGAGGCCATTTATTGGGGTTGGCATCTGTTTTCAGAAAATGGCAGTGCATCTTTTGAATTTAGCTTCTTATCTGCCAAGCTTCTCCCCTTGCAGGCATGTTTTATGTCCCTACACGGTGGCAGCTGCTTCTTATTGTAAGATAAACATACACACATATTCCTCCTAAGAGTGCCAAGGCAGTGAAAGGATTTTAAAAGAGGTTTATTTCAGATGCAAGGACCACTTTTTTGAGATGCTGCACGCATTGGGCCTTCGGGGGAAAAGGCCAGCTCCTGTCCCCTCAGGGCCCTTTTTGTCCTCTCTGTTTCTCCCCAACCCTCCCAAGGCCTTGATGTGTGTCTGTTAGGGCTCTCTCTGTTTTCTGACATGCCAGAGAGCAAGGCTGAGAACTCTTGCTATGCAGGGGAGGGGAGGAAAGCATTGAAACCGCCTTTGAGAAAGAGTTAACATTCAGGCAGAAAGCCTTCCTAGCAAAAACCGAGTTCTAACACTCCGTTACTAATCCTTCTGGAAATGTATCAACTCCTACATCATTAAACAGACGTTGTGTGGAGCCCCACGTTTCCAGCAGTTAGACATTTTGGGGAAGTTACACCAGTGTGTACACACAGCAAACTCACACGTTCTGCATGTTCAGTCTTCGAGGAGTTTCTTCATAGCTGGATGACAGCACAGGGAGGCAGTTTGCTGGGCACAATTTACAAGTGAAAATAAATTGAACACTGGATCCTTTTCCATATGAAGAAGACACACATATCAAAACGAAGAGGCACAATATCAATTTTTTGGGGGGAAGAGTGGCAAACACACTTTTTATTTAGAAAGAAGGAAAGGAGAAGGGTTTCTTATATCTTCACACCTCAAGGAAATGTCCTTTAGAAGAGACTCCTGAATGGGACTTTTCTATCTGGTTTCTAAAGCTTGCAGTTTGGTTGCAAGGAAAGTTAGAAAACAGACCTCAGGTCAGGAGTATAAGTTAAAAACTGGTCCTGATGTAACTCTCCAGATTTTTACAGAACACTTATTTTAGCTATTGTTTCCATCTGTATTAAATCCATTATAGACCCTTTCCATGTTAAATATTTGCTAAAGGGTGTCTGTCCAGGTTAGAGGGAATTCAGGGAGAAAGATAAAATTAGAGGATGTAAAACTTGAGGAACCAGAGAGTGAAAAGCCTGTGCTCTGTTTGTCCTCTATTTGTAGAGCAGCAATGGATCCACAGCTAGACTTCTTCATCCTTTGAGCAGATATGACCTTTAATATTTGCCAGTTTTCTTGGAAAACCAAATGCATTTCCCCAGCAGTTTGGTACTTTGTGCACCAGGTCACATCCTCAGTGGTGTTACTGGCATAGGTCCATAGATGTAATTGAACTCTATTGATTTACATCAGCTGCAGAGGTAGTCCAGTAAATATAATCACTGAAGTACTTGTTTCTATTTATCTTAGGGTAAAGTGACTGATTTTTGTGGGAGATATCCTTGTTCCACTTTTCCCTGCAGCCTCTGTGTGGTGCCCATCAAAGCAAAGGGCTGCTGTGCACCAGTGGTAGAAATGGCCAATGTAACACCTTTTTTATAAGATTGTTGTCTTTAGAAGGCACCTGAATCACTGGCTCTGGACCCATGTTCTCCCAGATCCCCCTTTCAGATGCTACTGAGAGCTACATCTCAAATGTAGCTTCCAGATGACAGTGTCTGCATCTACTGTGCCTCTCTCCCTTAAGGAATTAAGACCTTAGGGGAGGAATACAGTGAAATGGCCAGAGAAGAACAGCCTGGTTTTTGTCTGGATTTACCTTGTCACAGCCATCACCAGTGACCTGTGCGTTCCTCACTTCATCTGTCACTGAGGAGAAATTGGGCCAAAGTGAAAAAAGTTTCTTTTTTACCTGATCTCACAGCTAACCTGCCCCATGGAGAAAGTCTGGGCCTTAATGGAGCTGCCTGGCTGATGAGCCATCTCCCTCAGCTAAGGGGAAGGTTCAAAGGCTTGACTCAGGAAGGGGATTTGTCAGCAGTGCTAAGGCTACTCAAGTTCTTCCCTTGATTCTCCATTATGGTTCTGAGGTCTCCTATCTTCTCAGGGAAGTATAATGGAGGGTCATTAGGTACCATCTCTGCCTCTCTTTCAATCAAGATGGGGTAAGTGGCTTGAGTCAGGAGCTTCCTTGGCTAGTCTCTGATTGGCAATCCTGTGCTGTGGTGCCTGACACTGATCACAGTGGAAGCTGACCTGATTTGTTTTCTTCCCTGGTCTCACAGCGGGTCTGCAATGAATGTGGTATTCACTGAGGAGGAAATGAAGAAGCTGTTAGCAGAAGCCAACAGAGTCTCTCAGGTGCCAATCTTTGTGCTGCCACTGCCTTTTATTTTTGTGTTTGCTCTGCTTGTTTCTTCTTTACTGTGTTTTCCATCTCTTTGTTTCTTTATAGTATCTTCCTTACTCTATCCCTTCTTTGTTTGGGGAGGAGCCACTGGAATTGTAGTTTGACTCCTCAGTTTGTTCCCCAACAGGCTCCCTAGCGTGGGATCCTGTGCAAGCATCCTTACTGACATGGGATGCCTGCATGGTAGCATGTTTCTGAATTGTTTTGTCTGTCTCCTTTGAGCAACTTAAAAACTTCATCTTGGTATCTCTTCTGAGGTTTTATTCTTCCTTTTTTTTTTTTCTTTTTTTTGAATGGCCACTGTTCAGAACAGTCCTATGGTACCATAAACACTGCTGTCACAGGAGTCTTGGAGTAAAAAATAAGTCAGAGAGGAGCTCTGAAAACACAACTGGCTGTGGAAGCCAGATACATTACTGCTTGTTAAACAGGTGATTAAAGCTTGAACAAGAACAAAACCATTCAGTTTTTAAGTATATGAGGCAAATGATGGAAGTTTAGCTTTTCAACAAGAAATGGTATTGAAAGAATGAAAGGGAGATACCTTGCAAAGTAATAAAATCCTGAAGGGTAGATTAGTGTGGAGGCAAGGAAACCACTTACTATAGTCTTTGAGCAAGTTTTAGAGGGAAAGTACCACTGTTACTTTCATCAGAGCGAATTATTTAACTAATTCTCAGAAGACCACAGGGTCAGACTGTGCTAGTGTGCCAGGTTCTTAGCAGCTGCTGGGTGGCTTGATGATGGCAATGGATGCCCTGTAGGACCCTGAAGCCAAGAAAGTGCCAATTGGTCACCTTAAGATGTCACAACTTGAGTGACCTGAATTGGACAATGCTGTCCTTCATTGCTGACAGGTCTCATCACTGGTGCGAGAGGTCTTGGTGGGAGTTGCACTCGTAGAGTCTTGGCAAAATGTGATGTATTCTTAGGGGAAATAGAGGGTGTTCCTATGGAATCCTTAGGATGTCCAGTTCTACTTCACAAATAAGGCCCTGCCACATGCTGCAAACATGACCAGTTGCACACCATGAATTTTTGGGTGCTCTGATTCTGATTTTCATCTGATCCTGCTCTGGTTCTGATCTGTAAAAATAGATTTAGATGCTAGTTTTTTGCTAATGTAGTCAGACTTCCAAGGAAAGACTTCTTCCTTCCTCCAATATTGTATATTACCAAAAGTTATGGTGTAGTTGAAGTTAAGGTAGCAAAAAGCAAACCAGAATGAAAATAACGTGTTCTGCTTCTAAATTAGGAAGGGTTTTTCAGCCTTGTTGAGGCTTTGTGGTCAGTGAGTGGTTCCACAGAAGCTACCAGTATTAGTTGTGATCATCTTTATGGGACACAGGACGCATTTTTCTGGTTACAAACCCTTACCTAATTCTGCTCTGTCCAGCAGAGAATCTCCAGGTAAAGGGCCTGACCAGTGTTGTTCTGTTGTTTTAACTACTTTGCTGTTCTGGTGTTGTTCCATTATGGCATTTATGTTGTCAATAACGTACCAAACTTCTTGTGTGAGCTGAGACAGATTGAAATAAACAAGGTTGTGTGCACATATAAAACCTTCCAGTGAAAAACTGCAGCAAGACAGAAAGGTACAGGACACAAGCCACTAAATTTATGAAACAGTGTCCTTGCCTGTGAATTTACCCTTGCACTGATAAATGGAAGGAATTGTGTCTTCCAACTTTTGGAGCTGCTTGTGTCTTGTAACTTTTGGAGCTGCTTGATACTTTTTCAAGAGAAGCCTTTTGAGCATGCACAGACTGTCATATATTTCATTTTATTCTCTAATAAATAACAGGTAGTTAATAGTGGATGGGACAGGTAAAATGCTGAGACACAATGCTGGCTGAGAAGAATGAAGATTAGATTTTTTTGGAGCAGGTGTCTGGGAGGAGAAAGTATTAGAGGGGAATGGGAAGTGTGGGGTTACATCCCAGACACGGGTAGGAGGAAGAAGAAGGAAAAAAATCTGTACCAGGTATTGAGAGACAAGGACAGGTTGTTCCTGTCCAGCTATAATTAGTGGCAACCTCTCCCTGGGAGACTTAATAAACCAGGCAGAGAAATTAGAAAGGAATGGATCAGTTGCCTAAAATACACGACTAAAGTAGCAAACAACCACTCTATAAAGTCATTAAATATGCCAAGGATTAGTTACTTTGTGAAGCAGTATGTTCACTGAGGTGTCTGGGAGGCTCAAAAGGAGGAAAAATGGAAGATCTTGGAGGTAAGGATCATCCTTGAGAGACAGGGTCAGAGCTCATTGGATCCACGCTCGTCTCACTATCTTACTTTGCTGTGATCTCACATAAAAAAAAGCCTGCTATGGTTTTGCCCCAGATTTCAAGGTGTCATTATGGAGAACTCAAACTTTTGCATCGGTGGTTTTGGGGGAAACCATGCCACGTTTTCACCCATTATATTCTTTCAAAATTAACTCATCTGTGGAAATAAAGATATTGATAGCTTGGTCTTTTGGGATTCTGCTTCCCAAGGGGCCTGAATGGTCTCCAGATACTCTCAAATAAAAACTTTATTATTTTTTCCTTGTCCTGATGACAGGATCACCCTGTGGTACTCACTAAATTTATTGAAAATGCCCGTGAGGTGGAAATGGATGCTGTAGCTAAGGCAGGAAGAGTAAGTACTTTGCTTTCCTTTAATTGTAAACTTGTTTTTCAGGATTGGAGATTTGCAAAAATGTGTGGTTTGAATGATTTACTGTACAGCCATGGATTTGTACTGAGAAGGGTAGAGAAACAAGAAGAATTCATTTTAGGTTCAAAATCATTATGCTTGAACAGTTATTTTTTTAAGCATTGCTTATCCGTGTAAATGAGTCCTTTAGAATGTAATTTTTACTGCATTTGTGAATCACCGACTTCAGGAATTACTTTCATCAGAACTGTATCAGCATGTGTTATGTAATTGCCACAGTTATTTTATTATTACAATTCACCTTGCATTTCATTACTCAGCAAAGACAGTTCTCACAAAAAAACCCCACAAACTTAACAATTAACAGAAATACTCTGTTTTCAATGCTAATTTTTAACCAGCAGACACGATCACTTTTTTTTGGTATCGGGTAGTGTGCTTTGATGCAGTTCATTCAGTTTAAGTCCTTAGGCCTGTATTTCTTCCATTTGCTTTTCTCTGTGATAAAAACACCATGAGAGTGGGCAAAAAATGATATACCAATGATGTTAGTCCGTTCTTCTTTCTGGTGGGGAATGACAGCTTTTCTGTGCTCTGGCCAGCAGAACTTAAAGAGCTGGTTTAAAGCATAATTAGCTTTTACCTTCTGAGTCTGTGTGTGTTAGAGAGAGGAAGCCTTTTGCATGTCCAGGCTGTGGTGGGTTTTATCATGTTCATGATTTGTTTACCCGTGCTATGAAACACACTGACATGCTCTCCTTGTTCATAGGCTTTGTGTCTGGCTTCAGGCTTATTCTCCTCCAAATCTTGGAAAATTCACTTTTCCCCCCCCCCTTCCCCATCTAAATCCTCTTTTGAATACAGCTGTTCAGGAGACTGTGGTGAGGATGGAGGATGAAGGAACAATTCATGAGAGAGGGGAGATGACCAACTGCTGTCTTGTTACTGTATGCAGGTTATTGCACACGCTATTTCGGAGCATGTGGAGGATGCAGGTGTTCACTCTGGAGATGCCACCCTCATGTTACCCACACAGACCATCAGCCAGGGAGCCTTGGAGAAGGTAGGTGTGGCACTAGCACTGAAAAGAGAAAAGGAAATAAGAGTCTGAATCTGCCTTCCTTCCATCAGCAATGGAGAAATCAAATCATTAATGTTTTTTTCTGAAGGCCAGTGTGATATATTGCAAGCGAAGGATGTCACAGTGTGACTGGCTGTGCTGTGCATAGCATCATTTGAATTGTACCTCATCGATTTTAGCAGTAGGTGTACATGCTGTTGGACCCACTGGATTGTTTTGTTTCCTTGGTTTAGAACCAGTTTCCACAGCAGTAGAGGACTGTCTAATTCACACATATGCCATGGCTCACTTTCTACTTCCTTCTCTCCCACAATCCTTAAACGAATATGTCAGGTGTAAGACTTTATAGCTGCCTGCTTTTCCAAACATAATATCGGGATGAATTAACCTCACCTAGTCTTGACTTTTTTCCCTTTCAAGAATAAACCTGGTAAAACAAAGTTAGGTGTCAAAATGCAATTTTTAAATAAAATATGCCATCACCTGTGATGTCATCCTGTTAGGGGTTTGCTTGGAAGCCAGCCAAGTCTGTCATGCACTGATCTGCGCTCCAGCTCCGTTTCCAAGAATGTCCAAGGCCTTGCTTCTGAAAATAGTTGTCTCCTGAAGCAAAGTTATTCAACGCTTGTACTGACAAATTGCCATGATGCTGTCTATTCTGTGGGACTCACTTATTTTCTATACAGGCATTTACACTTTCTTTATTTGTGTTTTATAGGTAAAGTCTGCTACAAAAAAAATTGCAAGTGCCTTTACCATCTCTGGTCCGTTCAACATCCAGTTCTTGGTGCGAGGCAACGAAGTGCTGGTAAGAGCCCTTGTGACCGTGGCAGGAGTTCAGCCTCTCCTTAGGTGCGTGGTTCCTGCATCCCTGCTGAGGAAACTCTGCAGTGGTAGCTGTGGCAGCTGACCTGCCTTGTCTGATCATGTGGGCTCACGTGTGCCACCCCTACCCACACAGCTCTCCTGTCTCTGTGGGAGAGAGCATCCTCCTCTGCCTTTTCACTCAGGGTTAACTGAGTCTTGCTGCCTGTCTGCCAGCACTAGCTTTGTTTCGCTGTGGGCTGCGCTCCTTCCCAAAATTATCAGATGGACAGCACTGAGACCTGTGCCTCATCCTATAAACTGAACAGCGTGGCTTTTAGATCTCTGATATCCCCTCTCATCTTTAGCTATTTTGGTGTTAAATTAAGCCTTCCAAGGGACTGGAAAGAGAGCAAGACAATGTTTAAGCCTTTAATATAAGCTGTTAAGATGGTTATCTGAATAGTCCTAGTAGCTATTAGTAATAGAAGTGCAGTGGATGTTTAACCCTTTGTGGGTAACAGATGGCTTTCTGTTGCTAATGGAAGGAGATCAGAGGAATGAGAGCAGAGTACGACTGAGGAAATAGTGAGTAGGAAGAAAACCTGATGGAGAACAGAAGAGATGCATTACTGGTAAAAGATCTGTTTTGGGCTATTAGTTGGGTAAAATGTACTTATTGTTGTTCCCTTTTTTTCTGTATCACGCGTGGTTATTCAGACACTGCCCAGAGGGACGTCTTGGCGGAGGAGCTCATGGTGAACAAACGCACGCAAACCAATATGGTTTAAGCAAACGTTCTACTTTATTTACATAACCTAGGCTCTTAAATACCCTCAGAGCCCTGCAGCGCGTGAACACCTTCAAACCATTGGTTAAATGTTGTAAATCACAGGGCAAACGTGTATCCCTAACCCCCTTATCAGTGGGTACAAGCAGCTGTGCACGCGCTGTGAAATCATTGTCTTTCTCCAAAAACTCCTCCTTATTATCTCAATAGTTTACATTCTTGCTGCCTGATATCAATGCCAGTACTTTTCCCGCAACCTGCAAGCAGGCCTCTTGCTAAGACAGGCTAAGGCCTATTAGTATGGTTTGTTCATGGTGCTTATTATTAGTTAAGCACCCCACAGGGACAGACTGGAGTTTTTCATTCCTTGCTTTCCCTCATCTGTGCTTGTCTTTTCTCTGCACAGCTGCCCCTTTTCAATTCTACCTTAACTTACTATCCTTGCCCCCCTTCACTCCCCTTCATCCTCACTTACAGTGATTGATTCCTCTTCTGCTAATCAACTCCAAGGTAGCTTCTCAGCAGGATGCAGAAACTTCTTCGTTGCTTTTTTGGGTCACTGAATGACTTCCACGTGTGGATAAGGGAAGTCAGTAAGATAGTCCAGCCTTTCAGGAAGTGCCACTACCATGGAAAAAGAGCAGGTTGGGCTTCCAGAGGTTGTACCTAATGCCTGTGCATAAGTTTCCATGCCTATTGCACATTAGCTCAGGGTACAGCATAGCATGTTTTCTGAGTGAACTCTAGCTTGCCCTCAGTTCTAATATTCAGACAATAGACAAGATCCTCAGTTAAAGAACATCAGGCTACTTGTATCTCAGGCTGGCCACTCCCCACCCCTCATCGCTCTTTTCATATTGAACGCAATTTCTCTGTCTAGTAATTGGCAATCTGAAGCTCATCTCTGCCAAGAGGACTAAGGACTGATTTCTGGAAATATGAACCAGTCTGTTTCTTCACTGCACAGTGCCTGATCCTGCTATTTCTCTTTTTTTAATCCCATCAGGTGATAGAGTGCAATTTGAGGGCTTCACGTTCCTTCCCCTTTGTATCGAAGACTCTGGGTGTGGACTTCATTGATGTGGCCACTAAAGTGATGATTGGAAAAGAGGTTAATGAGTCATCCCTCCCCACACTGGAACATCCCATTATTCCATCCAACTATGTTGGGATTAAGGTATGCTTTCCAAAAGAACACCAAAAACCCCACTACAGAGCCAGCATGTTAATAGACAATTCGTACTTCAATACCCACAGAGAACAATTTAGTCGTTGGCCTAAGGTCAAATTGACCTTTTGTATTTTCTGTCAGGATAACTGGAAAATTATATTTGGATATCTGGAAATTTTAGAGAAAAATCAAAGCAAAATTATCCAGTGATTATTACCAAAATCAATCGTCCTTTATTTTTTACTTCTAAGCTACTCTGAATCATGTTTCTGAACTGCATAATAAATTTCCACTTGCAGAATTGAACACTGAAGTTCAGGCTATTTAATAATATTATCTAACAAACGTGTGGACGTGTACAACCTTGTGTTGTGAGTGCCCCCCAGATTTCGTCATGAGGATTTGGGACTTGTAATCCCCTTTTTATACAGCACCAGTTAAAATAGATGTGGAAGTCTTGGATCCTTTTGTTTCAGTAAGGCCAAGGTTTTACTCTTCATAATTACTAAGCTTATATAGCACACAAGATACCAAAGTTTACTGTTGGTATTTTTGAATGCTTAGTGGAAGAAAAAAAAAATTAATTGAAGTTCCTAATCATAAAAATACAGGACAGTATTGCAGAAAATCCAAGGAATAATGAGAATTGTTTATACTGAAACTTTCAAGCTTTAATAGCTTTCATATCAAGTGAAAACCAAGGAAGCAGAAAACACCTAATATCTTCCTACTAATAAAATGTTCAGATTCACTAACATGCAAGCCAAATCTGTGACCCAAGCCAGGCCAGGTTATTTGAAACCAGTGTAGAAGTGGCTTTACATTTTATTTTGATGCCACAGATAGGCATGATCTGAAATTTGAACTTGAGATTTTTGTTTTACTTTTGTGAGTCTTATTTATTTTTTAAAATTTCTGTTATTTAGACCTGGGTCTTCTACACTGTTGTTAGCTAAACTGTCAAGAGCTTTTTCTCTCCTGGGAATGCTGGCTACAGAGTGGAAAACCCAACTATATTCCTCAAAACTTCCCACAAAGCCTTTTATACTCTTTGTGTTCTGTGTGGATTTGTCAAATATAAGAACTTACCTTTGGAAATGCTAAACTTTGAAAAATATTCCAGTTTAACCTCTTTGTCATTATTCATGTGTCCTAATTTAATATTTTCATACAAAAGATTATGAGTGGGTATTTTAGGGAGAAGAAGGAAAACATGCGAATAATTTGCAAATTTTCATTTGGTTTACACCAGAAGAATGTTTTCTTGGGGAATAGTTTTATTTTTGTGTATGAAAAATTTCGTGAAGAACAGTTTTCTCAGAAAAACCCATTGGATTTATATACCATTTCTCCTTATTCCATGAATTGGATGTTTCCTAGACTTACTGTTGTAAAATGTGTCCTTAAAATGAAACTGATATTGGGCTACCACTGACTGAAAATCTACTACTGGAATATGAGCAGGACTGCAAGAGTTAGATAATTGATTTATTGGTGAAACACATGTTTATTTGTTCCAGTCCATCATTAGGGTGCTGAGAGAACTAACTTGCCAAGTACTCCTTTGCTTATCAGCCTTGACCACTGCTTTTTCGGATAAATTATTGTCTCTTTCTGGCACTTCCAAGTGTAGCTGGAATTTTTATATTCTTTTAAAAGATCCATTGATTTGTTTTTTTTCCCTTCCTCTTTCTTTCTCCAGGCCCCAGTGTTCTCGTGGGCCCGGCTGAGAGATGCTGACCCTGTTCTCCGATGTGAAATGGCCTCTACTGGCGAGGTATCTTTTTTTTACTTAAACCGAGTTAAGTTTAAACATCATGAATCTTAGAAAGTGATCTTATTTCTGCCTGAACCAGTATAGCATCTGTAGCTTCTTTAGAAAATTAAAAACATCTTCCATAGCTGTAAAAAACAATGTCTTGGAAAACTCAGTTTATTCAGCCACTGGATGTCCCTGTTTAGCTGCATCGGACCTAGTTGGTGTGACTGTCTGCAGTGAGTTTATCTGAGAGCTGTTGGGTTCTAGGAGGTTCTCCCTGCATCAGTCTGTTTTATGAATCATCTGCTTCTGGACAGACAAGTCCTTACGGCTTCCAATCCCCCCATGAACATGTGCTAGAATAGTGATGTTGAGACTCCAGGTCGTGAGTGGTTGGTCTTGGAACAGTTAACTAAGGGCAGAAAATATGTGGGGTATTTTCTTGTTGCCTAGTAACCATCAAGGCACGCCCCAAGGTGCAAAAAATCGGAAAAGAGTGAATGAAATGTGTTGGCTGCAGTAATGACTGTTGGCAGGATGAAGAGATCGGGCAGCTTTAGCCACTCTTGCCGTAGCCGGGCTGTGAGGTGCTTCTGAAACGTCTCTCAGTGTACACATGGCACACTGTAAGGGCACAGGGCTGTTCATTTTCTGCCTAGGCTCATCACCCTCATCCTGGGGCTACAGGATTCCGTCTAGATCACCTGAAGAGACATTTAGAACAAAGAGGTTGCTTCGTGAATTATTGCTGAGCTATCAAGGCCTTCTTTAGATACACTCAAGCGATCTCTAAACTTACTTTGTTACTTCTAGAAAGAGTTGCAGTAGCAGGAACTTATTCTGGGCCAGAACTTATTCTGTGATTAAATACTGAGACAATTAGATGAGGCTTAATACTGCACTACCATATCTAGGCAGGTGTCAGAGTCTGGGCTGCTTTACTGGGTGTGGGCTTGGGTGTGTCTGTAGGAGCTGTTTTCATTAGGAAATATTTACTGCTGTAATATAAAAAAGCATGCTACCCAAATGCAAGCAGAGAACAGCCTTAGGTCTCCTTTATTTCTCCACAATTACTTTGTTTTACTCTTTGTAATGTGTGGGAAATCAGTATTGCAGAAAATTTCCTTTCAGTGTAGTTAATAAGTCAAGTGGCTTCCGTGACTTCCTCATTTTCAGAACACAATTGAATACACAATCTCCCCTGCCCCCTCCCCCACAAAAAAACCCAGCTCTATACAGAGTTAGAGATTACCATGGGGATAAAGGAGGGATTATTAACTTTTATGAGTTGGAAAGATCCATATTCACAAATGCCATAAAGTGTGACAGTTATGAAAGTCTTTCTTATGAGTGAAGTAAGTGTAATAGCTTGCTTTGGGTAAAATGCTCAATTATTCCTCAAAGATGTTTCTCACAAACATAGCTTGATCTGGGCTTGAATTTGTTATCCCTGTCTCTTTGAGTATTGTGGCTGTTTTGACCATGCCATAATGAAGAACCTCTCCTGGCAGGCTGGAAATCCCTGTTCCCAGCCTACAAGAAATGGGGTTGTCCATCACCCTAAGAAGTCCAGGATATACACAGGATATAGATACGCTGTAGAGCAGTGTGAACATTCAAGGATGAATTTTAAAGGAAAGCTGGGATATTAGTTATATGACTTTTTTTTTATCCCTTTCCTTCCGGGATTTTAGTTGTTCTTTTTTTACTTCAGAAGATCTGGCAAATCATCATTTGTTCTTCTTTCATGAAATAATGGTTTCTGCTCACCATGGTAACAGTGAGGCCACGAATCTGAGGGCTAGCTCTGGAATGGGGAGGACCATAAGAGGAAAATGGGAAAGCAATTCTCAGTCAGCCCCTTTATCCCATCTGTGTATGTCAATGGATTTGTTGTTTCAAAGAGAAAAATCTGTGACAGTTTCTGCTTCTGACTGTTTTTCAAAAAGTGTGGAGCTGGCCAGGAAAAGTGAGGGTTGATTGATTGATTTGTTTGTTTGTTTGTTTTGTTGTTGTTGTGGGTTTTTTTCTACTTTTTTAAACTTTCACAAAATCTCATGCATTCCTCTTTTTGTCACCAGAATTCTGAATGCTGGAGAACCGCTAAATGATTCTTACTGGTTTTCCCCTCAAGTTTTTTTTTATATAAAATAAATTCTTATGAATTGGCATGATTGCTTTGGTTTTTTTCCTAAGTAAATACTAAAAGTTTACTTGAATTTTGTACATCTGTGGACTTTTAATGGATAAGCATCTTTGTATACCGTGTTTTTCCTTCCCAAGAAATGTCAGGAGCACAGGAGAGCACAAGCACTGCCTTACCTTGGTTTGCAGCACAGACAGAGGAACTTGCTGCGTGCAGAGCCCTCGCTGGTGTTGAAGCTTTGAATAATGTTAAACAATTTGCAGTGCACTCCCTAACGTTAGAGCAGAGGCTGTGTACAGCATTCCAATAGCTCAGCAGAATCAGTTGTTGTTACTCCTCAGTGTGCTGTTTGAAACTAAAGTGTTGCTCATTCCTTCGTTATTGCTTCATTAAAATGATGAGATTTGTCTACAGTGATTTTCTGATTTATTCCCACCCTCCCCATGCCTTCAGGGTCCATGCAAATGTAGTCTGACTTCTTGAAGCAGAACCAAAAAAAGCCTATTTAAAAATTTCATTCCTGTTTCTTGTTGAAACAATGGGTTTTGGTTTGCTTGGGGTTTTTCCCCTCACGTTGCCGCCTTTGTGCCTTTCCCCAGGTTGCATGCTTCGGGGAGAACGTGTACTCTGCCTTCCAGAAGGCTATGCTTGCCACAGGGTTTACGTTTCCTAAGGAAGGGATTTTGATTGGAATCCAGGTGAGTCCTAAAAATCAAAGCTGAAAAAGGATTGACACAGAGAAACTTGGTAGCTCTTGCCTTGTTTTCATTCATGTGGCTTTATGGCTTAAATGTGTTTCTCTGCCAATTCACACTGAAGTAGAGCAAGACGATGAGGAACAAACGCTCTGGAGAGATCTTTATTGGATTCAGTACAGGTGGCCTGAGTGGTTTTCCCTCTGTCTCCTAATAGTTTCTACTGGGAGCTGCAGAAGTTTGCTGGAAGCAGAGGCCTAGGATCAGAGAGCTAGAAACCCCCTTTCTATGGAACAAACCCACAGTTTTTGAAACCAGTTCCCCTCCAACCCCCCAAACAGTGGGGCAGCTTCCATGCTGCAAAGCTGGACCTGCTAAGCTTTCCTCTTGGGTGTGTGTTTCATTCCAGGCAGAGCTGTAGCATCATTGACAGTGCAGAAAAATGTGATGTTTTTGGGGTGTTGTGGGCTAGTTACTGATGTAATTCAGTGCTGTTGGGCCATCGGGCCTCCACAGGTGTGGCACATTCCTCTCCTTGTTGGAGTCATGATGGGAATATAATCAAGTACAGTGGGGTCAGGGGTTAAAGGACAACAGCCTTCACCCTGCAGCTCACTTCTCCTGCCATTGTTCCTCACCCTTTTTGATGATGCTGCACAGCCAATTTTATTCCCTACCCTGCAGCTCCTGTCAGCGAGGAGTAGCTCAGGAAGGAAGAGCCAACGCTATATTTGTGTAGTGGTGTTTCTGGTTTCTACACCTTGCCAGAGCTCTCCTCTTAGGGACTGCCTTTCAGACACACACTCTGCAGGTTCAGTGACTCCAGAGCTTGGACTTCAGCATTTCATCTCTTGCTGTCACCATCCCTGAAAGATGCTCTGTGTGACAGAAGGTTTAAATGATGTCATTATGGGAATGTTGTCCAGCTTTTGCAAAGAGCTGTTATGTGAGGGAGTTCCTGGTGGGTTTGCACTGATAACAGCACTGCTCCATTCACAGGCCTGGATCGGTAAGGAGGATGAGTGTTTCAGGACAAACAGGGGGCTGGGCAGAAAAGCAAAAAGCCTTGGCTCTTTATCAAGGAATAGCTATCAACTGCAAGAGGGGCTGAAGTCAGAAACACTTGCAAACTTTGGGGTGTATGTGTGTTCCTCAAGAATTCAGACACTTCCACTGCAACTAGAATGTTCTCGGGCCCCATAAAACCAGCTGATCGCCTCCTGCCATTTCCGCGTTGTGTTTCTAATAAGCTTATCCCCTACGTGATTGCATAAAACTGATAAAACAAAAACACAGAATAGACGACTTTTCCTGTCAGACAGCTGGGGTGTGAAAAGTGTCTTTGGCTGTTTGTGCCAGCAGAGAAAGCAGAGAATATGAAGGAAGTGTGTGAAAAGTGGCCAGAAAGGAACACGATTTCTGCTAACACAGACTACCACTGAGTCCATAAGTGTACACATATAGACACATCTGTGGATGGAAGCTGTTGCTTTGTTACCTTTAATTAGCAGAAAAGTCTTTGCTTGCTACCTAGATGAAGTTTAAAATTAGGTATGAAACTCTGGGCAGTTGATACTGTGTGTCTACTGTATATCTAATCACCTGCAGATTTAAACTCCAGCATTTTTAAAAGGGAGGAAAGCAAAGCCAGGAGAAGAAAATGTTTAAAATGTAAGCTTATTTTCCTGATAGCAGCTAAAGGAGAACAGGCAGCAAAAAGTAATTTTAGCTATAGAAAGTCTTTATGTAAGTTTTGTGTCAGTAGCTGTTAAACTGAGCCAAATGTTCTTTGCACAAAGGTGTTAAGAAAAAAGAGAAGGGAAAAAGAAGAGATAAAGCTAAAAGCTCAACTCCACAAACCTTTTAAAAGTAACAGGACTTTTGTCTTTTTTTAATGAGTGTTTACCGTTCATTTTCTTGCGAAAGAAACTTGAAAATAACAGATCAATCGCTTAGAGGTCTCTCTGCATCTCAGCATATTTCCTATATAATCAAACTCCAAATCAAAAAGTGCAAAATTACTGCTGAGAACCAGGTATTTGTCCCTCCCCACTCCATAGTTTGTCACCTACCTACTTTTCAATGGTCTGCTTTGAAACTGAGGGGAAATAAAGCCCTGTGAGAAGAGAAGGTGTGCATGCTGACCTAGACCTGCCATATGGACTGTAAGTGCTCTTCCCTGTGTGTTTAGCTGGAGGAAAGGGGAGTCCCTCACTGCAGAAACAAGGAACACTAGGAATGAGGAGGCATCGGGCGGGCTGTGAACACCAGAATGTCACGGGATGGTTTCTCCAAGGCAGGTTGTGCAGTCAGGTGGGACCACAAGCCTGCTGGGTTGTCCTTCAGCTGTGAGCACTCTCTGACACTGCCCAGGCTGAAGATCCCTGGGATTTTAGAGGCCTGATGTTCTTCCAGGGTAGATTGAGTACGGCTTCCTTGTTAGACAGATGGATCTGTGCTGGTTTATGCAATCTGATAATCTGACCTCTTTTCTCTTCACAATCTGGAAAAATCTATGATGCTGAAACCTGAGTCTGTCAATAAATAATTTCTATTTTATGCAAGAGGAGTTGAAAAGCTAATTTTTTTTCCTTCCTGATTGGGCTATTCAGCGATATCTCTGGGATGGAGTGCATCTGTCTTGCATCTGTGCTGGTGACCACGAGATGCGGAAAGCATTGATAAAGTATTTTAGTTTTAAATCCCAGCCCTCCAAGTCTGTTGTTTCAAGGTAACCTTCAGCCTTAATTCCTCACGTACCAGAATTTTTGTGTCCTCCACAGTGGATTTGGATGCAGAGTTCAAGATTATGGCAGGAGATGAGATGGCTTCATATTGTGCTGGATCTCAGTGAGAACTGGTGCAGCTGTTCTGAATGAAGTGAGGATGTAGCCCTTTACAGATAGCAAGGCTTCCTTTCAAACATGAGAGGGGTCGTAAGAAATGGAACTTATATTCGATAAAGGAAAAAGAATACAATGCTCCTACAATAAATATCTTCCACTAAATAAATCTGCTTGTACTTTTCACCTTTAGTAACTAATGGTTTCTTACACAGGTTATTTCAGCTAGCTTGTAAATCTAAGGCTGCTCCCATGCAAGCTGACAGCTGTAATTTCTTTTCATGGAGAGGCTGTTTTATGTGTCACAAGTGTTCAGTACATATTTGATAGAAGTTTATAATACTGTTGTGAAAGCCAACTCTCCTCACCAGAAGGCAGAACCCTTCTTTCTGACTGGGAAGCTGCCAACCCTGTCACATTGTGTATTTATATTTTCTAGTTAATGTACAGAATGAGATGGCTTTCAGAATGAGGTTCTTTCCAGAGTACTTGGGAAAAAACCCTGTTTACTCCCTTTCTTCATAGAGAGTTGTTCACCCTTCAGATTATTGCTGTCTCACCCATAGAGGTTAAGCTATCAGTAGCTCCAGCAGGGACATCCATGTATGTTAGCTGCCAGAAGAGAAAGCCAAATGTTTGAGCAGTGATTGAAAAGATATTAAGAGCAGAGGAGATTCTAGTTAGTGTATTTGAGAAGGCAATTGCCTAGATATTAAATATGCAATAGTAAATCTTCTGTAGTTGCAGTCAAACTTAATATGAGAAAATCTACCCTGGTGTTGTAACAAAGTATGTCTTAGCTGGGAGTGACCTGGGCTTCAGGATCCAGACATTTGTCTTGGGAATGGCTCTGTATGTGCACATGCAGAAATTTCTGTGCACCCACACACATTCTCTCAGCACAGAAGGGCGTATTTGCCTCTTAGCACAGTTTCGAGTATCTTTGATTTGCCCAGCAAAGCACTGTTTCTAAGTCCTAGCTTTGATGCTTCATCTAAAAAATTTCCTTTTTCAGAAGTCCTTCCGCCCCAGGTTCCTCAGCATAGCAGAACTACTGCATGAGGAAGGCTTCAAGGTAGGTGGTTTCAGTTATTTAAAGCTAGAGAGCTTTCAAAATCTGAAATGTCCTCAGCCTGCTGCAGGAACAAGTTGGAGTTTCTTTGGAGACAGAGAAAAAAGGATATTTTCAATGTAAAACAGGGATTTTAAGCTAAGTGATCCATGAAGTCAGCAGGTATCACCCAACTAAAAGTTCTCATGATTGCTTAATTATATGGGACTGTTGTGAGGGCAGGAACAACTCTGGCTCTGCTATCAGCGTGCAGCCAGGATGGACATTATAAACTCCTCTAAGTTCTCCAAGATACAAAAATGTTAGCAGGATGTCATGTGTGGCTGGAAACAAGGAAGGGAAAACCTTTTGTATGGAGAAGATTTTTGTAGTGCCTACTATAAAAAGTTTTCAGTGATATTCACAAGCCACAGAGATCCGAACTCTGTGGTGTTTATATCCCTCTTGTAACTCTTTAGCATCCTTTGGCATCTGTGTCTGTATGGAAAGGCAACTATCAGCACAGCCACAGAAGACTGGTGAGAGCTTTTACAGTTCTGCCTTTCAAAACTTAGTGCTAGGCATAAAAAAAAATAAAAATAAAAAGGTGGCAAAAAAAGTCATAAGTGATTGAACTTAAACTCTATTGAAAGTCAGAGGGATTTAATTTTTCCTAAGTCACTTCACTGCTTCTGGATGTATTACTCCTATTTGTTGACTATCATCCATCAGGAAATCCCAGATAACAGAAATCTGGGAGAGTCATTCTGTACTGTATGGAGAGACACCTTTGTAATGAAAAATTCCCTCCAAAATCAGCTCTGACAACCAAGGCTGTGTGTTGGGTCAGATCACGGGAGTTAAATGAAGAGATTTGGTATGAAGAAGCACACAGTAAATAACCTTTTTTTTGTTGTTTGTTTTTTTTTTTTTTTCTCCTTCACAGCTTTATGCCACAGAAGCAACCTCACGCTGGCTCAATGCTAATGGCATCCCAGCGAGTCCTGTGGCGTGGCCATCACAGGAAAGCCAGAGTCCGAGCCTCCCTCCAGTCAGCAGGTAAGAGTAACACTCACCTCATCAAAATTGAACATTACTTTGCATTGCTGATTAGAACAGAACTAAAGCCGAAATTCCTTTGTGGCAGCTTAGTGCCTTAACGCCTTGGTTTTTTTGGGGGTGAAGACTAAACTGAAATGAAATTTTTCAGTGTTGTTTATCTCCATGCTTGTGCTATTCGTCAGAGTATTAGGTGGGACACACTGTGATACTGTCTTGTGCATTGTCTCTTTAGGCTGGTGAGGGATGGGAAAATAGATCTGGTGATTAACCTGCCCAACAGCAACACCAAGTTTGTCCATGATAATTATGTGATTCGGAGGATGGCTATTGACAACGGGATTGCTCTTCTCACCAACTTCCAGGTACTTCCCATGTTGTTCTTTCTCCTCTTAGACATAAGAGCCTTCACAGCTTGCAAGCACTTGTGACCATAGATTCCAGAATGTCTGTACCCTCATTATCTGACAAATAATGTATCTGAAAATCATGACAACACATTGGTTTGAATGGTTTTCTTTTTGCTTCTGTACAAAATAACATTGCTCCAAGTAAAACAAAAACAAAACAAAACAAAAAATCCTGTACTGCAACTGAATTTTTTGCTGCATCATTTTCACTTCAGAGCAAACCTCTCCCACAGGATTTCCTGTAACATGTTTAATTATGCACAGGAACAGCTCTATAGTGGGATGTTTTTCCAGTATGGTCCTTAAACCTTACAGCAGGATGTTGCTGGGCTTTCTTAAATGATCCTGGGGGCAGTCCAGTTCCAAAGTGTCATCCAAGTGGAATTCTGCCTGTCCTGTTGTGGTCCCCAGTTGCTGGTCATTACATGTTTGTAGCTCCCGACAAACCTCTTTCACAGACTGACAGGGGGAGAGATATTTGGTGATGCAAAGTGGAACTCCTGCTGCCAGTAGTACCTTGCCTTCCTTTGCCAGTGGCTTCCACTGTCACAGAAGAGCCTCATCTGGCTCTCATCAAGCACAGCAGCCAAACTCCCATTGGTGTTGGTGGGTGCTGACATGAAACCCAGTGACTTGAACTGGTGTCCAGCTGTGCCAAATCTTCTGCTGTGATTGGAGTGAGGGGAGAGCAGAGAGTGCCAAACTGTCAGTTCATAGATGGGATGATGTCAGACATCATTAGAAGGAATGGGGAGTTGAAGATGCATTATTTGCCTACTAGCAAAACACACTCTGACAACCAGAACAGGGATCCCCATCCAAAATTTACTACTGCACCTGCTTGATGCATTTCACTGAACTGTTTTGATGGCAGAGTTGTAATCTCTGAGTTGGAGAGAGGAAAGCTGCCCTGGTTCTCTTTAGGTTTGGGCAGCAGAGAGAAACAACAGCTCTCGTGGGACAGAGCTGTCTTGCCAAGGAAGCCCAGCACATCTGTGTCTCTCCAGCTGGACAGGCAGGTTCCAGAGGGCTGTAGGCAGCACCTGTGCACAACTGGTGTGGATTTGGATGGACTCAAGGACTAGACCTGCACAGGGTAATTTCAGGGTGACAGAGTAGAAGTGTGGAGCCTGCTCTATCACTTACCTTTCTGCAGAAGGCTTTGCAATGCTCAGTCCTCCTCTGCTTTGTATTGGCAGGTGACAAAGCTTTTTGCTGAAGCTGTCAAATACTCTGGGAAGTTGGACTTCAGGAGTCTCTTCCACTACAGACAGTTTGATAATGGAAACACTTCATAGAAGAACTCTCTCCAACCTGCAAGCTTACTGCTTTTGGCACCACAAAAGAGAGGGGATCTCAGATCATCCAACCAGCCATCTTTGCATGCATTTTGTAGCATCTGCACCAATTGCTTTTGCAGCTCACTCAAATTAATTTCTAGCCAATACTTCTGCCTGCCCACTGGAAAGCCATCCTCTCCCTAGTCTCTCCACTGTCTTCTCCATATTTCCACATAGGATCAAATATTAGTTTCTTCCCAGATGGGTAGATCCAGACACCACCATAGCAGAGAGGATGAAAAGAAACACAATTGATCCTACATAGGAGTTGTTCCTTCTTTTCTTAAGCAAGCCTTCTCCTTAGAAATGCCTTCCTTGGATCCATACTCCAAGCTATTTACATGCTGAACTACTCGAATCTGGCCCTAAATTCCCATAGACACACATGGAACTTTCTCTTTCCATTGCTGATTATTGAGGGTTTTGTGACTGTAAAAATAAAATCCTCCTTGATCCACCTGATGGCACCATAGCTGTCTGTCACGGTGTTGAGTATGACCAGAGTTCTTTAGGACAGATAAACACAAATTCCCCACAATTCCCTGCAACAGCAGACAAGCATGGTGCAGCTGCTTTTTGTTTGATTTTTTAACCCTGAAGAATCATCTTTTTCAGCATGCAGATTTGATGGGAGAAGAAAGCTGCATGTACGTGCCCTGGAATTGCTTCCAAGTTCTGCTCAGACCTTCAGGATTCTATCAATATTATTTTGAAATTCTTGTTCAACACTGTGAGTTCAAATGTCTGTCCCTGTATGATAAAGACTCTCTCTCAGCTTTGTGTCTGGCTTCAAAAGTGGAGAACTCCCCAAAGACTTTTGGGTGTCGCTGTCTAACATTTTATGCCATAATTGTGGGCATTAAAATCGAATCCTTTTAAATTGAAGTGTTGCAGTGCTTTCCCTCTCCCGGTTAAGTGACCCCTTCACTTTCCTTCCCACCTTCTCTGCTGCTTTTTCAGCTCTGGCAGCACCTGCAAATGCTGTCTGTGGAGCAGACACCCATTTGGCACATGGGCCCCAAGAAGCTTGGAGTTTGGAGACAGAATAAGGGTGAAGAGATAGTCTCGTGTTTCTTAAATTAATGCTGCAAGATTGCAGGAAGGATGAAAAAATTTCATGAGAGCTGTTATTGGTACATGCAAAAGAGTGGGCAGAGGCTGTGATGCCTTTAGGTACCATGGGACTCTCTGCACCATTGGTGCTAACTGCCAAGACCAAATTTTAAGACAGATTTTATTTCTGATCTGGTTGACGTCCCAAGTGCTCTTGTCACAGTATTTCTTCAGTACTAACTTTTGTGATGAACACACTTGCCTGCTCTACGAAGGGAGAGCTTTGCACTTTTAGAATAGAGATGTTATTAAAAAAAACCCACAACAGCAAAAGAAAACCCTCAAACAAACCAAAACTTTGGAGGAGCCCAAAGGCATCAATTGTTCACCCATTCAGTTGTGAAATGGAAGACTAATGGTGGTTAATGAAGCAGCACCCTACAGGCACCATATTCTTTCAGTGCCAAAAATCCCATTAACAACTGGTGTCATTTACAGCCACCCACCCTGCTTTTACCTCTATTGGTGCACAAAGCGACATCTTAAAGCATCTGCATTCTCTTGTTCTTATGTTTCTATTTTGTCACTTCTTTTGTGAGTTGAAAATGAAATAAATGCCTGGATTATGACAGGTACTCCTTCTTAAAATCTGTGTAGCCTGGATTCTGCCCTTCTTTTTTTTTAAAGCATTAATGAACACTAGTCTGTTAGGGAACCATCATTCTGATATCTGACAGGAACTGCATCACTTAGTGCGGAGCTGCCGACTACCTCAGAGGCGAGGAGGTGGTGGAAAAAGAGCAGCAGGACACTTGAAATGCTCTTTCTCTTCAGCTGTTGTACTCAAGAGAAGGGAGAAGCCCTGATCCCCCAGGAGGGACATGTGAAATGTGAGGAGCCAGGTGACGGAGCAGTGGACTAACAAACATTGAAGAGATGGGAACTTTAAAGAAGGGGCTCTCAGTTTTGGAAAAATGGGAAAAAATGTTTGCTGCTTTTAATTCAGCTTTCTTCAACAGTACTCCTGCCAGTTAGTGTGGATGTAGCTATAGAATGTATTTATAAAATGTATCTATACATTCCAGTTACTGCAGCACCTGCAGGAACTTAATCCACAGCTCCTTTGGTGTCCACAGGCTCTCATACAGTTGGAGTGCAATTCAGTGGAAAAACACACCAGGGCTGAATACATACTGAGTACTTTGTAATTATGCAGTAGTGGTAATGTTTTGCTGCAGGTGCTAAACCCTGGGCCCCTTTCCCCCTCCTCTGAAGCAGGTGACACTAATGTTCTTCCAGCACTTAGAGCTATCTATACAAATGCCATCCCTTGCCTTGTGTTTTTCCCCATTGTCTTTTGGTGTCTCCTCCCATTCCCTGCTGAAGGAAAAAAACATTCTTTTTACTCTGACAGACGCAGGATGAAATTCCAACTCCTGTCATGGTCAGAAGGAGTCAAGAAATCATGCTCCAGCTTACCTCGGGCATACACTGATGCTGGCTGAATTTATTTCTTGATATGCTTTTCTTTTTTGTGCTGACACTATAGGAAAAGATTTATAAGTATATACAGCTGTTGAGATCCAATCAGAGCTAAAAAAAAGTTACAGTTAGTATCTTTTGTATCAAGCTCATCTCTGCTTTCAACAGATTGTGCTTTATAAATGTATAAATCTTTGTCTTAATTATCTTGGAGAAGGTGACAGTGACAGATGAAAGAGGTGGCTGTTCAGAACAAGAAACTTGCTAATCTATGAGCAGTCAAATAATTTTACTCTTTTTTACTGCCTTAAAAGAGGGTTGATAAAAGAAATAAATAAAGACAGTACAAAGCGCGACTTTTGAGATAAGCACAAGAAATGGTGACAAGAGCCATGATGAAATATGAAGGGAACTAATTTTTAGTAACAGAGATGATTTCTTTTTTTTTTCTCAGTAGCCAGTCTGCTGAGCTCCTCTCTGGAGCTATAGTTCTCCTAGTGTGCTAAATGCTGGGAAGCTCAGGACACGTGATTTCCTGGGAGGCGCTGCTGAATAGCGAAGTCAGGCACTTTCTCCAGTTGGTTACCTTCCTGGATTTACTGTTGTGGAGTTAACACCTTTCGTATCACCTGGGGATTGCTCAGGTAGCCAACCCCTGCAGAGATTAGTAGCAAAGCTGGGATAGTTTGGCATGTTGAAAGCACGAAGAGAAGAATGTAAGAGAAAGGACAACTTAGTGCTACCAGATTTTGCATTCCTGGTAGAGCTCTTAGAACACAGCAAGATGAAAGCACACACTTTATGTAAGTGGAAAAGCTTTAAGAAACCTCTTTTCTGTAAGACCATCTGAATCCATCAAAATCACGTTTGTTAAAGTCCTAGGAAGTAGCCAAGTAGGAAAGAGCTGAAAGAGCTCTTGGCAGTGAGCAGAGAAATGAGTCTTGCTTGGCCTGCAGGTTACTGGGTTTTCCTGAACTGGATGTCGCTACCACTCTGTAAGGCATCTTTTTTTTCCTTCCCTCACATACGAAATGTGGTTTAAAGGCTTATTTGTGCTTTGGCTCTCTGTGCTTGCATCAGAGGCATCCAGGAGGACAGCACCTCTATATCTTTGTAATAGAGTGATCCATAAAAGTAGGGAAGGGATTGGAAGTTAGCACTGTGCTAAACCCCACAACTGCAACGTGTGCAGTACCAGGAGTTTGATGCATGCCTGCTGCCTCTATCCCAGTGTGATGCCAACAACCACTAGCAGGAGGGTGGGTTCATGCAACAACCAAAATGAGGTGGTAAGTGAGAGAGGACCTCTGGCTCCTTCTGTTTATAGTGTTTATAACACCAAACCACGGTCAGAACAGCCTGGACCTTGGGAACCTTTCAGCACATAACCAGTGCTGCTGCCATCCCTGCAAGGACAGGAGGTGCTGCCCTGCCATTAGCCATCTGCAGGACACTGAAATGTGCTCTGCTACAAGTCAGCTGCCAAACAGTTCCCAGACCTTCTGTTTTGATTCTTTCTGCATCTCAGTGTCTAACACTGTATAACCTAGTCATGCTGTAACATTTGTTTCACTCTTACATTGAAGAGAATTTAAATATGAACCTTTTAATGTGTCCTAACTAAATGGAGAACGTGATATTTTGTCATTAGCTCGATAGGGTAAACTCTCACGCATTCTTCTAATTAAAATATATTCAGTTGTGCAGGCTAATTATAGCAGTTGAGATAAACTCTTTTAATTCATGGAAGTTTTTAAAAATGAAACTGAGAGACAAAAGCATTTGTTGCAAATTATGTTCAAGCTTTATGATAATGTACTTTGGGGAAAAGATGAATAATTTCTAGAGAGTAATGCTAGTGCTTTGAGATTACCATAATCTTGTCTAAGATACTATCCTAAAGTAGCAAAGTGCAGCTGTTTTGCAAGGAGCTTCAAAGAGTGTCCAGAGTTTGTAGTTCTGTCATAATTCAACTTCCCAGGGAAAGTTTCTTCTTATTAATGGTCAATTTTTTACTCCTATACCGTAAAGTTTCTGCTGTCTGTGGGCTTTTGGTAGTTTCTTTGGAGCTGCTTATGCCAGAGCAAAGCCAGCATAATGCTGTTGTGCTTGATTTTACACTGCTTTTAGTCTCTATTGTAAATGATACGAGATATTGATATGGAAAATCAGGTACCTTTTCAGGAAAAACGTTTGCTCTTCCAGCTCTAGACAATCTTGTTCTTTTTTTCTGACTTCCTGGGCAATACTAAATGCTGCCAAGATCTCATGTAGTAATGAGACCTCATTATAGCTTAAAGCAGTCCTCACTATCTTTGAGAGGTATTGAAATCCATTCCCTTCTGACAGAAGCACTGGGAACAACTCAGAAAAGTGGGCTGTGTTCTGACTAAGCATCACTGAAGTGTTTGCTGCCTTTCAGGACTCATGGGAGACAGAACAGTGGAGGTGAAGCCGTCCCAATGTGATCTTTGTCGAGGGTCAAGCTTGAGACTTTAGTCAAATTTTGAATGTGCTGATATGGCCATCTGAAAACATATAAACAGAGTGTTCTTACTGCCAGCAGGGCTGACTCCTTTGTATATCCTAAAATAGGCATTGAAATCTTTTGTAGTGCTCTTCCAACACCTATAAAAGCATCAGTATTTCTCTATTTTGCAGCTTAGCCTGAGCTGTTATCCTGAAATGAAGGTTTTGATAATGCTCTGTCATTTATGACTCATTTGGATATCCAAACTCCTGGTGCCTCAGCAGTAGTGCGTCTTGAGGAGTATCTCCTGTGCAGTTTTCAAAGGGACAACAAAACGCAGCTGTCAGAGCTTTGCACAGGTAAGCAAAGAAGTCCTGTGATGGTGGAGGGGAGGAGGGACGTGCCTGTGTTGTGATGGACATCAGTAACATAAAGCACAGCAGTGCCGTTCCCCATCTGAACACAGAGAAAATGCAGACTCAGAGGCACTTGGGCACAAGGCCCCAAAGGGCACACACAGAGAGAGTACAGGGAAAGACAGATTGACATTTAAGTCACTAAATTCCGAATTTGTTAGCTCGTATTTGCCAGGAAATGCTTTTCAGTGATTACTGGTAGACAGGAGAGCCTCAGAGCTTGTTACATTTTGAAAGGGCTGGAAGCTATTTCATGTTCCATAGCTTAAACCAGAATTTAACTGATGGTCCTTCTCCATCCTCATCCTCTCCTCATGCAGTTCAGGCTGGGTGAGAAGTGCTGCTGGACTGGAGGCGGGGTAGTTCATTTTCGGTTTGGAATTGCAGCAGCATCCGAGGGAGGAAGAGGGTGAAGGTAGGCTGTGGGAGGTGAGGAAAGTGAGGCCAGAAACATTCAGAGTGATGGTGAGAAGGAGAGCCTTTATTCAGCTAACTAACTCGAAATGGCTCCCACCTTAAAAAGGGCAGGGAGAGAACCGACTAGAAACAGGGGAGGAGCATGGGCAGAACATGCATTCTGTGGGGATGGAATAACCTTGTAGGGGAAAGGCTGCAATGCACCAAATAACAACCAATGGGAAAATAGGGTTCATGGGAATGAGGGGAAAAAAGGCATTTCATGAAAGACAGGGGTACAATAAACCAGCAACAATACAATAAAACAAGAAACACAATATAAAATCCACAAATCCCACTCTCAAACAGTCCATGATCACTTTAAAGATGTCTTCTTCTTTACGAGACAGTCCATGCTCAACATTCTTTTTCCGATATTCACAATTCTCGTAATTCCCACCTCCAACAGTAGGCCACAGCCATGCTGACACAGAGCAGGAGTCACCTGCTTGGGTCTGGGTTACCACCACTGTTACTCCTCAACTAGAGCTCACCTGCAGAGTGTAAATGAGTGCCTGACAAAAGAGCCACTTGCAATTTCTGTTCTTACTACCAAGAATGTTCCTGAAATTAAGCTGGAGACGTCCAACTGTGCTGAGGTGAAAGTACCTCTGAACAGAAATAAAGATCTGAGATCTCAGCAGAGAAGAGTTATGTAGAAAAATGTCCAGGAGTTCCTCAAAGATTGCATTTCTGTCCTGTGGAATCTGAACTTAACACAATAGCTCTGGTTTATGTATTAATGCAAACCTAGGCATCCTTAACTAGAACCTGGTTGTTTTTTTAAACTTAACTGCAGGAAAACGAACCTTAAGAAACTCTGTTCACTCTCTGCCATCACGAAAAGCCTATTAAAAATAATTGTTGGGGTTTTAGTTTTCAAAGAACCCATAATTAAATGCTATTGTTTCAGGAGTGATTAGAATTAATTACTGACATGATGACTTCCATGATTAATTACTTCCGTGGTGGACTTCCATAATGAGCTCTGGTGCTCATTAGCTGTTTCAAAATGGAGCGGCTTTTTGGCAGAATTCCTTTGTTTCCCACCATTCCTTCCTCTTACACTCCTTGCCAGAGGAAGGCCATCGCAAAAGCTGTTCACACTAAGGAATTATTGAAAAGTGACAGGAATTGATTCAATATATCGTCTTCAGCAGAGTAGGATGAACTCAACAGAATGGCTTCTCCCAGTGTTAAAACAGAAATATTGTGAAGCTAGAGAAAGCCCCTTCCACACCGGAGAGATTTTCAAACACATGCATTAAGGCTGAGTGCTGCATATAATTTTTTTAAAAACTTGTTTTCTGGTGCTAATCTCATCCTGTGTAGAGGGGAGGAGGTGTTAAAATCCACTCAAGTATTATAAGAAATAATGGTAGTTGTCTCTACGTGCTGTTATGCTGGTTGAAAATGCTTTCCTCACCAATTTGCTTGGCTTGAGTTTGACCTTCCAGTTATTAGAGCTGTGACTTAGATTAAGCTTGATTTGGACACTGGGTGTCACTTGGGAGTCCTACAGACTTCCTAAAGAGCCAGAGTACACCTTAGTGAAGACCAACCATATCTCATTCTCTGTCTATAGACATCTCTTGCTGTTGTCCAAGAAAAAGCCCTTGCTTTGGACCTGCAGTATCATGCCCCCCTTTCACAACTGTGTTCTCCAAGAGCCTTTCTTGCCATCATAACAACTTGCAGAAGCTGCACGCTGTGCTCAGCAGCAGTGCTCCTGGGTCTCAGCTGGAGAGGAGGGCTCGTTGCCTCATGGTGTTTGCCTGACAGCAAATCCCTCAGCCCTTCCATGCCATGCACAGTGGAGCTATTTAGCCTTTCATCTCTGATATTAACCCATAGCAATGGGCAGCTCTATAAAATCCTCTTATGCAGAGAACATCATCCAAACCAGCCCGATTACTGGTGTGTAGTTGTCCACTGGTGAGAGGATGACTTTAAGGATGCCAGAGTCCTTCAAAGGTACTGTGTGAAGCATCTGGTGAATGGGATTGCATAAGAACTGTATAAAATAGTGCTAAATACAGTGTGACTTCAGTCTTAGTCTTTATTTTTAGAGGGTTAGAGTGCTTCAGAGGATGTATTTATAATAAGGAAATTTTTATCTCAATGCAGGATGTTCCTCTTACAGAAAAAAATATGATACAATTTTCATACACTTGTCACGCTATAAATTAGATAGGGCATTGGACACTTCATTACAAACCTTGAGAGTTTAGCAGATGAAGGCTTCCTCCTTCTGAGTTATGATAGCTTCTGGAATTGAATGGATTTAATTAATTATTTGTCCCATGGAAAGTTATCACTGTCTATTCAGCTTCAGGATGTAACAGAAGGTAGGAATCATTTGCCCTGTAGAAATGGAAGACTTACAGTGTAAGAAGTTTAGTCACAAATTATTTATGTGATGAGTCTCCAGTCCAGCTGAATTACTTTACATATGTGAAATTATTAATAAAATGGGTTTTATTAAAATGTGTTAGTGGAATCAGGAGTGCCCTCAGTTGCTCAGTTCAACAGCTAGTCTGTTTATGGGCACTTGGATAAGGAAGAGACTCAAGAAGGTGAAGAGGTTTTGCTTTGTAGTGAATCTTAAAAGCTTGTGTGGTAGAATCTGTATTTATAGCATTTTGTAATTAGGAGCACCACAAATCTCTGTGATCCAAGCTGGAGAGGATGATAACCTGTAGCTCCTCCTCCAGGACTCATTTTACACTCCTCTGGAAGGCAACACTTGGGGGAAACTGGACAACCAGCTCACCTGGACTGTCTGACCAGAGCTGCTGCTCAGTGGTTTTCTCACATGGCCAGTAAGCACATGGATCGCTTTACACCCCAGGGAAAGATTGTTTCTCTTTTTCAGGTATTTAAATTGTGCCACTGATAGTGCTTCACCTTCCCTGCAAACCTTGCTCGGCGCTAAGGACTACTGGCATTATGTGAAGGAGTGATGAACTGTTTGGAGTCTGTACACCCAGCAGTGAGGGTCCTCTGGTAATCTTGGTGGCAGTACAAGGAGTAATCTTTTGTATGATTTAGCTGCCTTAAGCAGGTCAGTGGTCTGAATTAGTACCTGGAGTGAAAGGGATTTTTGTTACTCTGAATAAGGATCCCAGACTGAAGCTGTTGAGTTTTTTCCTGGCTGGTTCTGAGGTGCCCTGGGCACATCTCTTTACCTGTGGTATCTCCTCCAGGCTGCAGTGCTGGCTGGCCACATTGGGAACTTGATAGGGAAAAGTATTTGCACAGAGAAACTTTATTCCTTTCCGTGGTTTTATTTAGGTGTTTCTTTTTTTAAGCAAAGTGAGTAAAGAGGGGAAATAATTTTAGTCATCTTTTCAGGATTATATTTGTTTATACTTGTGTTAAAAAACATAAAGAGAGAAGCTCCTAAAACCAGACTCTTCACAGTAAAGTGGGTAGTGAATAGTGCCACTTTGGTAAATGTTACCATTATTTTTTTCAATAAATTACCAATTTACGCTTCTGAATGTGACAATAAAAAAAGGAATAAAAGGACAGAAAGAGGAGGAAAACTTGGGAGGTTTATGTTTACTGCCAAGCATTTGGTTTTATGTTTACCTCGTGGAGAGTAACTCCATATGTCATGATAATTGACTTCACCAAGTACCTTTATAAAAACAGACTTTGCTAGTGTGCTGGTTTAAAGCCAAACCAGCAGGAGAAATTAACCCAGCGCAAAAGGGATTATAAGTCAGAATTACAATTTAAGAAAAATACTACAATAAATACAGTTATACAGATGAACAATAGGTTTTAACCCACAAAAAAAAATATGCATAAGCTGGCACCCTTGGGCACGAACAGAATGGTGTTCATTGGCCCCCCGTGCTGAGCCCCATGTGGGTCCCCTGAGTTCAAAAATAAAGGAGAGGAAGAATCTGTTGGTGCAAGTGATGGTCACAGTCTGGTCGAGGTTCTGGTCCTCCACTGGATCCCACGAGTGGTACCAGAAGTCCCAAGACCCCAAGATTCTGTTCACTCAGGTTCAGGCAGGAATACTCAGCCTCTCCCCCAGGGCAGGGAGTTCCACAGTGGGTGATTGTGAGTCAGGGATGTGAGGACAGGGACATCCTCCTGTCTCACAGGCCTCTGAAGACCCAGCTCACAGCCTGAGGGGTCAGGTGTGCTCTGGGCAGCTGCTGCAAATGGTCTATTGTTAACAGTTTCTGGGAAATGACAGAGTTTAGAATACACAGGTTGGGTTACACCCACACAGTGATGAACTGGTCCAGGCTGCTCTAACTAGGACAGCTACAAACCAGCATCTTGTTCTAAAGATACCTATGCAGGGGTTTTCCACTAAGAAAATCCTCTCCTCTGAATCACTGGTTTAAGCTTTTTACAATGTTCCTATTTTGTGGCTCAACCCAGTCAGTGGCTGAGAACAAGCAAGATCACGGCATAAATAAAACCAAAATATTTAGAGTTCTCTTAGTCCAGAATAATTTGTTCCTCAGAACTTTATGGAATGAAGGCTTCCCCAATGTTAACCTACTTCCAGATATTTGCTTGTTACCATTTTAACTACAGTGATTCACAGCCAGCTTTCCCACAAGCCTGACCAGGGATTTAGATCCACCAGACTTCTGAGGGGCCACTGGATTTTTCCTTGGCATCCTGAGACAGGAAACAAGGACTGTCAAGCAGCTGGGCTCCTAAATTTTTCCATCATTTACTGTGACAAAAGCAAGTTTCAGTGCTGATCTATTTTGGAAACAACATTTGTGGCAGTTCCTCTCTGAGTCAGTCAGAGAGCAGAGGATGTGATTGTGGCAGGCGATAAAAAACCCTGGTGTTCCTATAAGGACTTTAAT
The DNA here is from genome assembly GCF_003031625.1 of Empidonax traillii. Classification (NCBI taxonomy): domain Eukaryota; kingdom Metazoa; phylum Chordata; class Aves; order Passeriformes; family Tyrannidae; genus Empidonax; species Empidonax traillii. Next base: position 1,702,709 of record NW_020955416.1, read on the forward strand.
TACTCACCTCGTTACAGGTGAGACCAGAGGAGGCTGGCAGCAATGCCAGCTCCAGCACAGCTGCAAAGGATTTATTTTTCTCGGTGATGAGTGGAAAAGGCTGTAAAAATACTGTACAAGGTTGGCTAATAAACTGTATTTTATTAGCCATTCTTATTACCAGTGTTTACAATCATTCTGGAATTACAAAATAAAGGGTAGAAAGCTGGAAAACATAGTGTATGCATATGTCAGGTCCAGATTTATAGCCAAATAGCGAGCAGCTAGCTTGGCAGCAGGTTCTCTGAATTGTTACAGCACTGGCCTCACTGAGTCCTTTCTGGCTTATACAAAGCAGATTGATAGTGCTGATTTGTGGATGTTTCCACCGATCTCCTTGGAACATCTCGGGCCATTGAGGTGTGAAAGCAGCCCAGCAAGAAAACAGCTTCCCCTTTTTCTTCCCCGTGCTTCCCCTCGTGTCTGTGGTAGGCATAGGGAAAGGATGGAAAGGGCTGGACAACCTCCCCATCCCCTCTCACAGAACAAGCCCCTTGCAGAGTCAAGACTTAAACTTGGGGGTGTTTGAGTCCCATTCTAGCACCACCAAGCTCTGACATGGTTTTCTTTGTGTGGAGTTATGGTGCAATTTCCTGCTCTGAAACTGCCATCTTCCAGGTTGGAGCTGTTTTCTGGCATGTTTCCAGTAATAATGCTGCGCTTCCTGGGAATGCTGCTTAGTTACTTATCAAAGTAATGACAAGCTAGTGGGAAATTGGGTTTAACCTGAGAAGAGACTCTGTGGAAACAGCTTTGTGCTTATTGTCTCTGGCTCTCTGCTTATTGGCGTTCAGTCACACAGCGAAAAATGCGCTCTGCTTACAAGCAGAGAGGTTTTTTACTGATTATTTTTTTTCACTGGGCTTTCTTTTTGCCCTCCCCCTTCACGGGCAATCCTGCAAGTCCAACCTGGGTTGTCAGGGTCATACTGATTTCTTTACTTTTTATGCCTTATCTCCATTAATAATTTTTCTGTGGGCAAGCCCCATCCTTGTGAGCTTGCTGTGGGCTCTGGTGTGCCCCAGGCATCTGCATGGTGCCTTAGCTGTGGTGGTCCTGTGGTCCTGACAGCTAAACAGGGAAAGGGACTGTGGAAAGCATGTGGCATTCAGAGCAGTAGTCACCTAGGACCGGATTTCTTAGGAAATTAAATACGTAAAGATGCAGATCGGGGGAAGTTCTGTAGCTGCATGTTTTTGTAAATCATACTTTGCACCAGTGGCCGTTTCAGGGGTCTTGTTCAGATTCAAACCTTGCCTGTTATCTCAGTCCCTCCCTGACCAGAGGAAAAAGCAGGTATGCCCTGTTCTGCTAGAGTGCTGTATGAATAAATCTGTGAATATCCATGATGGGGATGGAATTTCTAACTTGAGGCCTTAATCCTCTTGGGAGACTTTCCAATAATTTCTTTGGGGTTATGGAGATCCCAGAGGATTATTTCCTCAGATATTAAAGGATCAAATAGATTTGTGGCTTATCTTCTCAGCATTCCTCAGAAAACAGTTGAGCACTCATTTCCTAATGAACAACCCATGTGCTTCTCTCTTCAGTTCAGGGAGTGGAGTATTCATTTTTTCCAGCTGAACAGAGAAGGAGATTAACAAGCAGGGAAATTAGGATTAGGTCTGTGTCCTGGGTTTGCCAAACTAGCCCCCCTGGGGCTGAAAAGAGTTTTTCCAGGTGGATTTCCGGAGAAAAAGCCAATCAAAAGTTTTAGTAATGCCTCTGCCAATTACATATTTAAGAAAACAGAAGAGGAGGTTGTTGCACAGATGAAATTAAGAGCCCTAAGTGGGGCCAGGCCTCCCTCCTCCCCCGGCTCAGGGCTGGGGGCAGGTGTGGCACTGAAGCTCCCCTGACCAAGACATGTAAGAGCGGAGGCAAAAAAACCCCTAAAGGAAGACTACCTGTACGAGAAATGCTGCACAAGGAATCCCAAGCAGAGATAGCACAGCCTCCAAGGTCAAAGCTGGCAGCCAGAGGAGAGAGAAGAGAAGCTCAAAGGGGGGCTGCTTCTCCCCCCTCTCTCTCCCTTCAGCAGGGAAGAGACTGCTAAGTAAAAACCCCTGCCAGCTGTGGAAGATTGTTGAAGAGCAGAACCCCCCTCTGCAGCTCATGAAGGAGCCCACACTGAAACAGAGCGCATGAAGAAAATGTGACTCCATGGGAGGCCTAAGATGACACAGAGTCCTGCTGGAGACCTGTGGCCCATGGAGAGAGAGAGACCTATGCTGAGCAGGTAGGATCTTAGCAGAAACCCCCAAAACACTGGTGGGATTGGAAGAACAGTAGGGGACATCTCTCAGTGCTGAATAAATCCATGGATGGCCCACACCTTGAATCCCTCGGCTCTTTCCATTTCTACGTCTGATAAAGCATGTAGTAGAATGGAAAGAGGCTCAGGAAAAGGCAACAAGGCTGATCAAGAGTTAGTTTTCATATGAGGAGTAAGTTGGAAAGCTCTGTAAAGACCTGTATGGGAAAGAGAGAAGGAGCGTCAATCAGATGGTAACCACAAGTTCATACATATTCAAGGGGACTTGGAACATGTTTATGAAACAGAAATCCGCTGCGTTATAAACACACAACAGTCGTGCAGTGCTGGATTGTGATGAGCTGAAAACAGTTGGAGGTGCAGCCATTTTATGTTCTTACATTAGTTACAAATGATGGCAAAAACTCTTCAGGAGCTGATTCTTTCACTTGAGAAGGTTGTGCTCTTGTATGGTGCTCTTGTTGTGCTCTTGCTGTGGTGGTTTGGTGCTATATAGTTCATGAAGAATCTAGTAGCAGGAACCTGTGTATGTTCCATGGAGCTTACTGAGACCCTTAGAGAATTCTCCCTGTGAAGTCTTAAACCTGTTAAGCTAAATTAAGCTCCTCTGGTATCAGAAGCAAAAGCTGTGACACCTCCTAAATGTTAAGACTGTGTATCCACTTTGCCCAGGAATGCACAGAGTAAAGACAAAACAGACAAACCTTTCATTGCAGGGTGAGCTAGCTTTTATGTGGTAGAGCATGGAATGTGTGGAATTTGGGAGGAATTAAGGGAGTTTCATGCAAGAGAATTTCTATAAATGGAGAAATTGAGCTAAACACATCCAAATATGGGTAAAAGGATAAGAAAGAAGGGGAAAAGCTATAAATTTTAACTATCAGGGGCCAATAAGCAGAGGGGTTACAATCAACAAATAGGGCTAACAATAATTGAAATTGCAGATTACATATAAAGTAAGATTTTTTCTAACAACCTTGTTAATAAATTGAATAAACATAACACTTTTATAACATGAAAAGCAATCTCTGAGGTAGGAAGTTATCTGTCATCCAGGAGTTTAGATGCATTCCAAGATGTCTTCTTTCAGTTCTCCTTTTCTTCAGAGGTTTTTCTCCACCATAAATACACCTCTCGTGGGGTACTTCCAACACTCTGGTAGACCAGGATTTTTATGTCGCAACCTGTGCCTACAAATGTACAAAGATCGTGCTAAAAATTATCATGCCTTATTCTTGGAAGTGTTATCTCGGGGGAAAACGCTGCTCTTGGATGTATGTTGAGCGATGTGCAGTGAAGGCAAGTGTCGAGGGTAAAACCTCCTGTCTCTGATCTCTTTGTAATTCACACAGTCTTTTTCAGCAAGATGTGAAAGCGGGATTGGACTATGGCTGATCCAGAGCTTTGTGTCTGCAAGTGTAGAAGGGATATTAGGAGAGTGAGTCTGGGGGCTATTAAAAGTCATTATAGAGATGCCACAATTGACATCGGATTAATTGGACTGACTCCTTCTTTACCTGTGTATGACCTCCGCGATAGCAAAAGTGTGAGGACAGGACTTTGCATCTGTGAAAAGGTTTCATGCCAAAGGGCAGGGGATGTAAACACTGGGTTTGCAGAAAGCCTGCATCAGGTCTGAACCTGGCTCATGGGGTGTATTTAAACAAGGCTTGGGACTGCTGAGAAATTTTGAAACTGATGTTTTGATTGGGTTTGAAATCACTCCCCCAGCACTATCTCTGCTTAAAATTCCTACCTATCAAACAGCTACTTTCTCACAGATTATTGGCTTTTCATGTTGCTCAAGTGCATCCTCTTTATCAGACCGCATATGTTCTGATCACTTTCTGGCAATTTCCCTTGTTGTAAATAGAGCCCATTCAGCCACGGTTTATGTAACTGCTGTCCGGATAATACCCTCCTAATGACCACTTTCCCTGGAGAAATGCAATTATATCTCTTTCCCCGTTTCTGCCAACTCCATTTGAGTTTGCCACACAGCCAAACGTGGCTCTGCTGTTGTAGTAGTGCAGGTGGATGGGAGCCACAATAGCTTGAATTGGAAAATTCCCAATCCATGGGAAAGAGCTTTGGCTTACTTCTTTCTGCTGTAGGGGTTCCCACTGACTGAGCTGGAGAGAAGAACTTTTGTGTACTCTTAGACTTTTTCACAAGCTTGAAGTGACATGATTTCAGAGTTTGTGGAAAATGAGGTTTGTGTTTAGATAGGATTGCAAACAGCAAATGTACCCCAAATCTTGCCCAATGGAGTGTTGTCTGCAAATAATTACATGGACTATGGGCTCACTCTTGCCATAGGTGTGATTGTTCACTTGTAAGATGATTGGAGTCCATTTAAGGTACTCCAGATGGAGGCAGCCTGAGGATTCAGGGCAGGGGAGTGCTGTAGGGCAGGGGAGAGGTTTGCACAAGTGATAGCCAAGAGCTTTGCCCCCAGCTGGCAGGCACTAGCAAGTTGTGTAGGCAAGCACACTGACAGTGGTTTACGTTATAAGAATTGCCAAAATTCTGCTAAATTCTGAGGTATTTGGAAGCGCTGGGTTCCCAAAATCTACCTTTGTGGCTGCTGGAGTGAGGAGTGGTGCTGAGCATGGTGCAGCTGGCAGCTGCTTTCTACAGGTATTGACCCCAAAGTTAATGTATGTGCTGGGTAAAGGCTACCTCTTTCTCAAGGTCTTTGTGTAAGTAATTTGGGTGACTCTGTGTTTATCCTGAATCTGTCAGGGAAAGGGGTAAGAATGTCCTTGTTTGCTGCTTTCCTGGAGGCTTCCCTGAGCTCTGTGTCACCGGGTGATCTCAGGAAAAAGGGGAACAAGACCAGAGATGCTAAGTGATCTCCTTATCTCCAAGCCAGGATGCTGACGTTCTGTCTCTCCATTTCCTCATCCTGTGCCAGGTGGGACTAGGGAAGAGTAGGTATTTGACAAGATGACTCCTTATGGGTAGAGAAAAAACTGTGCGGTTTGGGAAAACAGAGCCAGATTTTAAAAAGCTTTAAGCAAGCTTTTCAGGTTCTTGCATGTTTAGGCATCTGCCAGAAGGCTCAATACAGGGAACACATTTTCACAATGTTTTATAAAAATATTGCTTCTTTTAATACAATTGAAGGGGAGAGTCTGAAATTGATAGTTAGGCAGAATTAGGCTGAAGATTTTATAACTTCAGAAGGGAGGTGAAATAGCCCCAGGACTGCTGCTGCTGCAACACAAGGGAAGCGAGGCAAATTTTGTGCAGTTTTTTCCTTTCACAAATAATCAAGTATCACAGCTTAGAAATATCCTGGTAAGGAAACCTGCTGGCAAAATGCAAAGACGTGCTATCAGATGCAAGCAGAACAGAAGGAAAACGGGGGAAACCGAAATGCCTTTCAAATGCCTTCATGTGAATCAGACAGAAAGTTAGTCATCCTTCTGTGTTTTCCTAGTGGGAATAACATTATTTGTTGTCCTTTGTGGGGAAACCTCCAGCCCCTTTGCAGGCAGTGTGTGTTGTCTGTGCTGGGAGAGCATAGCTTGCTCATTTCAGCTGGAAGCACATCGACAAACTGGAGCTCCGTGACTCAGACTGGTGGGTCACAGTTTTGCCAGGGGACCATATGTGAAACATGGAAGTAATCCATGGCAGAGGTTCCTCATGATGCAATGAGCTGGAGAAAGGGAATCAGCTCTTGATGTCTTCAGTAGCCATTGTTCATCACGAGAGGCTGCCTTTCCATTGCTCTTCCTCACATTTCTTTCCCAGCAGACCATTATCTGTAATAAACTCATACTAAGCCCAATAGGTGGGTTGGGGGCCAGGAATGTGTTGGGCCACATGTCATGCCTGGACCCCAAAGAAAACCATTACTGCCTACAGTACTTGGGAAATAAAACAGCTAGATAAATGTACCCCAAAACTGTGGAAAATGAATCACCCATCAACTGCATTATGCTACATCAGGACATTTGCAAACTGTTAACAGTGAAATTTTATGTGAAATATTTATAAATTTTTTTATGTTTTTTTAATATTCTGTGGAGAGTTGGCTGATCCATCAGTTCTTTAAATTGCACAGAAACATGATATATGGCATATTGGGGAATATATCGGCATGCTTCTCCAGATCCCTGCCAGCACACTGGGGATGTTTTCAAGGTGTCTATATGGGAAAATCACTGCTGGGTCAGTGATCAAGTGTCAGTTCCAAGTCCTGTGACTTTGGATCACAGCTTTCAATGCTTCCAAAGGGCCTGATTCTGCTCTGTTGCATCATTGACAGTGATGCCCCTGTGAAGAGAAATTAAGCCCAGGGTTGCTTCTCGGGCCAAGGTGGCCTCTCAAACCTGGAGGTCAGGCTCCAATCTCCCTGACAGAGGCTGGATCCCCTGCAGAGTCACGTCACCTTTCATCTCACTTGAGTCATTCTGGTCTGATGTGAGTGGGGGACAGAGAGCCCTGGGTTTGGCTAAACGATCAGTGAGGCCTTTGTGACTTGCTGCAAAGCTCTAAATCCCTCTGTGGGTCTTGCAGTGAATAAAACTCTGACAGAAATTAGCCCCAAATGACTAATAGTTTCTGGCTCAGACAAAGGACTCAGCAGCGCCTCAGACTCTCAGAAAAAACAGTAACAGGTTTTTGGTCCTGAAAAAGAAGGGAAGTGAACCATGGGACTCAAAGTAATATTCCAGCAGAGAAAATAAATCCCAAACAGCAAATGATTTAAGCAGGTGAACTGATTTTGCTGCTCTCTTGTGCCAGTGCCATCTATTTATTTCTTTATTTATTTGTAAGGAAGGGATTCACAAAGTAACGACTGAGCTGTAGAAGCTCCCAAAGTCTGCAAAGCTTGCTCACCGCAGTGGATCCCACCAGTTGGATCAGACTTCAGCTGAAGAACACTCGGATAGTCTGAGCAGGATCTGCCCTCCTGTTAGCTGGCCGCAGCATTTCACTGCATAGCTCACAGTACCCGGGGTAGATGCTCACCCCTGTTCAGCAGGTGACTTAATGAGTGCCTGTGAAACCTTCTCTCAGCATCATTCACAGGATCTGTCCCAAGTTTTGTTTCGGAAAAGATGTAATGAGAAATTCTGAGTCCTGATGTTGGTGGATGAACTCCCACTGGTTGGAGGTGTCCCTACCCAGGTGATTTGAGTGTAGGCACTGGTCAGCACAGTGACACTCCAGGGCCTGGCAGAAGATGTCATGGACTATTTCCTGATCATCTCCAGAGGTGTCAGAACCTCTTCTGTACACATATGTCTGTGGCAGAAAGATGTGTCTGACCTCCCCTCCAGTGTGGAGGTATTCCCAAGCCAGCTGTAAATTGCCAAGTGCAGGTGTTGCTGCCAGTTAACACCGCAGCCCTGGAACTGCCTGAATTTAACCTTGATCTACCCTTCATTTTACAAAGTTTAGCCCTTTTTCAGAGTACAGTTCCCTGAGTACAAAACTCCAATCAATCCTTTTTAAGATAGGCACTTCTTCCCTGCCCAGCTCTAAGAGAAATGGGTAATGATGAAGCCTTGTGTTTGTTCAACTTTGGAATTTACAGCGCTTTGTAAACGATTTATTGCAGTCATAATAATTGATGCCTCTGCAAATGGATTCCTGTCAACAACACATTCAGACCCAGGCCTTCCTTTTAGCCTCATGGGGGCAATATGCATTTAATGGAAAAACTGGTCTGGTTACTTTAAGTTCTTACCTCTGCCATGAAATGAAGTGCTTATCTACCTGTTGCTGGTTCTTGCTTCTGTGAAAGAAAAACTGTGGAGGCTCTTCAGGTGCAGGAGCTGTGGCACATGTCCTAACTGTGAACAGGCAGTGCCCTGCAACTGGGGATGGGTGATGTGAGAATTACAGCATGGGCTTTTTATTATGGTCTTAGTCTGAAAAGTACACTCTTCCCAGAAAAAACAGCATCTTCAGAAGGTCTTGACTGATGGGGGTAGATGTAAACAGATGAGAACATTAAGCCAGAACATTTCCTCTCACTCTTCACTCCCCCTCAGCTTGAGATGGAGACTCCTCTTCTTGTCTTTTCATGCCAAGACTTAGGTACCATGAAGTTTCTTACTTGTGCTCCTTTATAGCCATATATTTCATGGTAAGGAGGTAGCAGAGACATCTCCTGTGTAGATCAGTTTGAGTCTTTTCATTAGGTGTTCCCTTTCTTTCTCACTGACATGTGGGCAGAAAGTTGATGGACCTAATGTCCATCAGTAGAAGAGCTATTTGCTGATGGGAACAAAAGGGCAACAGCCCAGGTCCTGCAAGACAAGGACTCTCATCCAGAAATTTGACCTCAGCTGTGACAGTGAGTGTAAGTTCTTTGAAGCACATTGCTTAAGTGTTTTTGAAGTAAGAATAAAAAGATTGCATGGATTTGTGGATAAATGCTATAGAAAAATAATTCAGGTTCTGCTTTAGAGTCCATAAACCCAAATAGCCAGAGGTTCGTGTTTCACCTAGTGCCAGTTTCCTAGTTTCAATCATCCAGTTCCTGGTTTCACAGTGACCACAACCCGGTGTATCAAAGGGGATTAGCAAACCAGATACGGAGTAATTGAGATCTTGAGTTTGTTCTGTCACAAGTATCAACAGAAGGAAGGAAAAACTGTTAATTTTCCAAACAGGATACTTTCAGAACTCTTCCAGATATAGGAGCCAATGCTTTCAGAAAGCACTCGTGATTTTAAGATGGCATTACTGTTGTTTGATACATCATTTGGTACATCTTGAGGGCTGCAGGTTTCAGAGAAGTGATGTCTTTCTTCACAGTACGGAGTTGTGTATAGGGACAGAAGAATAGTGCAGAGGGAATAGACTTTAAATTCCTATTGGAAAGGCTGAGCTGGGAAGGGATGGAGTCTTTTCTAGGTATCTAATGTGACCATAGGTAAGCAGGCCCAAACCTCTGTCACGTCTGGAGTTGCCTGAAATAATGTGGGACAGACTTGATGTACCAGATTGCTTTTTTTACTTTCCTCTTGTGTACTGCTAGAGGGGGTTTTCCCATTTCTTTTTGCTTGTGGCTCAGAGCAAAGCCACCTTTGAGCCCGTGGCATGAGTAATAGAGTAGTTTGGATTGGAAGGGACCTTGTCTAGTTCCAACACTGCTGCAACTCTCCAACACATGGACAGAGACACCTTCTTCTAATAAATCAGCTGAGATTTGTCTGCTGAGGACTCTTCTCCAAATCCTTCTCTTTCTCATTTTCCTTTGGGTAGTTTCATAGTTGATCAATATCCAGTTTTCATTGTTTTCTGTCACAAGTTGTGAGGCAGTCTTTGCTCTCATTAGGAAGAAAAGCTAAAAGAATTGGGATTGTTCAGCCTGGAAAAGAGAAGGCTCCCAGGTGACCTAATTGCAGCTTTTAAGTACTCGAAGGGGCTTCAAGAAAGACGGAGGGGGACTTTTTATAAAACATGGAGTGACTGGACAAGGGCAAATGGATTCAAACTGTCAAGCAGTAGGTTTAGATTAGATATTACAAAAAAATTCTTCCCTGTGAGGGTGATGAGGCACTGGAATACGTTGCCCAGAGAAGTTGTGGATTCCTCATCCCTGGCAGTGTTCAAGGCCAGGCTGGATGGGGCTCTGATGAACCTGGTCTAGTGGAAGGTGTTCTTGCCCATGGAAGGATGGAGTAATGAGATGGTCTTTAAGATCCCTTCCAACCCAGGCCATTCTACAGTTCTGTGATTCCATCATTCTGTTATTCTATGGTTGAGACATCAAGATATGCTGCTAAAGTCTTGTGATGCGTTCATGTTTCAGAAATCACCCCGTAATTTAGTTTGACTCCTTCTCATGTGGTTTGGTTCTGTCTCTGCAGGAAGGAAATGTCAGGGGCGCTGGAAATGCAATGCAGAAGTAAGTCCAGTCTGATGGTAGCAGGGATCCCCTTCCACACAGTGTCTGGCACCACCTGTCAGCTTCCCCCTTAACTCTCTCCTTCCCAAGGAAATAAAAAGAGACATCTTGGTTCCTCTCTTCCCCAGCAAATGTCCTGGCAATGGACGAAGTTTACTAATAGTTTTCCCTTTCTCTTTCCCATTCTTTTGTCTGGCATGAGGAGCCCTGGCAAATCCAATCTCTTTTTTCACTTTTCATTCTTGATGGTGCATTTGAAGCGGTAACTGGTGTCATGGGAAATGAGCTGTGATAGAAACCCACAGGGATCTGGGGCTGCAAAGATGCTGATGGATTGTGCAAGTCAGGAGAGTAAAAGGAGCTGCTCTCTTCATATTTAAAGGTGCCACAAAACACACTGTCCAGGATGAACACACCCACAGAGGTTTCTTGTTGGAAACATGTTTATCTATAGTACCAATATTCACAGCTCCTTGTTTTGAAAAACTCTTACAATTTATTTAAGAATGGGGTAAAAGAATTTGAGTAATAATTTAAACATTTGTTCTGAACCTTAATTTGAAGGTATTAGTTTAAGCTAATTAGTTTTGTTCCAAAACCACCTTTTCCAACATAGGACTGCATTTGTATTTACCTCCTTGCTTCTAGGTCATGTTTTGTTTATTAATTTCTCCCCAGTTAGAACCTTTTCTTTTTCCATCTAGCCAGATAACAATAAGCTTGTGTGATAATCCTTTATGGTGTCTGTTAAACACTACTTTTGAAGCAAGCTAAGCTTGGGCAATTAAACCTCACACTTGAAGATATAAAGTGATTGGCAGCAAACTCTGAATGGCTTTATTCCCTCCCCACCTCCACTCTCCCTGGCCATCGTGGCTGTGCACAGATCCCAAGGGCCAGTGTGGCGCCCATGTCACCTTGTTCTGCACTTTATGAGGAAGACTGGGGCTAACAGGGACCAGTGAGTACCTGTGCCCTGTCCCAGTGTGCCAAACTTCATGAGCAAAGGTCTGGGTGTCTCAGCAGACCTGAGTTCTCTGAAATCTGGGTCCTGGCAAGGGGATTATCTGACCCGGAGTGAGTTTCATACACTTTACTGCCTGGAAGCATCTTGAACAGGTCCTTGGAATTAAAGGGTGACTCTTCCTGTATGATCATTAGAAGTCATTGTGGAATCCCTGTGAGGTGAAATAGTCTTCTTAGCCAAATTTATATTCCTTCCAGATAGCACTTCACCTTGCTATGCAGTTGGATATGCTCCTTCCTATCCTCATCTTGCACAGATGTTTAGGCACTGAAGTATTTCAGAAGCAGCCGGGCATAGATTAGGGATCAGCTGTCATTTTGCTACTAAGAGTAGAGTGAAAAATCTCACTCTAGAGCTTCTATTTTCTACCTACCTTGGCTCTGAAATGAGAAAGAGGAGCTCACAATTTAAAAATATTGCTTACTAAGTGGTAGAGATCGATTCCTATCCCACTAAAGATGTAACTCCAGCACAAGAAAACAGCAAGCATATCATTAGCTGTTAGAGATATGATGTTACTTGCTGGTGAAAGCCATAAATTTATTTTCTTGCACATTTTCACCCATTCCTGTTACCTCCTGCCCTCCTTTCCCAGATGGTTAAGACTGTTTAAGGGCAATTCCTGTCCCCTGAGCATGTCACTGCCCCTTGTTGGCATGAGCTGATGAGCCCTCTGTGGCATATAATGCAATGGCTTGTTTTTGCAGAGTTCAGAGTACCACCACTCTGGCTGTGAGATACCTGTATCAGGAGAGCACTACCTATAGCATCATTTAATTGTTCAAAGCAAAGAGAAAAGCCATGGAAAAAAAAATTAAAAAATCAAGGGAGAAGATACACTGTAAATAAGTTTATGTTTTCTGTTCTGAACAATAGATGAGAGACCTGCTTAACAACTACATCAGCATTTATTGAATCTTTGACCCAAAAGTTGCCTGACAAATTCTAGCGAATTTCAGGCTTGGTTTAGAACAAAGCAGCAGTCTCTTCTGAACCTCTTTTATTTGCCCATTTTCATTGTAAAGCTTTAAAGCGATCCT
>NW_020955416.1:1716038-1722878 GCF_003031625.1 Empidonax traillii
TTTTTTTTTTTTTTTTTTTTTTTTTTTTTTTTTTTTTTTTTTTTTTTATGAATAGCCTTTTAATGTCCTCCAGCTTTGTCCCTTTGCTCATCCAATAACTCCCAGCCTGGTGTGACACACTGCAGCCCAGGTCTCTTCATACTGAGAGGCCATACCAGTCAGTGCTTCAGGAGCCAGGAGCTCTGATATAAAACTGTCACACGTGCGTGACAGAATGTGCACAGCCCTGGTCAGCAGGTCCTCTGCAGCACTGAACAACAGGCTCGATTTGGCAAACCCTTCAGGGTGTACCTCTAGAGATATACTGACTGGAGTGGGGATTTATATACCCTGTGTAATGTGCAGTCCGTGAACCGGGTCCTGCCCTAACTAAAGCTGCTAGACACTGTCCTCATAAGAACTCAGTAATATTTTCTAATAAAAAGAGCTTCAGTTTTATCTTGTCAGTATTTCATTATAGGTACTAGCAGAAAGTATTTTTAGACCATACTCTCTTTTATTTTCTGGAGTTTGTTATTAGTTTTGGCTATTAACTCTTGTAATGTATTTTCTTAGATTATTTCACCCTTTACAGTTATATGCCCAACACATTTGAGTTAATATTGTGATTTCAGCTAACAATTCTTAACTAAACCTTGTGTTTTTACTGTGAGCCTTGTGCATCAGTGTCCAGATTCAGGAGCCAACTGACTTTCAGTGTTGCAGCACAAGTGATGCCTTGGGAAACAACCCTTATAAACAAAGGGGTTCAGGAAGGATGGACATACTTCAAGAAAGAAATCTTGAAGGTGCAGGAGCAGGCTGTCCCTATGTGCTGAAAGGTGAGCCAGTAGGGAAGACTACTGACCTGGAGGAACAGGGAGATTTCGCAGAAAATTAGGGGGAAAAAAAGACAGTTTATCACGCTTGGAAAAAAAGGCTCATGAAATGTTCAGGAATGTAGTAAGATCGTGTAGAAAGAAAATCAGAGAGGCAAAAGCACAATTTGAACTTAATCTGGCCACTTCTGTTAAGGATAACAAAAAGTGTTTTTATAAATACATTAATAGGGAGTGATTCACCCTGTACTCAGCACTGGTGAGGCCACACCTGGAGTCCTGTGTCCAGTTCTGGAAGGATGTTGAGGTGCTGGAGCAGGTCCAGAGAAGGGCAGCGAAGCTGTTGAAGGGACTGGAGCACAAATCCTATGAGGAGAGGCTGAGGGAGATGGGGATGGTAAGCCTGGAAAAGAGGAGGCGCAGGGGAGACCTCATCACTCTCTAGAACTACCTGAGAGGAGGTTGTAGCGAGGTAAGGGTCGGTCTCTTCTGCCAAGCAATCAGCAATAGGACAAGAGGGGGCAATCTTAAACTGTGCCAGGGGAGTTTTAGGCTGGATATTAGGAGGAAGTTTTTTATAGGGAGAGTAATCAAACCTTTTAATCACTGCCCAGGGAGGTGGGTGGATTCACCATCCCTGGAGGCACTTGAGAAGACTGGATGTGGCATCAGTGCCATGGTCTAGTTAACAAGGTGGTTTTGGGTCATAGGTTGGTCTCGATCTCAGAGGTCTTTTCCAATCTAATTGATTTTGTTATTTCCGTATTCTGGGTTGAGTTAAACACCTCCAAAGGGCTGCAGTCTAAAAAGTAAAACAAGGTGATCTCCTCTCCCCCGTTCCCACACGATCACAGAATACTTTCACAGGGGATTCTTCAACACTGGGGCAAAAATAGAATAGAAAGAATGAGTCCTTTCAAGGGCTCTGTTAATGTCCCAGAGACTGAGCTATATCCCAGGAGATGGATCTGTCTGTCTTACACAAGAGCTGCAGAGCCTGCTGGAAAACCACATGTATCCAAGAACATGTTCATTATGACTCCAGTAAAGTCTGCATTGATATGCTGAAAGATAAGGACAAAGCCAGGCTGGTAATGATCTCTCTCCCTTTCTTCCTTCATCCTACATTTCCACAGCCTCGTGGCCAGGTCTCTCAAGTGAAAATATATCTCTAGAAAACACTTTCCTTCCTCTCATTGTGCTGCTAGTTAATATTCATACCAAATAGAGATGCAAAAATTTGAAATTATTTAGGCTGTTGTACTGTCATCAGTAGTGGCTATTTTAGATTGGATATTAGGAAAAATTTCTTCACTGAAAGGGTTATCAAGCATTGGAACACGTGGCGGAGAGCAGTGGTGGAGTCACCATCCATGGAAAGATTTAACAGGCTGTAGATGGGGCACTTGGGGACATGGTTTAGTGGTGGGCAGTGCTTGGCAGTGCTGGGCTAATGGTTGGACTCAATGGGCTTAGGAGTTTTTTGCAACCTGAATGATTCTGTGTTTCTATGACAGTAAAATGGCACATGGTTGAAAACAGGGAAGCCTCTCTTTTGTACAATGTTACTTTGGTCCTGGAGCTGTGTCCCCAAATGTAGGAGGATAGAGCCAACTGTTGAGACTGATCTCTGTGTCTCAAGTATCTGTAAGTGGAAATACTCGTGTGGCATTTCTGATGGAAGTCTTTGGCTGTGTATAGGTAAGGATGGGACAGGATGAGGCCTCAGGTTTTGGGGATACAAGTTTGCTTCTAATGGAAGTTTAGAGAGCAGGGTGTGTTCTCTGAAGCAGCTACTGTTGTAGGTAATGACCAGGACTCACCCAGCTGAAACCTCTCACTGCCGTAGCAAGCTGCCTTCCCCTCCCAGGAAATGATGGATTAAGTAATTTGTGTTGTGGTGATGCTACCTGGAAGTTTGTAAATGGCATGCATGTGCTTCCAGAAAAATGAGATCCCTTAGCTTTTACACAACTGCTTCACCAGTAATGCTGATAAAATCTGCCTCTTGTGGAGGCTGTGTGCTGAACTGTAGTCTGCACTCAGACAGACCCATGCATCAACAGGTGATGAGCACACATGCCTGACAGCAGACACTTCCCTTTCAGGGCTGCTGAGTGAAATATCTCTCCCCAAGATGTTTTGCAGTAGCTTGGCATGTTACAGGACATGAGCTACTGATGAGACGATTGCAGGCAACTAAGAGCCATTTAGAAACACAGGAGAAAGAAACAAATCATAGAAACAAAGCCTTTCTCTTTCAGAAGGATGACTCTGTCCCTCAGCCCTGGCATTGCTGGGGATAAGGTCAGTACCTGGTATAGTTGCTGATCGTCTCTGTTGGCTTGAAGCAGGTGATGCCAATTTGTACCAGGTCCGATATTCACATCAGCAAAGCAACGAGAGTAGCAATGCAAGAGGAGCAAGCTGTGATGGTTTTGGTCTGGGCCTTCCTGGTAACCATCTTGTAACCAAGGAATTGGCCACGTTCCCACTATTCCATACGATTTTTTACGTAAACCAGACTATAAATAAGCTGGAGATTAGAGACCTCGCTCTCTTCTTTTCCAGCGAGGCTCAGGGCAGTGGCTCCTTGCCTTAGTCTCACTCATCGAGAGGCTGAGCCCTGCAGGGACCGCTGGTCTGCCACGTGGGAGATTGGAGAGTGCTGGTCGTGTCTGCCAATCTTGCTTTTCTGAGGGATGTGGTAAGATTTATTTTGCTAGTTATTTTCATAGTTCTTGGGTTTCATTGTGTATATCTGTTCTGTGTCCCTTTTTCCCCTTTTTGTCCCTTTTTTCCCTTTTCCCTTTCCCTTTGGGGGATGTTTGAATTCCCTTCGCTATGTACACTGCATCTTAATTGTATATAACTGTAATATCTGCAAATATTTATATTTTTATATAATTAGCTTGATTTTGGGTTCTTCAATTTTTATAGGTTTTTTTTTGTTTTCCTTTGCCCTAAGGGAAGAAGGGAGGGGGAAGGGGTTGTTACTGTGAGTTCTGGTATTTGGCAGGGAGCCAGGTCCGAACCATCACACAAACACACTTCTACCATCCTCAGCAGGGACATAGTGGAACCTTGGCAACATCAGCCTGCCAAGGAATGGGCTGTGGCTCTGAGACTGTGCCAGATGCTGATGCTAGCTCTGTCTGGCAGTAAAAATGGTGTTTGCCACCTGCTACTTGTTGTCATCTGAGTAATTGTGGGACCATGCTCTCCAGTCACTATGGTGGAGAAGGGTTTTGGTGACTTTCATATGCTTGGTGATTTTGTGGTTTTGTTTTAGTGTTCTGGCTAAAGCAAAGTTTGCACGCTGTTGCACTATTGACTTGAGCCCAAAGGAAAAGCATAAAACTTGTCTCGTTGTGTAAGCCTGGCTCCTTTGGTGGGCAGTGGCCATGGGCTGCCTTGCAGTAGCCCACTTGTCTCATTAGAATGCTTTCATTTGAAATGAGATCCTCTTTTAGAGTCTTCCCTTTGTGTTGCTTATTCATGGCTGTATCTGCTGGGTTTCCTGTGTGCTAAATACCACTTATTTCCCACCTGCTCAGAGATCACGGTAGCTGAGACCAAACTCATGTTTAGAGGGAATTGAAAGGCAGCAGGAAGCCAAAAGTGCATTTACAAGGTGGGATGTGATTGCAGTCCTCTTGGGTTGATGGAACTGTATCTGGGAGCTGCTCATCTCAAACAGAGACAATTTGGGATCCTGGCAGAAGCCCCAGCAATGGTTCTGATTTTCCTGGAGATGGTGTTTAGGGCTGACAACTGTAACACTATCAGCTGTCTGACAGCAAGGGGAAAAGACCCTCTTGGCTTTTGTTTCTAAGAAAGTCCTGCAGGGCTTTTCAGAAACGAAAGATAAAGCAGGATCTTTAGTAGAAAACTGGCTTCAGTCAGGCTCACAGTCCTTCCAAAGTTGTTTGTAGCAAAGCTACAGCTTAGGGAAGGTAGTAGGACCTGGACTAGTGGGAAAATTGAGGTAACTCCATACTCTGGGGACTGAGACCATTGTTGCTTTCTGCTCTGGACTTGACGTCTGATCTCATCTCACCCCTCAGAGGTGGCTCTACCAGGATGCAAGACCTCCCAGCGTGTGGTTGAGCGAGGTCTCTTGTCAGCCAGAGGGGAGGGGCTGCTCTCCCCTGACACCCAAGCGAGGCCAGAGTCCTCCTGCCCCATCAGTCCCCTGAAGAAAAGCCAAGCAGCCTGTTAATTGACAATTTTGCAATACCACCTAGAGGGGGATTGACGGAGTCCAATTTTTGCAGGACAATTTTTTCCCTGTTTGCAGGAATGATACAAAGGTGAACGTGGCAGCAGCGGGCACCAACCCTACTGACCAGCTCTCACTGCTTCCCGAGGGTTGGAGCAGGCAGCAGCCTGTGCCTGGCTGTGTTCCAGAATCGCTGCCTGCTCCATCCAACCAACAGAGAAGCTGCCTTTGCTCTGCTAGAGGGAGAAGTGACAAAACTGCAGTCTAAATGTGGCTCTTTGAGGCTCCCTGAATGACAGAGAACACCTGACACACTGTGTTGGGGAACGCTGGCTCTTTCTTGCCATACGTTGACAGGGGCATTAAAATGTATTTATAACAGCTGGGGATGGCTTGCCCTGAGGAGTGAACTTAATTCTTAGTCTGCCAGGCACTCCTTTGTGAGTGACAGTGATTTGTCCCCTGGGTGTTTGTTCTCCTTCTTGCCCTCTTGCGTTCACCTTGCATTTTATAAAACTGTATTTGACAGTCTAATTTCATATAACTAATAACAGTACGTAGTGAAATGAGCTCAAATATCCGTTTATCTCTCCAGTGTTGAAGTACTTGGTAAACACTGCTTTTCCCATCTCTCCTGTTGAACATCTGCCATGTTTCAGTTTTCTGATCTCCCTTTAAAGCAAATATTTTGATGAGAGAAGTGCTCTGATATCTGTCTTCCACGTGACTATGCCAGAGGAGTGCATTGTTCCAGCCCAGAGAGGTCTTTTGCTGACAAGAAGCAACAAGTAGCTAAACAAAAAGCTAACCTGAAATTGGCTGTTTTAATTCTTCAGGTAGAAATCTTGACAGCGCATCTCGACACTCCTCCTCATCTTGACATCGAAACAAAATGAATGCAGCTTTTCCCAGCTCTGTCAAAATCAGGGAGAGTGCTGGTGCTGAACTGGACAAGCATCAGGCTTTGCCCCTGCAGCTTCTGGGTTTTCTCACCCCCTCCTTAATCTGCAGCCACAGAGACCTGGACCGTTCTGCCCAGCTGAGAGGGTCATTTCAGACAGAGGATTTGGATGTGTGTGTTCCAGCCCCCTTGGTGGGTTTTGGTGGGGGGAGCTGTAGAAATGCAGAGCTGCAGGTAAGCACAGGATGCTCAGAGACAACTGGCAGCTCTGAGGATGTATATTGCTGTGAGTGCACACAAGTTGCAGTCACACACTAATGGGTCTGATGGGTTTTGTAACAGCTTTTTAAAAAGTTTTTGCTGTTGGCCACCAAAGTACCTTGAGTCAATTAATTTCTTTAGGTAAGTTTTTTGGGAGAGTTTTATTTTGGGTAGCTCGTCATGTAGCAGGCAGGTATATCTCCTTGGTGTTGGTTGGGAAAGGGGCAAACAAGAGCCTGTGAGCCGTCATCATCTTTATTCTGCACTTGATCTTCAAAACCTCCGTCGTCCCCTTACTGTCCTCTTTGGACATGCCATCCTCTTTGGACATTCCCGTCTGTTCCTGCAAGGAAGAGTCAGATGCAGGTCACTCTTGAGGAATCAAACTTCCCAGACATGTTTTGAAGCTAATGCTTTTAAAATACTTTTTTAATATTTTTTTTCCTGAATATTTGCTTTTTCTATCAGATAACACCCACGAATAATTTGTTTCGTTCAAATCTGCCATGAAATTCTTTCTCAGCCAGGTGCAACAAAGCCCTCTGATTGAAAAGTGTGTCTTTTACAATGTAACTCTGGCTTCTGGCCTCATGCATGGAGGGCACATTCCCCTGACAGTGGGGATCACGCCATCAGCA
>NW_020955417.1:0-75364 GCF_003031625.1 Empidonax traillii
TCTGATACTAGATAATCTTAATGCAGTTTTAATATTGAAAGTACAGTTCCTCTAACATCTGTGATAATAGTCAAACTTGATGATAACACATACTTTTAAGGTATGTTATGGGTTTTATTTGTTACTGAACTCTCACTGACAGAAATTAGTTGGAATAGTAGAGAGTATGTGCATGGGACACACCTTGTAATAAGTGTGTTTATCACATACTTCTTACTTTGTACCTTTCTACTGTTTGCTAATCCAACTGAGCTGCCAGTGGGGGGAAAAAAATAATCTCCATGCTGAAGATTTCCTTCTCTACCTCACTCATAGCATGACCTAGAATTACTTAGTTTTGGAGAGAGGAAGGTTAGGAAATTATCTTAGAGAAGAGAGATGTTTTCTCTGTGTAACTTTGTCATGAATCCAGAGTGACATAGTTCCAGTCCTTCTAGAAAGCAGAATCTATGGTCTTTGAAAAGGGAAAATTCTCAGCTGGTGGCTGTGGTCTCGCAGGTTTTGGATGGGCTGGGATATGAGACTTAAAGGTATAATTATATTTCTAGAACACTGGATGTTTTAAGTAGTAATTTTAAAAATGTTTTTCAATTTCCTGTGCTGAAGGTGATGAGGTATCATTGTATATGTTTAGCTGAGCATGGACTTCTGTTCTACCTGGTTACTTTGTTAAGGCTTTAGAATCTAAACCTCTGGTTGTAGTGCAGCCTTCTTAGGATTTCATAATTCTTAATAAATTTCAAGATTAGTGAGAACCAGCCTATGAGGGCTGGCTGCAAATTGCAGTCCGAGGTTTCAATCTCTTTGAACAGATTTTAAAGGTCAATGGTATTAGCTGCAACTGTCAGCTGAGAAGTTCTGGGACACTTCTATCTCAGATGTGTGCTTACCTGGCTTGTGAGTAAAATTATTATGAGGTGAATTGCTCAGGTGTGGTCTAAAACGCCTGATTTTAACGGAGAACTCTACAAAAAACAGTTTCAAAGATTTAAAAAGTAAACTTTAAAATATTTTTCTACAGTGAAATTGGAACTAAATGAGAAGGTGTGACATTTTAAGATTTGTGAAATCGTAACTTTGCATGCTTTTGGCATGTTTAACTTGTAGGTAAAATGTGACCATTCCTTTGCTTATGATGCTGGTTTCTTCCTGTCTTACTTCCCAGTGTTATGTTTATATCTCCGCTGTTTGATACTTAATGACAACAAACTTTTATTCCCTGCAAAATGCCTCACACTTTAGACACTTCTGTAGAGGTTTTAAAGAATAGTAAGAAGCACATAATCAGTTTGACCATACAAATAGACATTTCAGAGGGATCCTAGGGTGGATTACAGACACACTGTTTACTTCTAAGTTAAATAAGGGAGGGGTCAGGTAACTTTAATAAAGTAACTATGAAACCAAAGCAGATAAGAGGGAGGAAAAAGAAAAGCTAATCATGAGTCTTGAAAATTGAAAGTAGGTATTCTTGACAGTTTTAAGAACAGGTATTCTCTGAGAGAGTTTGACTTTATTTTGATTGCCATTATAGTTTAGTCCATGGCACGTAGATATATTTTCAGAGTGGTGAGATGTGTTTTGCATTATGTGCTCTGTCCTAACGTTTAGAGCTCAAGCATTTGTGACGCTTAGCATGAAAAACAATTGTGGTTTTTCTCTCAACAGCTCTGGGAAAGGGCCCATACAAACTGGTCAGCTATTTGGATGGAAAATTTCTGATGGCAGTGAAATTGATGGGTGGAGTTGTTTTCCCAGTGAGAGATGAAGATACTCTTCCTGGACACGTAGTGAGCTTTATGCTGACTTCAGGACTTTATAAACCCAAAGCACATGGTAAAGTCAAAGTAACCTGGCATCTTAATTAAGACAGAGCAAATTCTGCCCTTGAATGCAAACCTATTTGTTCGCAAAGCCTAGCCATGATGATGCTTAAGAATAGACCTGGGTCGAAAAAAATATTTTCTTTATCTGCCAGCTGAATGTGCACTTCAATGCCAAAATTTTCATTTGGTTGTTTTTAGCTGGGTGATCATAGCTTTGTAAGCAGATACCTTTAGCTGAAAAGCAACAGCCTCCCCCAACCTTCAGAACCACCAAACTGGTATAGTAGCCTAGTGTTCCTGGTATGTTGCTCCCTTTACCTTTCTTCTGCCAAAACTGGGACATGGGAAAGAATGGGAGAGAAATGTTGCAAGAAAAGTGCTCCCTACTTCACTCGCTCTGCCACCATTGCTCACTGTCTGCCCACTTGCAGAGAGACGCCCACTGGCGCTAAACTGAGCTCTTTAAGGCTGAGTACTACAAATTTGTCTACTTAAGGTCCTGGCTTAGGTTTCCCCTAAAGGAGCATGGTGCTTATTCAGCAGACAAAAGATGTCTTGCACACCTTCACACAGGTGAAGAAAACTTAGAAGAACTTTTGTGACATTAACTAAATGCTGGAGTCGTCTGCATACACAACTTTAATGCCCACAGAGCACTTGAGTCTCAATAGAATTTTACTGCCCAGAGTCCCCTGATCAGCTCTTTGGACAGCCTAAAGGTGGCTGTCTTTGTGTAATCAAAGGATTATGGGTCAGTTGAAAAAATGACAAGCATTTGATAACTAATACTGCTGCCTGTAGAACTGACACAAGAACTCATGCAACAGAATATCTAGGGCCAGATTTCTTTTATTAGTCATAGTTTTGAGGCACTTGTACATTGCATTCCATTTATGTTTGGAAACAGAAGGTCAGTCCTACTGTTCTACTCCATATAAAAATCTCTTGCTCAAAATTTAACCTGCCAAATAGAATTTGTGCCTTCTGGTCCAATTTTAACAAATGGAATTTCATCATTTGGTCATGGAGGAGTTTGTATGATCAATAGGATGTATCATTCATAGAAAATTCTGGATTCTTTCGTACCTTGGCAAAATGCAGGTCTTTGATCAGTTTCAGGCCATTCTTGGGCATTGGAGAGCTTTGGGCATTGATGCACTGATTGGCTACTTAGCAGGTGTTAAAAATCACACTGACTGTCCATTGTTACTTCTTGCTACAGACAAATAATAAAAAACCATTCACTAGTACTGCTAGGGTTTTTAGATTAATTGAAGTTCTAATGCTTAGAAAACAAGGTGGTCTTCCAGAAGTGTTATGCCAGAATGTGGTAATGTATCCTTTTAATAAAGATAATTTGTTTTTTATGCTTTTTTTGTTGAGTAATTCTGCCCAGTCCCGGAGTGTTAGTTGATTTTACAGTAGTTTAATGACTGTTTTCAAGAGAACAGCAGAGTTTACAGCAAAACAGAATGAAGTAATTCTGTAAGCGACAGATGCCTGTAACAGGCTCAAGGTCCGGTGCTCTGCAATTGGTTGTACAGAGGCTGCTTGAAATCAGCAGTGCTGATTGCAGGGTAAGGTATCATGAGGGGACATTTGCCAGAAAACAGACTTTGCTGTAACATTCTTAGAGGAAGGGGTAGGGAGCTGAATGCAAAATATGTTTTTGTAATTTGTTTTTAATGAAAGGCTGAGCTCTTAAGCTATAAATTCCTGATGGCAAATGTTACTTGTAAAGCTAGTCAGATGAAGTTTAAATTTTTATTAAATAAATGGTTTAGCAAAGACTGCAAATTAAGTTGTGCTTGACTGCAGGGCTATATTCCTTTATCCTGGTGTGGGCAAATGTTTTAACCTGGTTGTATTCCTCTTGAAATCTGTAGAGTATTTAGAAAAGTAAATATCCATCACAATCTAGCAATCTGAAATCCATACATAGTGTATTTTCTTACAAGGTTCAGGCTGTTTTCACTGGAAAGGCCAAAGTCAGTTTTCATTCCTCACGTTACTAATATCAGTATTGGTACATCAGAATGAGCTTAGTTTATTATGCATATATCAGCGAGTAAACGAGTTCTGTGTATTTTGTTTTGTTTTTCAGATTCCAACTTGATATCATTTGAAACAGCTGAGAGACCAAACTATTTTCTTCACTTGGTCTCCAATAATACTCTTGTTCTTTCTAAATGGAAAAAAACTGAAGAGTTTCACAACAGATCCACATTTGTCATTCACAAGAATACATGGATTTCAGGATACAGTTCCTTTGAGTCATTTGCAAAGCCAGGATATTTCATCCACATTTCAGCCTCTTCAGTTGAGCTTGTGAAGTACCATCATTCAGAGGAATTCAGACTGTCAACCCTTTTTAAACTTGTAGGTAGGTGATTAAAATTTAATTTTATGAGCAGCAGTTTGCTCCCTGTGAAAATCCAGCCTAAATAGTGTAGATATTTTTGGAGGCTATGAGATTACTTGCTTCTCCCCTACCTCAGGGGGAGCTGTGGGTACTCCATGATATGCAGGCTGAAAATGTAAAAAGGTTCTAAAATCCCTGAGTGTTGTAATGATGACGAGATTCTTCTTTCTTGTGAAAAGCCAATAAATAGCTTAACATACAATTTTGTTTTGTTTACCAACTGGTTTTGGAAATACATATCCTGGTGTATAGTTTGTGGGCAGTACTGGCCTTTTAGATGGTAACAAAATTCTAAAGGAGTAGAAAATTCACCCTCATGAATAATGGATTAATGAAGGGAATAGAAAAGAATGGAATGGATCTCTAAAAGTTAAGGTTGGTGGATGACATTTTCTCCTCCTTTCTCTTTGCCTGCTGCCAAAAGAGTACATTCTCACTGCAAGCTTTAAGCCTCCTCAGAAGTCATGTTTCCCCTGAAAAACACCTTTACTTTTATCTACTGCCCACTCAGAGACGCTCTGACTTTTGTGATGTTAACCCCTAGTGTCTGAGTCATCATCTAGTTGGAGGTATTCACCTTTTCTTGAGGATCTAGATGTCCATTTCCCTGATGTTTCTTGAGCAGCTACATTTCTTGAATACAAACCGCAGACTGCTGTGAGAGTGTTTCTACCTATTTGAGAGATTCCCATTCCCATAATAGTTCCATTCCACTGAGACTTTAGGATGAGAAATGAAGAAGATACTCCTAGGGCCATTCACAGGAGCTGGCTGCAGAAGTTGCTCCTACAAGAACTGATGAAAAAACATAAAAAAATCATTAATCAATCAGGGTCTTTCTTTTTTAGATTATTAAGGAAAAGAAACAATTGGAATAACTGTCTTTACATATTCCTAAACACTTGGGAACCACGTGCTGAAATGAAGATGGCCTTACAGATCAAGAAAAAGATGCAAGAAGTTATATTTGCCTATAAAAGAAAGCAACCACTGTTTGCTTTAGCTTCTGCTTGACTTGACGTATCAGACACATCAAACATTTTCATATCACTTTATGAAATTCACTGACAACCACTACTTGCTGAATCCACTGGCTTTTGTGTGGTATATAAACTTCCAAGATCACTCCAAGTGTTTATTTTTATGTTCTAAATCTTTTTATTGTGCTGTAGTTTTAAATGGATTAGCAATTTGTTATTTGGGTAACAGGAGCATTTTAATAAGTATTCCTGGCAATACCATTTTTAAAAATAGTCTCTTCATTCTCTGACACTGAAATTGTTTTACAAACAAATTAAAAACAATACTGTATCAAATGAGGCGTGGCCTGGCCGTGTTTTGCAGCGACCATGTTGAATCTTGTTACAGGCAAACCTGAAGCAGCCTCTGACTTCTATGATAGGAGAGGCCAACTGTATGCCCCGTGGAGCTTCTTGTTATCAAAACATTGAATTAAAGTGTTAATGGTGTCATTTTGAATCTGCCGGTGTTTTGCAGTACATTATGCTGACAGCCTAATGCAGCTGTTGACTGGCACACTCCAACTTCAGAAAAATGACAGATTTTGTCATTGCCAAATGCCTGTTGCCTCTTGACAAATGTTTGTAATCACAAAGCTGTTGAGGTTTTTGGACAGCAGAATTATAGAGCTAATGCTATTACCGGGATGTGCGTACAGCATTTCAAGCAAGGAACCTTTTTGGACATAACAAAAATATCTCCTCAGTCTTTTATCTTTGAGGGAGGAATGAAGAAGGTTAAAACGTTCCAATTCTCAGTGGTCGTCCATTAACACAGAATGGTATGTCTTTTCAAGTGTGAAGTCTTTACCCTCCAGTCATTATACCAAAAAATCCTATCTATGCCAATGGAAAGCTAAAACAATTTACCTCAGCAAGTGGGACCAGATCAAATGATCAAGAGGTATTTCATTAATCGCCACATCCGAGGGCTTGGGTTTCAGAGTTTTATAAGCAGAGAAACATAGGGCTCGAATCTTTCTCCAGTGTACTTTCACAAGGGCCAGGCTGCTGATGTAGGGTAATTACATGGTCTAAAAATACAGCAGCATTTGTTTAAGTTAATGGAAAAGTTACACCAGCTCCAGAGTGCGCAGGCAAAAGCGTATTGAGTTTCCTGCTGACTATTGTAAATGCTTTACATATTAGATCAGAAACTCTGGAACAGCTATTCCTGCGGAATCAGAGGATAAATATCGGGAGCAGAATAATAGGCCCAGTAAATCCCCTTGGCCAGAAAGTTCCTCATGAGACTTCTTCATGCTCTGTGACGCACATTCAAAAGGAAGAATTTTAAATGACCTGATCGCCACAGCAATAGATACATATCTGTTTAAAGTCAGCTGACGAGTCACTTCTTCCAGTCTCATCAAGATAAATATTGTTGCATGGGAATACTTTGGCTATAAATTGCACTATAGAATAGCTCATGGGTTAAGGCTGCGAAGTGTTTTCCATGGGAAGTCACTTCAGCTTTTAAATTGGGTTGCTTTCATTATACTTAGATTTGTCTGCTGTCCTGTTCCTACAAACATTTGAGGAAATTGAGTTGATAACTGAATTTTAATGTCTAGCCTATTCTTACTCACAAGAAAATACATTTTTGCATTCTATTTAGGAATTTTTACTGGCAAATGGGTTGGTATGCAATCAGTCAAAAGAAAGAAGGCACTTGGCCTACCAGATGGACAAGCACAGAGGTGTCATGTAAGAGCGATCAATTCACATTTGAAATTGCTGGGGAATCAGTGTATGTAGGGAATTGATGATCTTTTTATGGATACAGCTGCAGTTTTCTTACCTTTTTTCAAAATCATGAGCTCAAGCTAGTTAACTTCTATCTTTCATATAATTATCACCCCTTTAAAATCACTATGGGTTATTTTTATGTCTGTTATAAAAATGTGACTTGCCCTCTACAAATTTTGCAACAAAGTTCTTAATAGTGTTAGTTATGTGCTTTAATAGCTTACTTGTGATAAATATGGGCCTGTTTTAGAGAGTTTTAAGCTAAAATTAAAAGCTCAAGATACAGGCACACTGCTCAGAGGTATTTTTCAATGTTTGTTTGATACAGAGCATTTTTGGTTCCTTTTAACGTTTGTATCTTAATTAACTGGATCACATTTGGAAACATAGTAAAAAATTGAAAATTTAATAAATTTTAATGAAAAACTTTTTTTTTGTTTGCAAAACTATCTTTCCACCTTAAGCCAGATTTATACATGATAACACTGATTATTTTAGCTTCTACTTACACTTATGCTGTTCCATGAGTGGAATTAATTTTCTAGAATGTCCTGTTTCACTCATAATGAGTTTTTGTGAGATAATTTGAGTTCATGGGCTTTCTTGGCCCAAAAGATCATGAAATGGGCCCTGGGACTGGATAATGCTGAGCACCTAGTGTTTAACCTGCAAATCCAGACTGTGTCACTGAGCACATCTGCTTGGTAGCTCTTAAAATCAGATTGAGGTTACTGTAGAATAACGTTTTACCTCTCATTTTTAACTGAAAAAATAGGAGGAGATTAAACAGTTAACATTGTAATGGTAAACTGAACTGTAAGTATTTGAGAGGTAGACAATTACATTTTTCTTTCCATGATGTTTTGGCTGGGCAAGAAGTTTAATTTTTCCAGTGATATTTGCTTACATTTCTCTTTGAAGAAACTTAGAAGTCATGAGCAGAGTTTGCTGGTAGTTTGTGTATGTTAAGTGGGTAGATAGGATTTCATGTTTCTAAACTTGTAACTGAGGAGATAGGCAATCTAAGTTACTAAGCAGAGTTTTGCTACCGTTATAAATAGAACTAATTCTAAAGCAATTTTTGTACCAAATAAAATGTTTTTTAATTTGGGGGAAAGGTATCAAAACATAAAAAAGTATCAGGTCAGAGTGAAAATCCAAGTACTTTTTTTTTTTTTTCATTATTTTTTAAACCCTTTTTTTAAATACCACCTTTTATTAACAGTAGAACACTTCAATTTTTAGGGTTTACTTTTAAGTAAACAGCCATTTTGGGGGGTATAACATTCATAATATACAGATTCTAACAATGTCAAATTTTGTCTCTGTAAGGTAAAAGCATAGAAAAGCAAGGTTGTCTGGACTGGTGAACATTGGGAATTGTAAACACCAAAAAAGTGGCCAAGCTGCTAGGAGAGGTGGTTGTGACTCAATGGAATACCACAGTCTGCCAATGATAAACAATTAAAATCTTCATTAAATGGTAGCAACTGTTCTTGTTATCACAGTACTATTTTTGAAAGCCACAGAGAAAAAAAAATCCTTAGTTACAGCGAAGAAAGTGCTGCTCTGATGTCCAAGAAAGTGAGGAAGCAGTGGAGCTGGGGAATATCTTTTAGTATATTGTCTTAGGCAGTGTATATGCCTGCATTCATTACAAAAGCTTTCTGCAGTACTATAATATGTTGATACGCTCAGCTCCTGTTAGGTAGGAGAACTGCGGGCTCAGCTGGTGTGTCAACTGCAGCAACTGCCACCCAGGACATAATTCACCATTTTGTTAAGGATTTGCTGTGTCACCAAACAGAAGACAAATGCTGGTAGACTTCACTAGGAGACACATGGATATTTTCAAATGCCATGACGAATCCTTTTGAGGAGCACATGCCTGATATCAGAAGCTTGATTCATTGTCTGTAAACTGTGTATCATTCTTTTGTTGTGAGTGAACTTTACTCTTGCATAGGGTATAGTAATCTCGTATTAATGGTTGCTGGAGGGGAAATTTAAGTATTAAAAAAATGGGAAGTATGTGGTGGAGGTGGCTGATTAGCATCCTGGCTAGCACAAAGAATTCATGCCATGACAGTGGCAAAATCCAGAGTTTCTGTGCTGTGGTGGTTTCAGTCATGGGAGTTGCAGTATTGTAGTAATAAGAAAGCTGAGGCTGGTCTGATGTGGAAGGTAATGTCTAAAATCAATACAGAGACTGAAAGGAATATTTCCCTTAGTTTAGGGAGACAGGTGCTTGAATGGCTTTAAAGCACATTGTTATTGCTTTTCCTTATATGTTAAAGATTAAATGATTGTGGGTATTGGGGTCACAGTTAATATACAGATTACTAAAAAAAGGCAAAATAACCTATTATTTAGCTAGGTATAATTGTACTTTATTGTTCTTTTGGCTTTTTCTTGACTTCATGTTAGTTCAGACCATGGCTCTGTGCCTCTGTTTCTTCTCCCCTGCATTTTCTGTCTAATCTCTACTTCATCTTAACTTTTTAAGCAGGAACTGCATCCTCACAGAATGATAAAATATCCTGAGTTGGAAGGGACATGGACACACAAGGATCATCGAAGTCCAACTCCTAGTCCTTCATAGGACAATCCCAGGAGTCACACCATGTGCCTGAGAGCATTGTCCAAACACCTGAACTCTGTCAGGCTTGGTGCTGTGACCACTGCCCTGGAGAGCCTGTTCCAGTGCCCAACCACCATCTGGGTGAAGAATCTTTTACCAATATTTAACATAAATGTCCTCTGACACAGCTTCAGACCATTCCCTTGGATCCTGTCACTGGTCACCACAGAGATCAGTGCCTGCCCTTCCTCTTCCCCTCACAATGAGGTCTCCCCTCAGTTCCTCTTCTTGAGGCTGAACAGACCAAGTGACCTCAATTGTTCCTCACACATCTTCCCCTCAAGGCCCTTCACCATCTTCATTGCCCTCCTCTGGACGCTCTCTAATCTTTTCTTGTGGTGCCCAAAACTGCACACAGGTCTTAGGGTGAGGCTGCAGAGTAGAGAGTTTGTTTTTGTGCTGTGTGTTTTGTTTTGTTTTGCTTTACAGTGGCTTGTGCAGTCGGTGTTAGGTCCTTGGGATGCTTAGGCATTTTAGAAGTGATGTTTACATTAGTAAAAACTTTGAATATGATAAAGGACTGAACTGATATTCTCCTAATGCTTGAAAGGCATTTTCTAATAACTCATAACAAAGCACAGATTTCACTATACCTCTTGGGTTTACTGAGACATACTGAAAACTTGCAGAGATAATGGAAAATAATGCAATGTCTTCAACTCTTGCTGTGGGGATTTGGTGTGCTCTGTAACGTAATTTATACACTAATACACGCTAATACAGCTTGGACTGGCATACTCAATTCTCTAAAATCCCTTGACTGGAAAACAAAATGTCAACTAGTTCTACATCTCTTTGAAAGCAATTTTTATGACCAGGTTCATGAATTCATCTGTTGTCCATAGTTCGTTCTGCAGATGTAGGAGCAAAATTTGCAGACAAGCATGACTTCATTCTTGACTCAAATCAGTGTTTATGAACCACTCAACAAATGCTATGCCTTTATGTAGAAATTTGCCCTAATTCCTACCAAGGCATGCAACACCACCAGACTCTGTGAACTTAATCTGTGGAAAAGCTTGAGGAAAGCATGGCTATCGTGTCATAAAGTTTATTTGGAGAATGGGAGATGGTATGTTAATCCCAGCACTTGGAAGTGTTAATTCACGATCACTGTTCTGCTAAATTGAGAAACTATCATTCTTCTTTGGGTTACAGTATGTCCTCTGCAAAGCTTGTACCTTTGTTGTGTTTCAGATTTATTCTGTGGTTAATGGTGAGTTTTGTGGCAAGAGTTAAAAGTCGTGGATTGGTCTCTGCACTTAATCTAGGGTAGGCTGATGAATGAGATTTCCTGGATTCCACTTGGCTTTACTATTATTGCTCGTTGTTACTATTGTTGGTGATTGCCTCTGCCATCAGGTCTCTGATGTATTCTGTCTTTCTGTCACGTATCTTCTTTTGTTCTTAAACCTTATCACTCTGACCAGGCGTGCATACAAACCCCTATACATCAGTCAGAAAACTGTATGGAAATAATTCCTTAATTCCTCCAGTAGATTTAAGTAACTAAAATTGATTTCAGTAGAAGGGGTCACAGAAGAATTCAGGGACATGTACTTAATTTCTTATGGGCACATAACTTCATAAAAACATTTATTACTGTCATAAGAATAATGTTTTTAAAAGCAGTGACAAGTAACATCCGTGGATAAAGTGAGATGTAAAAGGGGTAACACTAGATGGCAACATACCCACCCTTTTGTCTGAGTTTTAAGAGAATTATTTGTATTTTAAAAGAAGACATTAATTGGTTAATAATGACAGAGAGATAATTACTTGTAAGTACGGATGTCCCTAAATTGCAGGAAGAAAAATTTCTTAGGCTCTTCACAGAAAAAATGACTGTCTTCAAGAAGATGTAAAAGAGCTACTTTCTTTGTATCCCAGTCAAGCAAAGATCAGCAAAACTTAAAGAAAAAATACTTCGAAACATC
This sequence comes from Empidonax traillii, assembly GCF_003031625.1. NCBI lineage: Eukaryota > Metazoa > Chordata > Aves > Passeriformes > Tyrannidae > Empidonax > Empidonax traillii. Next base: position 11,595 of record NW_020955417.1, read on the forward strand.
AAAAATGGAAAGTCTTTCTAAGCATTTAGCATTTTCTTTCTGGTGTTTAATGTAAACATCAAGAGCAGTTACTCTTTGTAGGCTCTGAAGAACATTGCTCTAAGTTCATGTTTACCAGTTCAGAGGGAATACATATATCATGATGGTGCTTGTGGAGGCATAAATGCCCTACTGCTACTAGAAGGAGCTGGGGTGAGCTGTCACAGTTCAGGTACTGAAATCCAGATATATTGTGTAAATCTTGCAGGTGCTGGAAGAGCACTGGACTAACGTAGTATTATGTGGGAAACCATTCTGCAGGCAGGAGGGGAGGGCTGGAGTGAAAAAGAAAACGTGACAGTGCATCTGAACATACAAGTGTGTGTCACCCTCACGATGATTGCCATAAATTTGTGGCTCTCAGATTTTACATTCACTCTGTTTCTTCTTTACATTAATTTTCTAAAGTTTCAGCATAATTTAGTAAGTACTGGAAGTATATCTGATCCTCATTTCTGTTTATTCTCACTTTGAAGTTTAACTCTTCCTCTGTCTGAATTTGTACTTTGGGCTCCCGTTATGTGACTTGGAAATCTTTCAATAAGCACTGTCTGCACAGATGCTCTGAAGTCAGGTTGGGGTGTTTTTTTGTTGTATTTTGGTTGACTTAGGTTTGGAATTTTTTTTTACATTTTCCGAGTTTAATTACTGGTACCAGTTTCATTACTGGTGCTGGTATTTTGTGTGGTGCATTATACATTTTAAGCTTTGCAAGACTACGTGTTTCATCTTAAGTGAGTTGCTTTATTCGTTGTGGAAGCAGTTAGAATTTCAGATTCAGAATATCTTGTACGGCTTTTGAGAAGATTAAATATTAAGATATACTGCTTTAAAGAGCCTTGGCATAATTTCTGATTACTTTGAAATGGTATTTTGTTTTGGCTTTTGAAATACAATTGTATTGTACAGGTTATGTACACCTTTGTGTTATATCAGCAAATTTTACACATGAAGTAAGCAATTGTTATGATAGCCTATGCTGTAAAGTGCGTCAGTGAATCCAAATAGTGTGTTTAATTTTGATTCTAAGCAATAATTGTACAGAAATATCATAATCTTAATTTTAAAATTTGTTTGAATAACCAAACATGTGGTTTCATTGTTGATATATTTTTTAAAACTTAAAAGCAACAGCTCTAACTTGCCTGGTTTTAATTTTCATATGATTGTAATATATAGTAAATGTGGCTAATTCAGTAGTATTTTTTAACACTGTAAAGAGTAAAACACACTGTAGAGCAAGCATACTCTAATATATGCTGCATAAATGTAAACTGGTTGGCTTTCCATTTTAAAAACCTCAGTAGTTAAAAATATTACCAATTTTATTTGTAGAGGAAACAGGTAGAAACAGTAGCAGATTTAGAGCTGCAGCGAATGTAAAGCATGTCTCTTAGTGATATGTATCTCTGTGTGTTTCTAGAAATATATGAGAATAACAGATCTTTGTTGATTTTCAGATGTCAAATTTAAATTTCTGTCCCGTTCTACATGTGAATGGCGTTATGATGCCTGTACAAGTCCTTGTTTCAAGACATGTAGAGACCCTTTGGGAAAAAACTGTCAGACAGTACCAAAGTAAGTATCTGTATTTTTATGGAAAAGTGTGTAATTTGGGCAATATACTTAAGCAGGATATCAGGAATATAAAGGACCAGATACACACAGTATATCAGGACTGTGTTCTTCTAAAGGAAATAGGGGAAAGAGAAAAGAAGTAGAATAAAACCTGCTGCTGCAGCCATAAAAAAGCGACATTTCCGTCCTTAGCGTACTGTCAGATTCTGGAACAACTAGTATATTTGTATGTGTACAGTCTGAGGGGGTATTAATAAAGAAAGGTTATTACAAGTTGATTTCAAATAGTTGTGCCCCTACATTTCCATTATCTCATAGCAACAGCCAATATCTGTCCTTGCTTTTCCTTCCCGGTTGGAATTTTTGGTAAGCCTGGTAAAACTGGCATTTGGATTTTCGTGTGTAAAAATGTTTGGTGTCTCTTAAGCAATAGTATTCACTGTTGAACCTGTGACTGTTAATTTCAAAGGCCGAGTACCACAGAGTTCATGCTTTAGCTTAGGTCTGAGTGAGAATGGAAGTCATGGCAATGACATTTTGAGGGAGTACACTGAGGTGAACCAGAAATACTTTATACATAAATTCTGTTTTCCTAGAATTAAATGCTCAGTCTAGAATATACTGTTCAATTATTTAATAATAACTGTTTTTCTTTTAGAGTGGAAGGATGTATCCCTGCCTGCCCTCTCAATATGTTGCTGGATGAAATCACTCAAAGATGCGTGTATTTTGAAGACTGTATGTCTGAAAAATTATATATATTATGTATTATACTTAGCTCATTAATTTCTTACTTCTTTACTCATAATTTCAAATATCAGTGCCTACATTTGTGTAACTATGACCTTAGTTACATGAATCTTGAGCTCACCGAACATACACTTTTGTTAAAGTAATTTCATTTGTCAAAAATATGAGAAAAATTTTAAACTAAGAAAGATGTTCGTGCTTCAAAACATTTCAGTTACGTTATATTTCAAGCAAATGATTTAATGAATTTATTTTTTAATGTATCTGTGAGCTTTAGAAATTTAAAGGCAACTGAAGAGATCGGTTATATGAGCTAACCCGTAACTAAACTAACTTCATCACTATAATTGTTCATAAATTTCAGACTGTTTCCTTGTGTCTGATTTCAGGCATTGAACCTACAGATGATATTCTGCCTTTGCCTCCCAGCATTCAAACACCAGCAGTTCCATACATAACATCAAGTGCAAGTTTGGCAGCGATTGGTGAAGTGTTAACTTCATTTCCTGTGTCTGAAGCAAAGGACGTGGAAACGACACTTGCTACAAAATTGCAGCTCACTGCAACTACAGGGAAAACTGAATTTTCAGCTGTTACATCTAATATAACACTTCCAACCTTATCATCAAATATTTCATCACAGTCAACAGAAATGACATCTGGGAGAAGCACTAAAGCAATATCTGGGGCAACAAAATCTGGTGTAAGCTTGTTTGCTTCTGTTGACATTTCTCCTGTGTTTACATCAACTGTCAGTTCAGAAACTTCCACAAAGATACAAGTGATCAGTAGTGGTTCCACTAAACTACTGAGGGCCACAGAATCTCAGACACTAACTGCTACACATGCAGTGACAGAGTCAGAAAGTAAACCGATTACTACTTCTGTTTTTACTGGGACACCACTCATACTTAGAACAACAGAAATGCCAGTCAAAACCAAAACAATGGAAATATCAGAAATAGCCATAAGAACACTTCCCACAAAAGAAGCTCAAGTAAAGCCAGAAGGAGTTGTAAGGTTTACACCCAGTTCATTTGAATCAGTAACAGATAAAACTACTGCATATGTGCCACAGTTTTCCAGATCACCACCTGTGGATGAACCTTCATATACACCACCAGTAAACTTAACAGGAACTTCAGAAGAGACAAAAATTGGTGTAGAACAGTCTTTTAGCACAGTAGCTAATGTTACAGTAACATCAGTTTCTCCTATGCTCACTACTTCATCTTTGCTAAAACCTGTGTCTTCAGCAACAGCAGCAGCTGTTTTAACCAAGCAAAGTGTGAAGACAACATTTTCGCCAACATCCATGCCATCTATTTCATTAGGAAAGGCAACTATAGAACCTGCTTTTGCAATGGTTCAACACCTGACTGGTACTCCAGAGGTACCTTTCACTACAACTCTAGGTCCAAAGAAGACAACTCTACAAACTCAAGAGAGGTCATCAGAAACGACTTTGTTATCACTTGCAACTCATAAAAAGGAAATTGCCAAAACATCATCTCATGTGGAGCATACATCAAGTTCCTATTTCCCTCCATATTCTCTACACCCTAGTTCTACAACTGAAAGATCTTTCACTTTTTCCACAAAAAGACCTTCAGTGTCTGTTCCTACTCCTGCTTCTCCAGCTTCAGGTGAATTTAAAAAAACATTTAAAACTGTTTCAACTACAGGTTATCCCTCATACACAGTTCTAAATACAACACAGTTCCTGACTACATTGTACACTAAGTATCCTCTTGTGGCTGAGACTATCAGAGCGACACCTTCGTCTGTTAAAGTAACATCCAGAATAACATCCCCTTTTGAATTAGCAGCAAAGACAACTTTGTTTTCTGGAAAAACATCTACCGAACACAAGTCAACTCTGGTTTCAAGTGCAGCCAAGAAAAGCACTTCAGCATATTCAGGTAGTGTTACCACACCAGAAGTGAAAGTCAAAGAAACCACCACAGTTCCTTTTGTAGCTACAGAAAGAGAATCATCTCAAAGAACATCCATCACTGAATCTCCACTTACTCTCCTTAGTGGAACTGAAACTGCATTATTGACAACACAGCCTGATAAATCACAAGTGGAAAGTATTACTACCACCTCTACTAGACAGCCATCTGCCTTGACTTTTTCACCATCAGGTTCTCTAATCCCTTTAAACATTACTCTTCCTTCACTACCCTCAGATGGAAAAGAAGTATTACTGACAACTCTCAGTCCCATACATACATCCCATGAAACAATCTCTTTGTATCCAGGAACTACAGAAAAACCTATGTTAACAACAGAAAAGACCTCTCCAGTCCTGACTTTTTCTGTTTTATCCACTATAACAGAACAATCAAGTCTAGTAACGACAGTATCATATGAAAAATCACCAGGCAAAGCCATTTTGAATATCACTAATGCCACGATCTCCCCATCCACTGAATTTAGCAGCCAACTCGTAACAACCACAAAAGTAATGACAGGCAGAGAAAAATCCTCTCCCTCCCCTTCTGTTGTACTTCCAGTAACAAAGTCTTCTTACACTTTCTCTACCTCTCAGTATCTAGGAGATAAGTTAGTTTCTTCTTCTTCTATAACCCAACGGATACCAGAAGTAACAACCACACCAAAATCTTCAATAGAAACTAAAACAGTTTCTACAGCACTGAAACCTACAATCCAAAGTATAACAGATACAGTGGAACTTACATCAGCTGCAGCTCAGCCATCCCTGCCTCCATCTTCAGCAGGCCCCTTCTCTTGGCAGACATCTTCGGGAGATAAACTTCCAGTAGAGACCACAAAGACCATGGTTACACCACATTTTTCTACTCAGAAGATTATGGAGCTTGATCATCAGACTTCTGAACCTTCCCTGGTGAGCCAAAGCATTACCCCAGTTTACCAGTATCCTGCAGAAACTCTAACAAAATCCACTGGTCAGCCACGTGCCTTTGGCACAACGGAAGCTACAGTGAAACTGACTTCCTTATACCCATTAACCACCTCACTACCTGAGGGCATTCATTCAAGTGTATTGCCTTCCTCAGTAGGTCCTACAAAAGTTCTTTTACCAACTGAAAAATATTTACATTTAACTGATTCAGTCACGCTGCCACATGTATTAAGAACTTCTGTCTTGCAGTCTGCAGTCCCAACTAGAACAACAGCTGGCTTTATTTTTGGCACCAAAATTCCCTCTTTCTCACCAGAAGTGCTTGCAACTTCCTCCTCTTTAACAACAATTAAAAAGGAGCCATTTCCTTCATTTTCCACACAAAAGGCAGCTACGGATCTAAAATTCACTCGCCAGGCCTCGGTCACTGAATCACTTGATTCAAGACAAACACTTGGAACAACCTCATCTTCACCAAGTTCTAAGTCAACCTCTTCAATGGTTTTGTTACCAGAAACAACAGAAATTCCCATTGTGATGGGGAGTGGGCCATCCACATCAACAAGCAAAAGTGATACAGAGAAAACTGCAGTGTTGCCTAAGCAGGTGACGACCTCAACCACCACCTTCAGTTCCACGTTTGTGGCAAGTACAGCTGCAGCTTCAGCCTCTTCAGTGATGAGCAGTGCTGGGCAAAATGTTAGTATTGCATCAGCAATTTTAGGCAAAGCGGAAGCAGTCACAGAACCCACCACAAGTGCTGTGAAGCCCAGTTCTCTTACTTCAGAAGCAAAAGGAGCCGTGTCCCTTGACACAGTAAAATCTGAAGAGCCACAATTACCAACCCAAGTCCAACCTGTTCTTACTCAGGGTGTTACCGTTAGCCCAGAAACACCTCAGACATTTTACTCTCCATATTTCACAAATAAAACTTCAGTTCTCTCCACTATACATTCATCTTCTGAAACAAAACCACTTCCTTCTGTAGCTGCATCATCAGTCAGTACTGCTCAAAGTTCAAAACTTGAAACATCATCTGAGGTGCGAACACCTTCTGTGAGTTCACTGCTAACGGTATCTGATCATCCAAATGACACAACAGCTCCATCAGTTTCCTCGTTGACCTATTTATCTACCAAACCACTTCATGGCTTAACTACAGCACTTTCTGATGGACTGGCAACAGCTGAAGCCGTGTCAGGAGTGACAGCATCACCTTTTATGGTGCCTCAAGAAACAGCAACTCTTCAAACTTGTACAGTGAGTAGCTATAAATATTTATCTGTCTGTTTTGGAATATGCCTTTTATACACTGACTAAAAATTTATGAGCCATACCTTCATCTTTAGGATTTAAAATATCTGTATCAAACAGGGAGCCCAATTGTGTTATCAACTATATCTGAAACCTTGGATGATTTCATTGCACATAATTTCTTTTTCTAAATGCTATACTACACTCAATTTTAGGCCTCTGAGGTGTGACCGTTACAAGAACGGGGTTTTGGGCAAAATATGATGCTTTTATATGCTTTTGTCATGTCACCCTCCTTAAAACATATCTTTCCAGAGATTCCTGTTATTATTCCTGCTTGTGCGCTTCCGTATTTTTCCTTCTCAACTTTTTCCAAAGTAAAGTTAAAAATTCAGTAGTGCTGTTCTCACCTTTACAGCAGGACAGCAATGTTAATGTGTCCTCAGAACGGTCAGGTTTTCAACATGCTCTTCACTGATAGCTTCTTTGAGTGTCATAGGGATCAGTAAGTATTCTGTACCTGAAGAATGTGAACCTCTTTTTTTAAACAAAAACTTTGCAATATTGTGATACTACATTGATAAGAATGGTAACCGGTGTCTTTTATTAAATGTGCCTTAGCCAATCACAGAGGATGAGTGCATAAAACACATTTGCTTGGATGGACAACTGATCCAAGTTAATAAGTCCCAGAACTGCCCATACAATGCAACTCAGCCCAGCTGTGGAGTTTTAGGATTTGCTATTCAAATGAATGGTGACAAATGCTGCCCAAAGTGGGAATGTGCATGTAAGTTTTAATTATGTACCTTTGAAGTGGATTTAGGTTACAATTTAATGCATGTGTAAGAAGGCTAAAAACTGACACTTCTGTACTATAGCATAGACGTAGAAGATGCACCCTGTACAGGTTGCTCATTGACTAATGAAAGTTATAATTCTAGTTGTACATCCAGGGACATTAAATCAAAGTGCTCCTTTAATTTAGGATATTCCTCTTACTCAGCTTTAGGTATCTGCAGTAAATATGTCCAAGTCTGACTTAGACACATCTTGTCATTGGTCTGTCTAATCAGGGGACACTTAACAATATAGTCAGTGGATTCTTTGGTTCATTTTATATCTTCTGGAGGATGAGAAGATTCCACAGACTGTTAACTATCTCTGTTAGCAGTTTGGGGATTCTGTACAGTAGTCAGTCTCATCAGTTACTTGGAATTGGGTAGAAGGAATCCAAACTTTGAAGAAAATTTGTTTTAGTACATAATAGTAAGGAAAGTATGCAGAGATGAGCAACTGGAATTTCTGGTTGTGCTCTAGAGTTTGAAACAACTCAGAGTAGAACTTCAAGACCTTTGAAATACAAAAGCTTTAGCAACGAGACTGGGAAATATAAACTTTCCACGTTAGGAACAAGACTAGAAGGGAACTAAGGGTCTGGTGGGAGCTACTGTCATTCGTGATTTTTCCTAATTTAGGATTTGTAAAAATGGCAAAGCCTTGCTGGCAAGACCTGTAAGTAAACAGATAATTGCAGAGGTCTGCAGGTTGTCCCCCTGAAATATGCAGGATTTGACTCTGCTGTCCATTTACAGAGGTGCGACGGTATCAAATATAGCTGAAAATATATGTTGCATATATGAAACTCTAGTAAGCTAGTCAGTCTTCTAAAATGTATCTTCATATTTTTTAATATTTACTGAAGTTCTAAAATAAGTTCGAAAAAAAATTTACTATTTTTTTCCCTTAGGTCGTTGCACCATTTTCTCTGATCTGAGCATTGTAACCTATGATGGAAATCATTTGGCTTTATTCAAAGAAGCATCCTACATTGTTAGTCAAACTCGAGATGAAACTATAACCATCCATGTCCTTGACTGTAGAATGGTAACTAACATTTATCACCTAACAGAAGGTGTTTGGTACTACTAGTAAGATGTATCCTAAAAGCAAGAGCATAGTAATATTACATAGTTGTGGTTGTTATTGACTTCTGTGCAATATCTATGAATTATACTTGCATTTTACAACACTCACAACTTGTATAACACTTTATCACCTGACTGCATATGCATAGTTCCTTCTGAGACAGCTGGAAGATGAGAAGTAGATCCATGTTATTGTATGAGCAGTGTGGACAAGGTGGTGAGAGATTAAGTGGATACACATCATCAGTCACTTCTGTGAGGGCTGTCATATAACAAATACCACCATGACTGGTATTTATCACCAGTATATTACCAGTGTATTTCAATGCATGATTTTTTACCTATGTTCATGTGGAGAAATTCACATTGAAAACACCAGTCTTCAGAGCCAAAAAGACTGTAGGAATGCCAGACTGAATCAGACCACCCTGTGCATTCTGAGTCTCTGACATGGGAGGAAGAGAGAAAGCCTGGTGGGCACCCTTTCTAATGTGTAGTGTGGATTGGCTTTTGTCATGAAAAGTTAATTTCTTACGAGCCTTTACAAAACTCTTTAAATTCCAGTCTCTTCTATGAAATCTAGGTAATTTTGATATCTGTAAATAAATGTCCATTACGAAGTTTGGTCCCAAGTGGCACCTTATGGAAGTTAATTTCAGGAGTTCAATATGATTGATATGAGAAAGATGTGTTTATGATTTTCAGATTTGTTTTCCTGTTGCATTCAGTATTTGCATCCTGTTTTGTTCAGTGCCTGTTAGCTCAGGAGTTATGCTTGTATTATGCGTCCATTACTTCTGTACTGTACATATATCATACAGATCCATCACTCTTAGTCTCATTCTTGCTCACCTTCAGGCACGTAGGTCGTTTTTTTTGGTGTCCAAACAGCTAGTCCACTAGTGGGTTTTTTTCCCCTGCAAACTTGTATTTCTGTTGTAATTGTATCAATTGTATCAACTGATTGCATCATACAATCATAAGACTGTGTGATAGAGCACAGTTACTGTAAAAAATGAGATCACAGTATTTTTCCTTGTTTATTTTGCAAGAATGCTATCCAGATAAACTTTGTAGTCTTGACTTGAAACTGTAATCAGCAATGGATTTCCTTTCTTAATAATATACCCCCCAAAAAGTCCTTAATTTCCCAGTGCCTAAAACCAGTAAGTAGCTAATGTAGAAAGATTTTTGCACATTGTGACTATGGTAAATGTATTTTTGTTTTCTCCACAGAGTAACTTAAATTCAACTTCTTTGTGCCTGGCAATGTTGAATCTAACCTATGTATCAAACCAAATTATTATCAATCGTTTAAGTAGAAAAGTAAGTATTATGAAGATTTTTCTTTTCCTTTTAGATAGCATCTTACTTCTGTAACCAACTGCCTTCTCACATGGATACTGAGGATTAGAGTAGAACAAAAAAAGTCATATAATTCGTTGATTTCATAATTTAGTGAACTCCTATTAAATTCAAAGAGCCAAACTGTCCTACAAGAATAGTTAATGAGGTAAGTCACAGAGTAAGGCACATAAACTCTTGGTCCCTTTGGTGCCTGTATTATCTTTGTGGAGGAGAGCCTGACTTCTTTTGAAATTAGTTATGATTTAGATTCCTAAGCTGCTGAGAATCTGGCCTTAGTTCTTCTGCCTGACAATTAACCTCTCTGCCTGTTTTTAGATAACAGTAAATTCAAGATCTGCTTGGCCTACTGTAAGAAAATATGGATACAAAGTTGAAGATTCAGGCTTCAAGTATGCGGTTGAGACCCCATCAAAAATCAGAATTCAGTGGTTTCACAACACAGGTGTGATGATTATTGAGTTTAATAGTAGCAGAGAACCAAGCACTTTGGGACTGTGTGGTAAGTATAGACTAGTGTAAGCATGAGAGGAATTCATATGCTTTGCTAGGGGGACAGTTTCCTAATTATACAAGCTGTTTATTGCAGGATCTGTCCCAAAAGAGTTATTGCAGATAACTGCAAAGTTTAAAATACTATTAAAATTAGTCTGTTATTAATTTTGTTAGTTGTTGAAATTATGTTTGATATCTACCCAAATAAATAAGACAGGTATAAGTCCATAATGTCAAATAGGTCATTTACAGATACAGTGTTTGATATCCATCTGATAGGAAGCGATATGTGCTATTTTCAGTTTCTAAAGGTCAGAATTCCCAGGAAATGTTAACTTGAGAGAACTAATCTTACTTTATCTGTTGAAGGAAATAGTTCGGAAGGAATTTCTTAATAGTGGCAGCTTAACTAAACATCATGTTGCACTCTGTTAGATCAGTTCAGTAGTTTTGCCTACTTTCTTTTTTTCTTAAAATCATAGCCTCGAATAAGCTGTAGGTGTTATAGCTTTTGCAAGCATGTAAATTTATCTTCTGTAAATTGGAGCTGGAAAACGGGATTAAAGAGATCATATAATTGCAGTGGATGTCTTTCCAGTTTCAGAAAGGGCAAATGCCTGGAGCTCAGTATCAAATACCAGTGATAGCTCAGTCCAGTTTCAAGTCCTAAAGACAGTAATGTGCTTCTCACAGAGTTTGAATTCGTGCCATTTTGAAATTGGATTATTATCTGTAATTTACCCTAACTTTTGTTTTCAGAACCATTCTGGCTCTCTTTGTCTAATTGTTATTGTAATTAGATCAAACAGAAACAAGAAAGTTAAGACTGTGGTTTTTTTAATAAGCCTAGTTGAAGTTATCCTGAAAGTATCTTTTGCCTTTATGTGTTTGATTACTGTGATAGGGAGCATTGAGAACATTATGTTCCTGGTTTACAAGGCATTTTGACTAGATGACAACACATTTCTGTGGATGATGTTGCAAGTACAACTTCTTCAGAGAGTGTGCTGTGTATTTCTGGTATTCCTCCCTGACTGGGATTCTTTGTATAGGTCTGCCTGCACAGTGCTGTCTGGTGCAACTCAGAGAGCCTGCTTGAAGTGAGCTTCTTGTGGTGCATCTTTTCAGGCTAAATTAGTCTACTCTGATCTCCTGTGCTTTCTGTGTAATTCTACTGCTCGTATTTGACCTTTCTCAGATGTCTTTTAGCTGAACGGCAGTATTGGTAGATCCTGATTTCTCAGCTTCATGGAAATCTAAAACTCAAGATACCACTGCAGTTTTGTGGCACAGTCATCCCTTGGAGGGATTCATGTCAGAGACAACAGTGTGTTTTACAGTACAAGGATTGGCCAAATGTGGCAGCTGGTGAAGAGCTGGTGTGGGAGAGGAGGGATGTGGGAAGGGAATATTGACATCTCCACAGCAAAACTGGTGAAAGAGAGTGCAAGAATGTCAGTTTTAGCTGTAACCAGATCCTGCCAAGACAAATGTGAAGCCTTAGTTTTGCTGTGTTAAATCTCCTTGTCAGTGTACAAGAGAAGTGAAAAAAGATACCCCTGACATGACAGCAATCCTTTGAAGTCTTTCAGAACCATCAAGTACTTCCTATCTGTGTTGGATATACTCACAACCTCAAAGGGTTCAACCAGAAACATTTTTTATCAGATAAAGGTTACAGTTTGAAAAGCTGTTGTACTCTCTGAATGCCTATTTTTGTATCACTGATTGTCAATGACTTGCTCTTGTCATAAGGGATTGTGAAAAATGGTAAAACAGATTAGTTCTTTAGAAAAGGGTGAAATCCACAAATAGTTTTTGAACAGATAACTAACTGTGTTAACCAAACTCACTCTTCATGTTGCATTGCTTCTTTTGCTCCAAAGTGATTCAAAATTGCCAGCTATCTTAGCTAAAACAGGGGAAAAAAAGGTAATGCTGCCTTCTGTGAAGCAAATATAGAAAAGTTGGATTTGTTTTTCTCCTGCTGAGTGGTAATCTAGATATACCTGGAAGTGCCAAAACTTCTATGGTAGCTCTTCAGCCACAGATGCTTAAGATTGCTCAGAAGCATAAGTAGAATGATACAGTACACCTGAAATACAGTATCAGACAAGCATCTTGCATTTAATGGGAGTTCCCTTTTCTGACAACATTTACAGTTTTAATTTGTTGCTATATACAGAGGTGCTTTGTAGCCTTCTTTAAAATAGATTTTTGTTTAGTGCCCGTGTAACTGAGGGCTGAAGTTTTGTGCCATAGCTGGGCTTTCTGAACAGCTCTTGGATAGGCAATAGATTTCCACTCATAGATGCATCTTTAGTTTTTCTTAAATTTTCTGAATTTTGTGTATTTTGATCCTCCCAAAGGCTTTCTACATCTGTTGTAGCTTGTGATACTGTTGTGTTGTATAAGATTTTGAAAAGCTATTTAACTTATTTGAATATGCCACTTCAAACATTCTTCAGAATGAATCACGTGGTGTTAACCTTTCTTTCCTTTCTGGTAATTCACAGGGTTTTGTGATAGAACCTTGGAAAATGACTTGATGCTACCCAACAGGACAGTTTTAAGCAAAAGCAGTTCACCATCGACTTTTATAGACAGCTGGCAAGTGCCAGACACGTTAAAGTATGCTGGAGAAGACAGGCATCAGGAAACTAATTGCTCACTCACAGACTGCTCAGAGTGCTTAAGAATGGTGTTGAACCAGACCTTCAGCAGCTGTCATCCTTACGTATGTTAACTATTTCAAAGCTTACATTTTGAGAGAGCTGCAGTTCAGAGATAATCTTGCATACTTGATAATTCCATTAATGAGAGACTGCATGTAAGCACATCTATTGAATGAGATGTATAGTTTTCTTGTATCTACAGTTGCAAGGTAAAACTAATTGATGAGTATGGCAGCTTGATAGGAGAGTTGAAGTAAACAATTAACAAATTCAGAATTTCAACTCTATTAGTTTTGAAATAATGCCTAATTCTCAACTTATTCAACTGTATCAGTAAGATGTAGAGAAAAGTAAAAGAAAATAGTTTTAAGATTTAATTAATCCTTAAGCCTTCAGCAATTTAACAAGTCCCAAATTGCAATAGGTAATCTGAGAACCTGCATTCTCAAAGGCTCTAGAGGCACAATTCCAGCTCAGAGATGTGAAAGGGTAGAACAGTTCCTATAAAGCAAGCCTAAGGCAAATAACAAACAGTGTGCAAATAAATTATTTCTGGTCATATGAATGCACTACCATTTGACCTTTTGTATACTGGTGAGTTTGATGAAGAGGAAGCCAAAACCAGGTAAAAATATAGAGGTATGGAAGAACAAAAAACAAGTAATTATGCCTTCTACTGGAAAAAACCTCTATTACCTCTTACGTTGTCACTTATAGGAGATGAAACATTCAGAAAGTCTTACTTTTAAATACTAGTAGATTATCTCTGTACACCAATGAAGGCTTACTGTAAACAAAGAACTTTTGGCTTCGTTGTTTGTAGATATTTTAAAAGACCAGTCTTTTTCCTACCTAGTATAGTCTCTATGAAAGTGTCATATCTTTTTTTTTTTCCCTTTGTTAGGTTCCACCTGAGCTGTTCTGTGATATATGGGTTCAAGATATTGAGTACATTCAAAATCCATGCATTTCCCTAGCTGCCTATGTGGCAATGTGCCACAAATTTAATATTTGTATAGAATGGAGGAGTTCTGATTACTGCCGTAAGTATTCTGCATGTATGTGCACCTCTAGTGCTCACAGAGATAAAACTTGCCTAGTGCAAGAGTTACTGCAAGTTGAAAATGCCCATAGAGTCTTTGTGTACTTTGGAATTATTACTGAGATAATAAATTCAGCATTTTTTATTAAACACTTCCAAGGAGTATTCAAAAGGAATCAGGATCATTATAGCCATTTCAAAGATGGAAAAGGTTATCCAAAGAACCTTGCTCACTAGTCTACCTCTGGCTTATTATGTACATTCATGCAGAAGTTAAATCTTCTCTCTTGCAACACAGTGTTTTGTTTCTCAGCCACTTCCCTGTGATAAAACCAAAATGCAACAGAATTGGTTGCGGAGAGGAGGAAACCACCAAAAAATAGCACTGAACTGAACACTGTTACTAGTCTGTGTAGTATTTGCAAAGGTTTTTGAAGTTTGAATTAATTTGTGTCAACACTGTTGACATGGTTTGATATCTCTACTGCCAAAATGCAAACTGAAGCCTGATGAAAATATTATTACAAGAGAAGTAAAAGTGCTTGAAAATTCCTTTTGATTCAATTTGCCATGTAGAAGGTAACCTGTTTGTATTGGTGTATTAGGTTGGTAGATCTTCTCTTAGGTGTTGCCTCATGTAATTACAACTTCAGAACATGTGATTTGTTTATTTCCTTTCTAGCCTTCCCCTGCTCTGAAAACTTCTCCTATCAGCCTTGTATAGCTGCCTGTGAGGTTGCAGACAGTTGTCAGAATAACGAGGTTGCTTCTCTGGATTCAGACTCCTGTTCAGTGTTGACAGAAGGCTGTGTCTGTGCTGGAGGGACCATCCTTCACCGAACTCATACTGCTGTCTGTATTCCTGAAGAAAAATGTGGTATATTTGGATGTGATTTTCTTCTTTATTATCTGCAAGTTGGTGGTCAGATACTTCATTACTAATAAGTTGAGTTCTGGTTTGGTGTTGTGTGGGTTCTGCATGTCATTCAGTTGAGGATTCTAGATATTCAGCAAACACTAAGTGTGCAGGTGAGCAAGCAGGGAACGTCCTTGTAATATACAATTTTCTCACCTGTCAGCTGAAGAGTGCTCTTCAAAATGGAAGTCTTTGTTTATGCATTCCAGTATTCTAAGCGTATTAGTTTTGGCCTCCTTTTCACCTAAGCCCTTTGTCAAGGGTCCAGCCTTTCAACACTAAATGGCATTCAAACGATATGCAGCAACAGTTAATTACACACTTTGAATACATGTATATGTCCTATGTTCTTCCTGCCAGCATTCACGTTTGTATTTATTACAGTTCTGCCTCAGCACACCAAATAGTGAACCAATGCCTAAACAACACAAACCTTAGAGATGCAGATTTATTAAGATTTATTATGATAAATCAGACTCCATAAAGCACTGTAAATTAGTAATAGTTTTGATATGTCTGAAATAAAAAAGTATTTTGTGTGGAGACACAAAAAAAAGTGGAGGCCCAGATCTTCTAGAGTGTCTTGCTTTCCCACAGGAGCTCAGTCTCAGACTGTCTCCTCCTTCACTTTTTTTTGGGAGGTGGTGGAAATAGATGAAGCCTTTAAAATTCTGGGATTTTTATACTTCATAGAAAATGGTAGTCAAAATCTGAAGTAAAAAAAAAAAAATATTTTCTGTTGTCCTGATCTAGCTTGTACAGACAGCTCAGGAACACCTCACGCAGTGGGTGAGATCTGGAACACTTCTTCGAGCGGATGCTGTATGCAAAAATGTGTTGACAGTGAGACTATTATTCCAGTGGAGTACAACTGTTCAGATACCCACAATTTAGACTGTCAGCGATTTGCAGAAGTGGCCTTGCATGTTCCTGGTGACCAGACCTGTTGTCCCCAGAAGATTTGTAGTAAGTATTCCTCGACGATTATGAATACTGCCACTGAAGTATGCAGATACCTTTACTCTGTGCTGTTTTTTTTTCCAGTTACGTATCCTACTTTTGAAGCACAAGTAAATTACTTTGGTTTGAATTAAGAGATTACACAGAAAATTGTAGAAACTTTGTACGTTTGGCTTGATATCTGGTAGGTTTTGGGTTAGACGTAGAGTTACAGATGAGGGTTAAGAGGACTAAAATAGTGCTATGTTGATTTGGATATGCATTGTTTCTCTCAGTTGTAAAGGTTACTGTTTTATTTTTAACATCTGAATACTAGCAAAAGATGTAAGTAATTCTGAGAAAAAGTGTTCTGGTGATGGTTTATCAAATTTAGGAAGTGAGTAGTAAAAAATTATAGAAAAGGGTTTTTTTTCTTTTAATCCTTTCTTAGCATAGAAAGCCCATCTTCAAGAAGAAATTTCATGCAGTTCCCATGTTTTGACTATCCGGTATGATGCAGTGAGTTTTCCACAGGATTTTATTTTTTTCAATTCTTACGAAACTCTAGTTTAGTGTTGCCTCCATGGAGAGTATTGCAAATGATGGATACTTCTTAATATTTCCTTGGGATTTTTTGGTAGTTCATTGTGGCTTCAGATGCATGTTGTTATTTGAAGATTTGGGGCATCTAACTGCAAACACTGGTTGTCACTGCTCTACTCAACTTAAAAATGCATAGTTTAGAAGCTGGTTGTTATTTTTTTTTCTTTCCCTGTATGTAACAGTTTGTAACCGGAGTCTCTGTGAACACCTAATCCCTGAGTGTAATGTCTTGGAAAAGCTGGTCACTTACTACAGTGAAGAGTCCTGTTGTCCCAACTACGTCTGTGGTAGGTTTCTTTTCAAAGAGTAAAAAAGTTCACCTTGTAAAAGATGTTCAGAAAACGAAATAGATCACCTTGGATGCACGAAGGTAGCTAGTGTGGATACCGTTGTTAGTGTGGCCATTTACAAAATTTGCTTTAATCCAAATGCTTGGGGTTGGTCTGTGCCTCAATTTGAGAAGATATGATGGAGTCTTGTGTTTACCAATCAGTCAAGAATGTCTTTGCTCTCTTGTGATACAAGGTAGACGTTTTTTCTAAAGCAGCTTGTAGTATCCCTCTGCTCTGCACTGCCTTTCTTAGGAATGTAGCATAACAAAGGAGGAATGCTGAGCGTCATATAAAGAAACACATTTGTTGTACTTTTTTTCAGAATGTGATCCAGAAAAATGTGAACCAATGGAGCAGATGCCAAGCTGCCAGGACGATCAAACACTGATTGCTGCTCGGGTGGAGAATACCTGCTGCATTTCCTATATATGTGGTACAGTAGCCTGACTGGTTGACACTATAAGTGTATTTTTGTATATTAAATATTATTTATTATTATCTTCCCAACTAGGGCTCCGTGTACCTCCTTTAGCTCTCCCAACCTAGTAAGGCTTGAAAGTGGTTAAAACAGTGGGCATTAATTTTACATAAAAAATAAGAAATGGCAACAACCATGAAAAGTCACAGGACAGCTTTGTGCAACTGAGTAGTATTCCTGGGTTACGTAGAGGAGTTGTAGTGGAGTCCATGGATGAAGAATGAAGGAATTCAGGGCTTTTGAGAGACTGTCCATGCACAAGGTGTGAATCAGTTGTATGAATATTTTATTTGAAAGAAGACTGAAGTTATTTATGCTTTTACTGCCTATATTCTGCTGTATCAGCCATGGTCCATCTTAATCGATGACAAATATCCCATATGGGAGTAATATGCAAATTTATTCAGGTCTTTTGGGATTTGGCCTTTAATGACTTAAGTCAATAATAAAACTGCACTTTTGGCATTAGTATAGGAGCTCCAGTATTACTAAACAGCTGTCTTCTGTATAAGATGCAGATGCCCTTTATTTGGGATCAAAGATTCCAGAAAACAATGGTGTGAGCTAGTAGGAGAGAAAACCTAGCAAAATTTTCATAGCAAAAAAGGGAGGGAAAATCATGTTTGCTCACACACAATGTGTTCTTTCTTTATAGTAGGGGACAAAGGAAAAGGCAAGCTGCACTATAAATTAGCCTCTTGTATAGGGACTATAAGGAATGAATTCAGAGCACCTCAGTTTTCTTTCATGTGGGTCTGTGATAAACTTATAGGAATGTTTTCTAGGCAGTAGTAAAATTTCTTCCTATGTTTTGGATTTAAATAATTGTTTTCTCCAGCATGCGGGGCTTGCTCTGATCAAATACCCAAATGTCAAGAAGGAGAAGTTCTTATTGTGGATGGCAACACTACTGACAGGTGTTGCCCTACATACCAATGTAGTAAGTTTGACTTGATTTTGATATTCTAAATAATAGAGAACATGTCAAATTTTGTAGTGTGGAGGTTCAGTGCCAAAAGTTGTGGATTAGAAGTACAGCTCTTCTTGTGCATATAAGCATGCTATCATCTGTAGTCTTGAACAAGTAATCTTTACTTTTAAAATGTTATGTGTGTAAAGCAGTATCTGATGTATTATGGAAACAAATGAGTAATTTCAGACCCCAAACTCTGGATATTTAAAACCTATTTAAATATTTGCTTAGTGTATTTGTACTCCATGCTACCATCACCTGATATCTAACTTTTAAATTTCTATTCTAAGTCTTTTTGAAAGGTATTTATTATAAGTAATTTATTATACATTGATTCATATTTCTATTCATCAAAACAAGACAACCTTGCATTTACTGGACTTTCTTTTCTTTAATTTTAGTTTGTGAAATACATCGTTGTCCTGAATTCAAATGTATGCTGGGCATGTCTTTGGTGGAGGTGTGGAGCCCAGAGAAGTGCTGCCCCTTTCGGACATGTGGTAAAGTCACTAATTTTCATTGTTGTTGCCTTAGACAATAAGACATTGACTACAGCTTTGTCCTCTTGGTTTTGAGTCTGGTTTCAGCCAGCTATACCACTGTGATCTGCTCATGGACAAATGATGTAGCAAAGTCATTTCATAGTACAGAACTTCCTAATCTGCCTGGATTGATTTTTCTTGCTTCAAAAGGTTGAATAGCATCCTGTAGAATTTGCTGTCCAAACTGGGTGATCTATCATCTTGAAAATTTTGTAGGAGTTTGTATTGAGTTTGCATGGCAAGGTTTTGTTGGGGTGGAGGCTTCAGAGTTGTGTTCTGTGAGGAGCTGCCAAAAGCTTCCCCCATGTCCAACACAGCCAATGCCAGCTGGCTCAAAGCTGGACCCACCGCTGGCCAAGGCTGAGCCCATCAGCGATGGTGGTAGCACCTCTGGCACAGTGTATTTAAGAAAGGGGAAAAGTTGCTACATGACAGCAACTGTAGGCAAAGAGAAGAGTGAGAGAAAGATTTGCGAGAGAAACAGCCCTTCAAGCACCAATGTCAGTGCAGCAGGAGGGGGAGGAAGAGCTCCAGGTGCTAGAGCAGAGATTCCCCTGCAGCCCGTGGTCCACACGATGCGGGTGAGGCAGCTGTGCCCCTGAAGCCCATAGAGGCCCATTGGAGTGCATAGATCCCCCTGCAGCCTATGGAGGACCCCACGCTGGAGCAGGTGGATCCCTGAGGAGGGAGGTTGTGACCCCATGGGAAGCCTGTGCTGGAGCAGGCCCCTGGCAGGACCTGTGGACTCATGGAGAGAGGAGCTCATGCTGGAGCAGGTTTGCTGGCAGGACTTGTGTACCCCATCAGGGACCCACACTGGATCAGCCTGTTCCTGAAGGGACTGAATGCCATGGAAGGGCCCCATGCTGGAGCAGTTTGTGAAGAACTGCAGCCCGTGGGAAGGACTCACATTGGAGAAGTTCATGGAGAACTGTCTCCCATGGTAGTGGCCCCATGCTGGAGAGTCCTTTCCCTAACGAGGATATAGACAATTTGTAGTGAAATCACTGCAACCCCCATTCCTCATCTCCCTGCACAGCAGGCAGGGAGGAGGTAATAAAAAAAGTTAAGTTAAGCACAGGAAGAAGGGAGGGATGATGGGAAGGTGTTTTTAAAATCTGGGTTTATTTCTCATTATCCTTTCCTGATTTAGTTGGTAATAAATTCAGTTCGTTTCTCCAAGGTGAGTCTGGTTTGCCCATGACGGTATTTGGTGAGTGGTCTCTCCCTGACCTTATCTTGACCCATGAGCTTTTTGATATATTTTCTCTCCCCTGTTTATTTGAGAAGGGGAGTGATAGGGAAGCTTTAGTGGGCACCTGGCATCTAGCCAGGGGCAACCCATCACAGTTAGTCAATTGTTTTTCTCTATCAAAAGAAGTAGTTAGGTTCACAGGTCAGGAATTTGCCAGTTTACAAAGACTGTAGCATATATATCATACATTTTTATGATGCCTTAAACACAGTTCTCCACTGCTTTATATTGATTGCACATTGCAATGATTGTCACCACTGCAAGGAGGCCAGCAGCTAGAACGGCCGTGATTTTTTTAATGTGTTCAGGTGAACTGCAGTTGATACTCTGCTGTCGATTGTTGTAATGAGTAGAGGGGTTCAGAGAAGCTGCTATTATTTTTCAGAATGGCATAGACATTTGACATGATTCTGAACTCCCTAGGTGGGTATATTTCAAGAACTTCTTCAGTGATGACTTTCAAATCTGGATTTTCTGTTCTCTCTGATGGTCTGTTTTACATAAAGGGCGTATAACTTGGTAAACTATTGTTTCTGTTATTGTATTTTGTTTCAGAATGTGCATGTGAAACAATCCCCAAACCTCAGTGCAAACTGGTATGAAATTTATCTTCATTGTCAGTATTCTTTTATTAATTTCTTAATAAATCTGTTTATCAGCATCTTATAATTTTATCAGTGAAATATGAAATGCCACATCATTCTTTGTTCTTTTTAAAAAATTACTTCATAATAAGATATATCCATTGTTAAGAAGCCAGTTAAGTCTGAATGCCTTGTAGAATAACGTGGCTGTATAGCATTGGTATTTCTAGAGTTTATTACCATATCCTGCCCCAGAGTATTAATAGAGTGGAACTGCACCCAAGGATAAAATTTTTATTTTAAAGTGTTAGAACTAAATGCTTTAGTGCACCAGTGTTTTGTTGATATCATTTACCGTGGTGAATATTTTAACATTTGTCATGAACTTAGACTGATGACTAAGCAGAACCTTTAAACTGTATTTAATTGTGACTTGTTCTGCATTACAAAAGTGCTTAGGGGGAAAAAAAAAAACTGGGCTAGGTTCCCAGTTAGTACTGGGTGTGCTTTGATTTTTCTTGTCACTGTTTCATCCAGAAAATAATATTAGTGTGGGAATAATTTATAAAAATTATAATTCTGAGTCCTAGGGAGAAATTGGAAAGAGTACCCATTTTTAAATAGAGAAAATTCAATATGGTTTGTAAGGTGAAATTGTTGTTAGTGCTTTCATTTCTTAGATGAAGAAACTTGGGTATAAAGAATCAGAACTTGCATAAACACAGGAGAAAAATCTTAGTGTGCCTACATAGAAACAATAACAGGCAAAATTAAAAATTGTATCTGTGCTATTGCAATACTGTTTATATCCACGAAGATATTCTCTGAAAGAATACACTCCACACTGTGTGGAGATTTTTGTACAAAGGCAGGCCATTGCATTTCATTGGCCTATCTTAGTTTTTTTTTCTGTCCTAAGTGTCTGCTTTACTGAGTGTAAAAAATTCCAATTTAGTTATTATTATTAAATTAAATATACCTGTGGGTGATGAAAGTGGATTCCAAATAGGTTTCTAGGAGCAAGAGATACTACTACCCAAGTTCTGAAGGAAAGTTGTTTAGAAGAAAAAGATCATATAGATAAGAAAACACTCTTGTTTCATTTCTTTTTTTCTGCTTGTGTACTCTTAGGGGCAGAAACTTCAGATAGATGAACAGTTTCAGAACAGTACAGAAAACACCTGCAACTGTGTGAAGTACAAATGTGGTAAGTCAGAAAATAATTTAAGTCAAAGAAATATCCTTTCAAGTGCTAAGGTAGATTAGGAATTAAAAATCAGACATTCACTTTGAACATGGCACCAAGGAGAAAAGAATTAACTGACAGAATTAATAAACTGTGTAAGAAAAGGCAAAAAACCAGGACCCCTCAGTAAATATTTGGTTGATTATGGCCTGTCATTGTATTCTGTTAGTTTCTGCAGCAAGAGGTTTGTGCAGGGAAATAGCAGACAGTTTTAGGATAGCTGAGTGGTGTTGGCTAAGCATTTTCCTGAGCTGGAGCAAGGACTCCAGCAGAAAACTAGAACACACACACAATGTCCACATACAGAAAAGTCCCACTAACCCCTATGAGACTACTCAGGAGCTGGTAGACATCCTTATACGCTTTTACAAGATCAGGAATAGCATTCAGCAGCATGTGAAGTCATCTTAAAGGGTGCCAAACAGTGTCTGGGAAAACTTGGAGAAAAAATAATTCCTGTGGGGCACCCTGTTGGCCAAGAGAGTTGGGATTGTCCTTGCTTAGATTTTTACAATAAAGATGTTCACTTCTGACCTAAGTATCCTCCTCCATGCCCTCATTAATCAATGGGGAGAAATAGACATTATCCTGAAGTAGTCTTAAGAAACAAAACAGTTGAAGAAGTCTGCACTGTCACTGGGGTGGTGCAGGTAATAGAATATTTTGTACTTATTTCATGCATGGTTATATTTGAAATAATTTTGGTGATTAAAGTGAAGCATTAGACTGCTATTAACGATTCATGTTTGCAAATGTGACCCATAATTCTTAATGAGGTAGAGTAGCTTTTTTACTGTTTGAAACATTTTTAATGGAGTTTTGATACCAAGCTGATTGTCCTGACCATGCTGTTTGTGTTTTCCTGTAGTGAGAGACAAAGTTTGCCTGAGTAATGAGAGAGGTGTGCTGCTTCCTGGACAGAGAATCGTGGAACACAGTGCAGATGGCATCTGCCATATTTCTTACTGCACAAATGTGATTGATCCTTCCACTAAATACTACCAAATAAACACATCTTCGATAGACTGTGCTATCAAGTGCAAAGCTGTAAGAAATTCAGAAATTTAGACATATATATTGTAACTGGTGTTCTTAGTTACATTGTGATGCGTTTTGTTGACTAGATTACAGTCATAGGAACAAGTTGGAAAGAGTAACCAGATCGCCCTCTAATGATGTGCTACCACACTTCTAATAGAAGTTTATGAAAGTCTCACTCCCTCCACTGTTTTTTCCCCTATGTACATCTTATACAAACTAATGTATATAGCAACTGCCCCTTGGGTTGATAGCATGCTGCCTCCTGGCACCCTGCAGAACTTCAGCTGCATTATGAGCAAACCGGTACAAATTCCTGGCAGACATTAGCTCAATAAGAAGAGCGTAATTATAAATGGAATAAGAATTCTGAAAAGTTGTGAAAAGAGCTCTATAAAATAAGCAAATGTCGCATTGTCTTTTTACAAAATATGATACGTTACCATAGGAATATTTTATAGATTATTTTTTCTAATTTTATATTACTTGATGCCTGATGTGTGAAAAGTCAAAATTTCAGTGGTTCCTGAAGTAAGCTATTACTTACACTGTTTGAAAAATGGTAGAAAGACCAGTTCATTTTCTCAGGGTTGGAACTTCTCCCCATTTCCTTCAGTTAAGAACAAAGGTATTTCATGAAAGCTTCATGAATGTACAGTGTGTATGCAATTTTGAAAGTTATTTTAAAAATATCCCTAGAATTAGATACTTAAAAAAAAAAAAAATCTGCCTGTTACAGTAATAAAATGTTGAGCTGCAAGATAATCTCATAGAAGGAGTAATCTATTTGATTTTGACAGAACCAAGTCTATCAGCCTCCAAAAGATTTAACAACTTGCTGTGGTAGCTGCAAGAACTTGTCTTGTCTCCACACTTTCAGCAATGGCACAGTTTCCAGTTTTAGGGTGAGTTTATACATGTTTTATTACCTCAAAATATTTAGAATTAAACAAGAAAATTATGAAAGAGTGTATGCATGTTGCCATATAGAATTTGCAAAAAAGAGCTTTATTTGGCCAAATACTAGGAGTAGTTTTGCATGTATACAACATTAATTTCCATACAGCTGTCAAGAAAAACATAAGGGATTTTTATTTATGTATCAGAGAATTATCACGAACTCAACTATTCTAGAACCTGCTTAACATTACATATTTAGTGGACTTTCAAATTTGTTACTTAAACAGAACTTTACCATGCATTAGTATTGCATTTTGTTGTATTACTGTTGATTCATGCAAGATCACATTCAGCGGAACTGTTTTATGCATACTTGCAATACTGTTTTTGCTGGGTTGCCAAGTAAAATTTCTGGTTTACAATTTTTGACAGCCAGGTGCTGTTTGGATTTCAAACTGCATCAGATATGAATGCACTAACACAGCAATAGGACCGGTTCTGGTTTCCTCTGCAGTTGGTTGCCCACCCTTTAATGAAACTGAATGTGTGAAGGTCAGTGTACAATACATTGTTTGCATTCCAGCTTTGTTTTATATTGGTGTGAAAAGATTAACACTGACAAAAAATGTTTTTACCTCAAGAAGGGAGAAATTATATATTCTTGCAATGCCTGCATTTTTGCCCAGCCATTTAAAGGTATAACCATACACATATAATGTGCCACCAGTCTGCCCAGTTACACAGCTGGAGTCACATCTTCTTATTCTCAGAATTAATTTTATTTTTATTTTTTTAATATAGGCTTGTAATATCAAAGAAGTCTTCATACAGCTGTGTGAACTTGGATGCTTTTCTGGGGTGGACTTGTCCTTTCTAACTGATTTTCTGTGTGTGAAAACTGATTAGTATCAAACTGATTTGATTCAGCACAATGTTCAAAAACACAGAAGAAAGGGAAAGATTGTCTGAGTATCAGGAACAACTTTTATGTAGTGACACATGAAGTTTTATAGACTAGTTTTGGAGCAAGAAGAAAAGTTCTGTTTGAATTTGCAAAATTAGACTAAGTGCCGGGAAGTATAGGTAGGGAGTAATCTCCCTCTCTGTAATTCTACATTTACATGTGGATGGGAAGATACTTTCCTTGATGAGTGATCTCACAGAAGCAGGGAAGGGTCCTGAAGGAACTGGGTGGCTGTAGTTCTTCCTTGCAGATAACAATGGGTTGGTTCTGCAGAGAAGTCTGTTACAGAGCTGCTGAAAGGCTTTTTGCTGTTCTAGGCAAACTAAAAAGTTAAGGTGGAGAGAGAGGTTAGCATGGCTTTAGATACTGAGGTGGACATCAAAAACTGAACTCTCCTTCAATGTAATCCTTTTAATATAGCTGCAGCTATTCTTCCCACAGTATTCTGGGGACTGCTTTATGCTACAGCATTAAGACATGGATCTCCACTATGGGGAGTGAGTGGCTTCCCATTCAGATGAGATTTCTTCCAGCTCTGAAGTCAGATTCAAGTTTTTGTGATTGTCAGTATAGCCTCTACGAGAGATCAGGGTTTTACTCTAATAGCACATGATGGAATCACACTTAACACAGTCATTCCCTTTCCAAATGTGGGAACTATATTGATACCTGGTGATGTATAGTGGCATTTGGTGAAAGCCACCTGTGCTAAAACAGTAAAGTTAGATCATTCACCAGAATGCTGCATTTGCCTGAATGATGATGTAGAGCTTTATCTGGAAGATATTTCTAATAGTGGAGATATATGGGAATGAATGTTTGAAAAAATCAAGATTTTTTCCCCTTTATTTCTCTCTTGTTCAGGTTGGAGGCTATGTTGTGCCATTCTTAGAAGGATGCTGCAAAACATGTAAGTGATTAATGATACTTCCTGCCTCACGAGTCTCTCTGATTTGTTGTTACATTAGAAATAAGGTGGATTCTTTCCTGTGTAAAAGCACGATTCACTGATCTCAAAGGCTGCACTTTTCCCAGTTTTACTCACATGAATAACACTGAAATTAGTGGAGTAAAAGAAAATACTTTAACTTTGATGCTATTACTCCAGTGACAGTGGTTCTGGCTGGTCGAGTCACTAAAATTCCTACCCTTTATTTTGTAGTTTTCATGTAAAACTTCTCAAAATATTACTTATTGCATTTAGTATAATAAAAGGTACTGTGTTTTAGAAGGTAACTTAAAATATGCTCCATCTACTTTATATCTTCATATTTGGTAAAAATGAAGATTGATTTAAGTAGTTTATAAGTTACCTTTGTAAATAATAAACAGATTGGAATATAGAAATTAATAGACAGAAACCTTCAGGCAGTACCTTTTAGAATATTTTTATAATTTAAAAAAAATTCCCTCTCCTCTGATTACCAGTATATGGTTTGGATATTTGTGAGAGCTAATAAAGATTTTCTAGGGAAAAAAAAAAAAAAACAACAACAACAAAACAAAACAGAATAAAAATTCTCTAAGATATAGGTTCCAAATATACTATTTCTTAATAGAAATAAAGAGCTAAGTACATATTCTTAACACAGTGGTACAAGCTGAAACATTTTGGCTGATTTCCTGAAGAACTTAGCCTGAGGGAGACACCTAACCGTATGAATTTAAACTCAAATACTTGAAGTTGGCACTATAAAAAGCAATAGAAAAGGAGATTTTT
Organism: Empidonax traillii; assembly: GCF_003031625.1. Lineage (NCBI taxonomy): Eukaryota > Metazoa > Chordata > Aves > Passeriformes > Tyrannidae > Empidonax > Empidonax traillii. Next base: position 38,101 of record NW_020955417.1, read on the forward strand.
ATATTGGGCAATATCATGCTATCTTTAAAAACATGCAAAATTCTGACTCAATTTGCATAAGTGGCTGAAATAGTGACCTAAAAGTGTGGGAGAAAAATGGAGAAAAGTGCAGGTATTTCTTGGTGGGTGGAGTGGAACTTGCGCAGTCATGACTACCAGATCTGGACATATGTTGCCAACAGGGAGGTACCTTTTGGTGTGATTCATTTGCATTACACTTGGTACTAAAAACTTGATTGAAACTGTGGAAGATTTATTTGGGGAGTTTTTTTCTGTTCCCACTGTAAGGGAATGGTAATATCTCTTCATATTTTTTTCACTCTGGACCTGTGTTTCAAGCACTTGTCCTAGTTCTGTGGCTGATTCTCCATGGGCTCTCTGACATCAGTTTTTGATTATCTGACATTACCCTTCAGTGCTTTGGCAGGCAAATAAGTCACTTCTGAAAGATTTAGTAAGACAGTTAAACATCCATTAAACTACTTTTCAGCAGGGCAGAAATATGCTACTATGCTTAGAGAAAGATCATAATCACCTCTTTAACTATTAAAGACAAAAGTCATTAATCTGTGGCATGCATAACAAAGTAAAATTAAACCCTTGAAAAACCCAGTGACTTTTGAGAAACATTTACAGGTAGATTCCTAGAGTTTTGATTTCACACCTGTTGTTAGACAACACAGTAATTCTATGAATCATGGAAGTTCATTCTGACTCCAAACAAATCTACTGTCATGAGAGCTGTCAGTTGTAATTGTGTGAGACATTTTATGAGAAGGATTATCTTTTTTTTTTTTTTTTTTTTTTTTGAAGTACTTTACCATTAGAAACAGTTGTGATTTTTTTTTTTTTCAGTTTTAATTGGTATTTGAAAATTAAGACCCAGGAGTTCTGTCAAAACCTGGAGAAGTTTTACAAGTGCTGCTGAGAGGAAATTATATTATTTCTTTTTTGTAGCCCCAAAGGGCACATTAAATTCAGGATAGCAAACTGGCTAAGTTATACCAGTGCAGATCAGATTCTTCCCGGTTTTCACATGAGGCTTAGAAATGCAAGTAATGCCTGGACATGGTCCTGAGCTGCTGGCACAATGAACCCTGCTTCAGCAAGGAGGAACCAAGTGTCCCTTCCAATCTCAGACATTCTGTGATCCTGCAATATATAGATATTTCAAAGTTGAATTCTGTTTTCAAATATGCCAAAAGCTCCCAATTCCCAAGTTTTCATAATTTTCATCCTATAGGGAATCCTCTGTAATACGTGCTCTGTTCAATGTGTAATATTCTTACCAGGTTCTTCAGTGTCAGTGTTCCTCCCATTCCCTGTTAGCCCAGTCACTCCCACAGCCTACGCTGGCTGTCACACAGGTACCTTTTCCTCAAATAAGTAGGACCAAACCAAACAGCATCATTGTTGATTTCCAACAATGTACTCCCTGCTAGGATCATCAGAACTCACATTACCCAATAATGCCAAAAGCTGCAGTGTAGTGTAACTGCTCACGGTTCAGAGTGGCTCACGTTATGGTTTTGGTTTGTTTTTCATTTTGCACTGTGTGGGCGGTGCATTGTTGTTAGCCAACAATGTACTGTTGGTAGTAAGCACTTGCATAGTCTTTAGCTTGCTGCATGTGTAAAATTGCTGTGTTTGAAAAAGTATACTAATTCAACCAGATTTACAGTGCTGTAGAACATAGAGAATAATGGCTTTGCTTGTTAAAGCTTTACTTTGTAAGCAGCGTTTTTGCAGATGACGTATCATACAGGCTTGCTTTGTGCCATATACAGTAAAAGCAAAGAATTTCTTTCCCATCCATAGTTTGGACAGTATACTGAAAAGAGGAATCCGGTGTTTACTCCGTGACAATTGGAGATTATCTTTGTTCCTTCTCATAGAGCATGTTAATTCTTTGAATTGTAACACATTATGAATGCATTTGTTTTGGATTTATTTTGTGAAAACAACTCTATATTTCTCTCAGAGAAATTATGTTGACTCTAATTTTGTACATCAGCAAGTGACACATCCTATATTAAATTAGGCTTCTGACTCTAGGACTGCTAAGGAGAAATCTATATTTCTCCTTCATTATTTCTCTTTCATGTTGTCACTTTAAGTGACAGCAGTGCTATGAGTCAACCCAAAAACCAAGCAAGGATTTTCAACCATACAGACAGTGAAAAAGAATCTGTAATACGACATGTGTTTTGTAAGGTTGTTCATGGAAAAATATATTGTGTTGTAAAGCTCACAAAAAGCCACTGGATGTTAATGTACATGCGTGGAAATACATTATATATTTATTTTTTATGGGATATGATGTACTTTCACTGTAGCCTGGGTGAAGTCATAGTCACAGCTGCACTGAATTCTCCACCCTACACACCATGTATAATGTAAAAGAAGAGAGAACCGTGAAGAGAACTGTGAAAAACATGAAATAACGGTGAGTTTTTTATTTTCAAGAACAATTTGTTTTTNAAAAAAAAAAAAAAAAAAAAAAAAAAAAAAAAAAAAAAAAAAAAAAAAAAAAAAAAAAAAGAACAAAAAGTTGCTTCTCTTTGAGAAGCAGTATTGCTGGTTTGACGGTGATTAGAGCAGAGAACTGGACATTGCTCATTAAGATGTGATAAGACTGTGTCCCAGTTCAGTATTGGGTATTTGTCAAACTGATGAATCCTTTAGTGCCCTTGCTTTTCTGGAGCTAACAGTATTCACCTTTTGTCAACATCTTTGGGTTTCTTGGCTGAAAGAAAACTCATCTCTGTAAGTGGAGAGTTATGGGGGACTGCACCAAGATGCATAAAATCTGGTGTGAAACAATGAAAGCGGTTATATTAAAATTAGCTGTTCATTTCTCTTACAGATCTGCAGTATGATGTGGTTTGTCCAGCACAGAAAGGATCATCCTAAGAAGATTCTGTGCTTTTTGATCTCTTACAACTGAACTTTATACTGAACATCTTTGTTTTTCTTCAAATGTTCAGGATTCTTTTCTTCAATGAAGCTTAACTCCTTATTTAATTCCATGATTTCTTGTTATCTTTTTTTGTTTTATTCATGTACTTTGTAAACACTTCTGTAAGAAAAATTATGGAAATAATGTTAATGAAAAGGCAAATAAAAATTTTCATTTGTTCACTGGTGTTCTTTTATTTAATAAAAACATAATACAAACAAATGTAAAGGCCCCTAATGCCCTATTCTTCATCAGATTCTGCTGTTGCATATTAATTTTAAACTTTGTTTATACCACTGGAATGCAATTACTGCTATTAAAGTTTATTGGAGGTATGTCATAGAAAATGCATCTTATGCCTTACTAACAAGTCTTCTCACAGAAGTGATCAGTTTTGCAAAATTTTTTGAACACAGTGGAAATACTCTTAAAAAAATTCTGACTGAAGAATGAACTTTTTATAGTTGTTATTAAAGATATAAGGAGATGAATAATGCATGAAATAGAATAGTTGCAAAAGTGATTCAGTGCATAGCTAATGGGGGTTTTTTTCTTTGCGTCTCTTGACCCAGTAAAATGTTCAGGAATGTTCTTGTCTCTGAAATGTTTAGAATTTTGAGCTGATATTTTTTTGGTTTATGACCATTTTTCAGGTAAGGAAGATGGAAAATTCTGTAAGAAGGTGACTGTTAGGATGACTATCCGCAAGAACGACTGCAGGAGTAACACACCAGTAAGTAGATAACTATCACAATTTCTTTTAATAGAAGGGAAAAAATACGAGAAATAAAATGAAGGAAGAAAAGGAACCCAAATTCCACATTGTCTTCATCTCTGTCCCAGAGACAGAGATTTGTGTTTCATAGAGCTGTTTTAATGTTTCCCTACATTCTCAGCAATCACCTTCTCAAATAGTAAAAAGAAGGTTGTTACTTCTGCTTTTGTAAGCACTAGGTGCATGTTGATTTAGTGCAAATCCAAAGTCTTATTTCACCCTATAATGCAATTATTATATGCAAATAACGTCAATATAACTGAATCTTTGTCCCTGATATTCTCTAGTTAAAATGGCTGCAGATGTGTGTAATTCTTCATCTGCCTGGGGAAAATATTTAAATGCCAACTTCATGAAGAGAGGAATCTTGGGTCCTGAAAGCTTTTTTTAGACAGCAGCATGAACATGCTGTAAAATGTGAAGGAAGAATGAGGCACTATAGAAGGATTTACTGTTGAAGGACACCAGCAATGTCCTGCTGGGCAGTGAGACTGTGAGCAGCAGCAAGAGTGCAGACAGACGTCTCATGTGAGATGTGTAAGAGAGCCTGGAAAAGCTGTAATAAAAGAGTGCAGGGAAACAGCTGTAGCCTCTAAAATGACTCTGAGAGTACATTTTGTAGAATAAGCTGTTGAGCAGCCAGGAGATTTAGTCTCAGTGTCTCATTGAACAGAAACACGAATCTTAACTATTAAATTTGAAAAAATTATTCAGTTTCTATGACTATTTCTCTTACAGTCTGTATTACAGATTTGGTATAATTAGTAGTAATTCCTCTTGGCTTTCCAAAGGATTGGTTCTTTTATCCCTCCTTACTGATACCAGTACAGCAACACTGCATCAGTGTATCACTGAAATGAATACTGCAGGGAACTGGAGACAGAACATTTGGTGCCATGTTCAAGCCAAAGTTGTTATGAATACTTTAAAATTCAAAACCAGAATTGTTTCTTTGTGTCTGTTAATAGCCAAAACCTGTTACTGAAATGGACAGAAAAGTCATCATTGATACCAGTAAGATGCAAAGTGAGACCTATCTGGGCAATGTACTTCAGAGCTTATTTCCAGATGTAGTGGGATTTCATAAGGTGCTGGAGGAAATACCTCCAAGTTTTTCGTTGCTTTGCCATTGGATTTGGGTGCCTAATGTTTTTAGACTTCCTTGAGAACTCCTAACTAGCTTCTTGATGCTTGTTACCAGGTGAACATTGTTTCGTGTGATGGGAAGTGCCCTTCTGCAAGCATTTACAACTACAACATCAACACGTACGCAAGGTTCTGCAAGTGCTGCAGGGAGCTCGGGCTGCAGAGACGGACTGTGCAATTGTACTGCACCAGTAACTCAACCTGGGTCAGCTATTCAATCCAAGAGCCCACAGATTGTTCTTGCCAATGGTCTTAAAAAACCAAACAGAAAAAAAGGTATAAAAGGAAAAAAACCAGCAAGCCCAGCTGTTCTCAGCCTAAGATGATTTTAATAGTTTATCTCTTAAAAATAAAATAGCCAATCCCCCGAATTTCACCAGTTTAATGCAAAACAGAGCACAAATACTTTTGGACTCTCCTAAATTTCTGTAAAATGGCGTTGCATCATTTGTATTGTGATTTGCCTTCATTTTCATTCACAGGGATTGTTTTAAGGGTTCTTGTGATATGTGCCAACTTACAAGGTGATTTACATCAGTGACACCTCAAGAGAAAGAACACCATCTGTTTTGTTCTGGAAGGCTAGCCCACTCTTTGTCAACCCATTCCTGTTTTAAATCATCGACCAACTTACCTGGCAGTAGGTCACTGTTTTGAATGTATTGCAATTGTGCAAATACATTCACAGTCTACTAGGAAAAATTGTTTGGATGACATGAGAAGAATTTTCAGTTTAAATCATATTCCTGTTGCTAAGTAGAGCATGTATAAGAAATTCATGTAAAGATTTTTTAATTTTTTTTTTTTTTAATCTGGGAAACATTATCAATACTGATAACTATGTAATATGCCCTGGTAATAATTTCAGTTTTTTTCTAGTGTATTTTATATTGTAGTGAAAACCATTATGGCAAGCATATATTTTATGGAACAGATTGGCTGATTTTAGGTTATCTAGAATAGTCATTAATAGTTATTTTATCATTCTGCTGAACAATATGACATAAACTGAAAATGCACAGATTTGAAAGATGAATACCATTTTGCATTCCTTTGTATAGATATACCTTAAATGAAAACTTTCAGCTTATGAAATAACCATACTTAAATTGTTTCTCTAGGGAATGAACATTGTTTAACACTAACTTTAAACATGTGAAAGTTCATTAGGAAAAAGAAAATGAGGATTATATATTGGTCACAAAGAAAAACAAAGTTCAAAATCTTCGTCACCTCTATAGTAGAATGTAACTTCTTATGGCAAGTGCTTGAAATTGAAAATGTACAATTGTAAGGTTTGAAATTTCAAAAGCAATTTTGCGTATGAATTTGAAATATTAACATTATTTTTTCTCCTCTAAGCTACTGTTCTGTTCTTTTTCAACAAATGCCACTGAGATTCAGCAAAAATTCAGTAACTTTCATTCCGTAGATTAAAACTGTAGATAGCATGCAGTGATAGACTTGAGATCCTATAGTAGAAAATAGATCTCAGCATAATGTCTTCAAAAGCTGCTTGACTGCAGTTAATCCAAAGAAAAATATGTTGTTAAAATCAATCATGTGAACATTTTTGATATTAATTTTGTATACTGTACATTTCATTCTTGCAATATCTAATAAACAACAGGAAGTCTTATTTTGTTAATTGTTCCAGCAATTTACTGTCATGTAACGACAACATACAATGTTTACTCATTCTTCTTTTAGCAGTGCACGTAAGTAGTTTTAGGGTTTGCTGCTATCACTAATATTAATGATCTATCACTACAGCAGGAAGGATGTAGTACTACAGCGGGAGAAAGATCTGCATAGGGGGGTTTGAAAATCTACATATTTTTCTGATTCCATCACTGCTTCCATCCTCAGAAGTGCAGAATTCAATTATGTCATTTTATTAAAAATAAAAATTGGAAAATTGTTGTTCATGGAAGTGTAACAACGCATATCTGACATTGCCAGATAGACTGTCCTGGAAAAGAAGGAGAGGGAAAGAAGATAAATTTCTGCACATTCCCTTTCAATGTTTTTCTTCCTTGCAGGATTGACTGCAATCAGTAGACAGTGTTTTGAGTGGGCATTTTGTTACAATATAGTTGTTGTGTGGTGATGATCACTCTTCAGTACTTAGGGCCAAATAAATCTTAAGTTCTAATTTGTAGGTGCAGTCCCTACCCATTTCACAGGACGTGTTCCTTGTCATCTTCTACATAGCAAGAAAGGACAGGATTTGGGAGGAATGCATCCTTTGGAAAACCAGAAAAAAAAAAGTGCTATTTACCAGATATTGAACAGAGCTAAACCCTTGAACCCAAGTGCCTAAAATTCAAGCATTTGCAAAGGTGAAGTTCAGCTGCCCCTAGTTCACCAACTGGCACATGCCATCCTAGAGGGTAGGAATTAACAAAAAGGGCTCTTTCTTTTGCCCTCAACCTAGACAGTATTTGCTGTGAAGTGCCAGCCACCATGAAGGGCAGAATTAGAGCAGGAATTAGGCCAACCACCATCCGTCCCTTAGCTTCAGCGTTGTCCCTCCTCTTGCCACTTGAGAAAAGAGCTCATTGTTTCCCGCAGCTCAAGGCAGTAATTCTGAAAACCTTTCGAGGTGGAAACTTTCAACTTCTAGTTGAACAGCAAAGTTAGTACTGGTAGCAAGAGTAGAAAGCAGACTGGGCTGTATTCAGTAGCCATTCAAACACTGCTGCTGCTTCTACTTCAGGAGTAAAATGATAAGCACCGTGTCAAGTCCCTACTTCTGATTTTGTAAACTTCAGGCTTATGCTGAGAGAAACAAGGGGAAAGATTCAAACTGCTTTATAGCTTGATAGGGGAAGCTACTTTTATCCCTGCCTCTGTGTCAAATTCCTTCACATGCCCTTACCCTATCTGTGGTTGTTCAAAGCCGTCCAAGCCCTTATCGTGTATTTACCTTGCCCTGAATTTGCAGAAAGCAGATCAGCTGGAGAAAGACTGTGCCTTATTAGTACTTCCACATCTTCACAGGCCCTTCCATGCTGGAGATACTGGGACTGTGAACAGTGACTGAGTCCTAAAACAAGTTTATATTCTTTTTACTGTCTTTTGCTGGAAACTGACCTTCTGGAAACTGAGGCCTCTTACATTTCTTTGTAAGTCTCAGAACTTCACTCCGCCCCAAGGGCCATGTTCTCCACACGTGTTTGCATGCATGGAATTTCTCCCCAAGAGTGATTCCTAATGTAGGTGTAGAAACATCACAGGCTTGTATCTTGTTAAATCTAGGATTTAAAATCTTTCTAATGCTGGGGTTTTTTCCCATCTTTGAGTAAAATGTTTAGTGTATGGATATTAAAACATTGTTTGTTTGTTATGGTGCTGTCTCCTCATTGTCATCCCCTTTGAAAAACACTTTATTTGCATTACCTCAAGCAAGCTTACCCAGCCTTGATTCACAGGAAAATATAGGCAATTTGACAGCTGAAGTCTTGAGTATTATGTAGAAAGACCTTGAGAAAGGACTTTAAAAAGAAATGTAATGATATCGATTGTGCTATGTAAAGGCTCACTGTCTGGCTTATTAGTACATGATCTAGACTCAGAATAACAGTCTCTTGAGTAATGTTTCCTCTAATTAGTGATAGTGCTGCCTGGTGGTTTAGTAAGTTAATCTGAAATATTGGCATCTGTTGGTCTGCAGTTTAATGAGAACTGTTAGTCACAAGTTAAATAACTTACACCCCCTCAGATAGCTCTCAAGTATGCAATCCATGAACTCAGATCAAAATCATTCCAAAAATGTTGCCCTCACTCTCATCTCTGCCCACACCATCATCTCTCTCTCCAGTGCAAACAGCTATGAATAATTAAAATGAGGTAACAGCTGCTATGCAGATGGTAATTTTTTTGGAAAAATCCCCTCGTAGTGTGATGAAGACACCTAACCTCTTTAGAAATAGTCCCTGACAAATTGCCATCAGGTCTCCTTTCTCTATGGACTTTTGACCAAGGCTTTGACTATGTCAGCTCACATTAACTGTTTAAATCATTGATAACTGAATTAACTCAGGTGTCCAGGCGTCATCCATCACCAAAGAAAGGTATGTGCATCCAAAGAGTGACTCATCCCATTCTAAAATAAATGTCTAAGATGGATGTGGTGAATCATCCTCAAGATGTATCATCTTTCTTTTTCACTGTGGAGAGAACTTGGATGTAAAGATGTGGTTAGGCACCTTACTTTTGGGTTATTAAAATTAGCTGGAATTAAATTCACCTTTAATGGTTAAAAATATCTCAACAGGCTCAGAAGTCAGCTACTCTGATAGCGATTATGGCATGTCTTATCTGACCACTTTATATGAGGTGATTAATGGCAATATATGACTTGCATGCAGCTGAATGGGATGTAATTTGTCTTGTATGGCTTTTCCTTGTGTCCTAAAGTATACTCCCTTTGTACAACAGCTATAAAACTATCCCTATATCTCTAGAGCTGAAGACAGACATCATCAGCCAAATCTTCAAGATGGAAAAGTACAACCGAATTTGCAAAGACGAGATGTGTTTATTTCCATGACAGTGTGCTATATTAGCTGGTGAGTGAATATTTCTGTTTTATAGATGTTTTATTGTGTAGATGTTGGCTTGAGTCTTCCAAGTGATTTGTGATCTTACTTTCTAAGCTTTTGACTTCCAAGATCTTTAAGTGAATGCACTTCTTCAGAAAATGATGAAACCCATATATGAAGTATCTTTGTGTTCCAGCTCTTTAGATTGTCTGGAGTTGAGTTTAAGGCAGCAGAGAGGTTTTTCAATACACAGGCTTTTCGTGACTGTTTTCTATACGATTGCCCAGGGGCAGATTCTGACCTCAGTTACTCTACTTGAAAAGACATCGGATTTGGTGTTTGTTTTTTCTCAGGAGTGTTATTAGTTCATTAATTGAATATGTGAGATTTGTCCAATATGTGCCTTGTGTAGTCAATTACTGGGACAAAATATAGCAGAGCACTTTAATAACATTTCTTTTTGATTAAAAATTCAGAAGTCTAATCTTAAGCATGAAATATATAAGACAGAATAGCTGGAGTTACGTTTAATGCCAAGACCATGCCTGTTCTTGATCTCTGTGCCTAATCCCTCAATTGTCTTTTCTCGGCCATACTGAACTTCACGTATATTTTACTAAATAGGGAAAAGGCAGAAAAGGACCTTCTGAGAAGAGGGCATGCAACTGCCTAATAGGCTTGATCTCTAACCTGACTCGGAGGAGGGTGGTGTACTTTGACTGCAAGACAGGAATATCACTAATAAAGTGCTCCTCATTTCCTAGCAGGAGAAAACAGTGCTGTATTTTCTTTCTCCCCACTAGGACCACTAGAACCACTTTGTCTAAGCAAAGCTGTTTCAGTGAGAGGCAGAAGTTAGCTGTATGAAAATTAACCACTCAAGTTAAGTGTTCTTGTTAAATGTTGCTGAAGTGATCAGGGGTTCCCAGGTAACCCAGTGTGTAGCACACAAAGATCAGGGTTTTGTATGAGAACAGTAGCTTGTATAGCCCAGCATTCTGTTTCTCTTTTTCCTGAGGAAGCTGCAAGAAGCAGGAAATTTTAAATTAGGGTTTTGGGAATAAAAAAAGTGATTTAGAATTTTACAATGTGAAACATCATTTTTAGGCAAATATACTGATGGGCTGTAATAGCAAAGTCTCCCACATCTTATGAATCATAAAAATCCCTTTCAGTTATCTTTGGTGGCAATTGATTTCACAGGCCAGTTGAATGTTGTGAGGAAACACGTGATTTAACAGTTAGCTGGGTTTCAGTTCACAGGAGGAGAATGGGCCCTGGCTATTGGTACCATTTATTGTTTGCACAGGTTCACCACAACCCTTTTTACGGCCATGTTGTCTGCAGGTACCAAGAGCACACTGGAAGCAGATTTTGCTGTTGCAGTGTTGATGCTGTTTGGTAAATAGCTTCCCCTCACCACTACTTGTTTCAGGCTCTACAGCTGGACATCCCCTTGGCCTTGCCCTGTGCTATTGTTTAAAATAGCGGTTGTTTAAAAGCATTTTTCCACTACCAGTCTGACAGTATTACAGTAGTTCCACCCGGGACAGGACCAGCCCCGTGGAAAAAGGAGGACAAGTTCACATTGAGCCCCTGCTTATATATTTTCCTGGAATTCCAAGTATGAAAACTTTTTAGAAGAAGGCCTAACAAAAGGGCTGGCTTAAACTATAAATAAATGCCTATTGTATCTACTTGGGACAACTTTGAATGGAAAAAGCCCTCCACTTTTGGTTAAAATCCCTAAAATATTACAAAAGTTTTTATGGACACCTCCTTATTTTCAAAAATTCTGTTGAAATGCCAGTATTTTAGATCCAGACTCTCACCCTTTTCATTTCTGCTCTGGAAGAGGTGTAGAAAGGAGATGAGGGATGAGATTTTTAATGAAACCATTTAGAAATTTTTCTCTTCAAAATGGACTGGCAAGCCCCATTCTCCTGAAGTTGTTACACAGAGGAAAGTGGAACTCAATACCTGGGGGGCCTATCGTGAATTTTGGCTTCAGAGGGGGAGGGGGGAAGAGCCCCTCCCTGGATATTGAGTGAAAACCAGCGTGTTCTGTGATTCTGCTGATGGCAATGGGCTTGGGTGCAGCCCTTGGTGTAGTATTAGTTTTCCACATGTATCCAGTGCCCCTCTGTGTGTTTTGTGGTGATGCCCCAAAAAAGTCAGAGCAAGCTGATGCAGCAGGGGCTAAAGGCTGCTGCTGTTTTCCCTAGCAAATGCTGGTGGGATGTTTGATGAAACGTTCTGGCTCTGTAAATTATTTCAGTTAGGGATGTGCTGTTCTCAGGGCTGCGGTCTGGGACTTGTCTGTAGGCAGTGAGGGAGATGTAGCTGCTGCACAGGACCACAAAGTTCATTGTGTGTTGCAGCTTGGCCATGGTTTCCTAACAAAATAAAGAGTTGTAGGCCACAGTTAATGCAAGGATTTCTGTGTTGTTACAGTATTAAGAACTGGCACATACTTTTTTTTTTTTTTAATAAGAAGAAATATTCTGCAAACCTGTATTTAATGGTAAAAAAATTGTAAATACTGCTCTGCTTAAAAAAACAAAGTTTTCTCACTTTTAAATTGTCTTTATTTTCTTTTTAATAGTAATTACTCTCCTATCTTCTTCTGTCTTGGGGGGATAAAGGAGTGTGAGGTCTTCAGATAGTTTTAATAATGGGAGTCTTGTAATAACCTATAATCATTATGAAATGAAAGAAAATATAACCTAGTGCCCTATAAGTACTGTACTTAAGCTGATCTCTGGAAGGAAATTCACAACACTATTGCACATTTGTTTCTCAGCTCCATGACCAGAGCACAGGGGGAAGGGAAAACAGCATTTTTAGCTTTAGATTTGGCCATATTGTAGCACTTCCAAATCTTCTGTCAACACTGGTGTGACGTTGCATTCATTAAAAAATGCACAACCTTTTTAAATATCCATCTGTTATATAAATAAAAATAATGCAGCCCTATATTTTTAAGGTATGCTAATCCTGCATAGCCATGGTCTAATTATCAAATGATTTCATGCTACCCTGGTGGCAGGCAACATCCAGACCACTGCACACTTGCTATGGATCTCTCATTAAATCCCTCTTGCACAGTTTCATTCATAAATTTACCATGGCTTTTAAAACAAAATGGTTTGATGCTTATACAGCAATATCGAGTAAGAGCAGTATCTTTCCAGAAAGCAGCAACATTTTTCAGATGCTCCACTTCATGCATGACTGAGTAATCGGTGGCAAACTCCATTATTGCTGCCTTTTACCTTTACCTGCTACCTTTTATCTGAGTGGAAGTCATGCTGCTGGTTGTGGTCAGTGACAAGGTTCCCTGGGGGTAACGTGTCCATACCTTTGTGGAGCTTGACTATTCTACTCTCTACACCAAGCTTCATTTTGACAATAGGTGTCCTAAGTTTGGTACCAACATTCCTGATCCACACCTTGCTCTGTTCTGTCTACGTTGGAGCTAGTGCAGAGGTGCTGGGGTGCACGTGGCTCTTGCCTTCTCTGATGTTCTTCCAGCACTGCCCTGTGTCTGCTCCCAAGTGAGATATGGTGTCTTTCAGCTTTGGAAATGTGTAATATTAAGCTTGGAGAGCCAAAATCCAAAGAAAATTGTGTTTTTGTTGGTTTTGTTGCTAATTTAACTCTGAAGAGGCTTGGAAAGTTACTTAGTGGAAGTGTTTGCTTATTTCCATATGGCAATTTTTAACCTTTGTATTCAGTGCAAAGGGCTTATTCCCAAGTGACCATGCAATTAACTCCATTATAAATGGAATTATTAAAACCAGAATTGAAGTTATTTGTCCAGATTTACCTTAGACTGCAATTTACCCTAAACAACTTTGTGCCATCTGCTCTTTTACAAGTTTTGCAGCTTAACAAGACATTTTCCTTTTGTCTTGTGGCTTGGAGTAATCTGGTAATATCACTTTCTCTGGGCTTGCACCACCCCCATGGTGTGTCTTTTAAAGCAGTATGTACCCCATGGATCTATTTCCCTTTGTTTGTCAAAGCACTTGGGCAGAATCGAACAGAATCTTTCGTACCTCAGTGTGTGAGCTGGTAGAGAGCTGGTTAGCTGGACCCAAGTCATGGTGGGGACAAAGAGCCTCTGGCTCACAGAGGGCAGATCAAAGCACCCTCACAAATGTTTTTGCAGATGAAACTAAGCTGGCTGGTATTGTTGACATACCTGAAGGAGAGAATGCCATATAGAGGGACCTGCATGAGCTCGAGAAGAGGGCGCATGGGAATTTCATGCAGTTTAAGAAGACCAAGTGCAAGGTCCTGCACATGGGTCAGGGTGACACCCAGGTTTCAGTTCAGGCTGGGGGATCAAGAGCAGCCCTGCCAAGAAAGACGTGGGGGTGCTGCTGGATGAGAGGTTTGACATGAGCTGGCAGTGTGAGCTCACAGCCCAGACACCCAACCATATCCTGGGCTGCATCAAAATAGTGTGACCAGCAGGTCAAGGGAGGTGATTCTGCCCCTCTGCTCTGCTCTGGTGAGACCCCACCTGGAGTGCTGCACCCAGCTCTGGGGTCACCAGCACAGGAAGGACATCGACCTGTTGGAGAGAGTCCAGGGGAGGCCACCAAGGTAGTTAGAGGGATGGAGCACCTCTCCTACAAGGAAAGGCTGAGAGAATTGTTGTTGTTCAGCCTGGAGAAGAGAAGGCTTTGGGGTGACCTAATTGCAGCCTTCCTGTACCTGAAGGGAACCTAAAAGAAATATGGGGAGAGACTATTTACAAGGGCATGTAGTGATAGGACAAGGATGAATGGCTTTAAACTGAAAGAGATTAAGTTTAGGTTAGATATTAGAAAGAAATTCTGCACTGTGAGGGTGGTGAGGCACTGGAACTGGTTGCCCAGGAAGTTGTGGATGTCTTCAAGGCCAGGCTGGAGGGATCTCTGAGCAACCTGGTCCAGTGAAAGGTGTCCCTCTCAATGGCAGGGGTGTTGGAACAAGATGATCTTCAAGTTCCCTTCTAACCCAAACCATTCTGTGTTTCTGTGATTCAGTGATGATAGCAAACAGCACCAGTGTGCAGGTAGCTGGGGACTGCTGGGGAGGGGGGGCATAGAGAGAGATGCCTTGTGATTTTGCATTTGGATTAATTTCCCATCCTTGCTGCATTTTTTTCCTTTTCCTTGATGAATGTTTTGTCACTTTCAGTACTTCCATATTCTAGTTCAAATCACCTTGCACAGCTATAAATATTTTTATCAGCCTTTCATGTTTGCCCCTAACTGCTTCAAATAAGAATGAGAAAGTACCACAGGAGTGATTTGTACCAATGTGGTACCAACATCCCTGTCTGCCTGCTAAAGTTTAACAAATAAGTTTCCCTCTTCTCTGGCACAGCTAATTTTGATTAAAGAATTTGTAATAAGCTGGACATTTCGGTGAGTTGTGTGCTTACTCACTGAACTACGTATCCTGCTCATTGCTTACAGACCCTGTTTTTGTCACCAGGTCATTTGAAATGAAAAGCAGTTGAAGATTTTTGCAGCATGTTCCTTAAGATATGGCTATTCCCTGTGTAGAAAAATTCTTATCCAGAGCAATTGAGAAATATCTGTTGGATTTGGAATTTGAGCAAAATTTCTTCTAAAGCATTTGAGCAAAAGGTGCCTGGGGACTGCCAGGGTACCAGCCTGTGCCAGCATTCACACCACTTCCCAGTTTTCACGCTGCAAGCAGCAGGTCTGCTCAAACCATGTGCCATGTGTCCCCGTGGCTGGACTGCCACTGTCAGCAGAGGTTAGAAATGCCCAGACGAGGCAGAGTGATACGTTGGGGCATCACACACACACATATTTAAAGTGGGTATATTTTCTAATCGTGTTTTATTTAATCTCCTTTTGCGAGTCATCTGAAAGCTGTGGAAATACAGATGGTAACAAAAAAGCCCTAAATAATCAGAGCAGCCTTTCTTGTCACTGCCAGCTTTCTCTGTTTCTCCCTGCCCCAAGCCTGCCTCTTCTGGTCTTCTTCCTCTCGAGTGGTTTGTTTTCTTGATGGTCTAGCTGGCATCTGTGAGGTACAGGATGGTGGAGTGTGGCTGAGCTGGGATTGTCTGAACCAGGGTATGTGGAAACAACTGTGTCTGGGCAAACTAGGTAAATTTCTACAGGCTAAAGTGACCATCTTTGCACTCAGGCTGGTCCTTTCCATGTTTCTGTTGCAAAGACTGTAAGTACCAGAAACTCCCAGGCAGATGACTCCACAGACAGATATACATTCTAATTACACAGGCAAGCAAAGAACTCTTTCAGCTGAGAACTTCTGTAGCTCACATTGCAAACTAATGGAGGATTATGTCCATTACAGAAAACTTCTATCCAATTTATTTGCTTGTCTAACCTGTAAATTTCCAAAATAAATATTTTTACGAGCGAGGGTTATGGGTAAATTATTCAGAGGGTGGGGGTGCTGCCATCATCTCTAGCAAATAATAATGCATGGAGAATTAATGCATGTGCAGCTGAAATGTGTTACTTGCTCTCCAACAAGTTAAGTGGTGGTGGGAGGGAGAACCAGGAGTAAGTGCCAGCATCTGTGGCAAAGCTAGCCTTGTACTTCCAAGAAACAGGTAACTGAAAATGTTCCTGAAAACAGGAAAACTGAAAAATAAATTTCAATTATGTGATATTCTGGTTTTATTTGAAATGTATAAATGCTCTGTATAATCTGTGTGTGTATGTCATATGGTATGTGTATGTTATAATGTGTACTGGTGGCCAATAAACAGCACTCAGTGGTCACATATGTTTTCTCTTTATACCTGTTGAAGATTCCATTAAAACACCATTCATTTTATTTGTGTATGTTTGTGCAAGTAGGTAAAATCAGATACTACCATCTGATATGTGTAGTAATAGGGGGTTTTTATTCAAAGCACTGGTTACTAATTGGATTTTCAGTTCACTGAGTTGTCACATCACTGCTGAGTTCAAGATGTTAAGAATATTTTCCAAATGGCCAAATCTCATATTTAAAATTCTAATGTATTTTACATAACATAAGAGGTTTTTAGTACCAGAAAAATTCCATTTTCCTCAGTCCAGTTTCAGGTTCCTAGCCTGATTTTCTGGGCTTAATCCTCTTCCTGTTGAAATCAATAAGTACATTGTAATATAATGATTCACGTTCAAGGTTCAACCATAGAAAATTAAGACTACATGCTGATTTTACTGCCATTGTTGAAAGATGATCTCTTAAAATGTGTAAAAGCACAATAAACTGTTTAACTCTTTCAGTCCTATTTTTTTTTTCCTTAAGAGAATCTAAAGCCTTAAAAAAATGGATCTTTGGTTTAGACCTAATGAAAACAAAGAGATAAAAGCTGAGAGATGCTATTTAGACAGGAATATCTTCTGTGGTTTCAAATGCTCTGTAGTGGATCAGTCCCTGGACAATATGGAGCTTGCCATGAGATGCCAGGAAAACTGTAGTTTACGTTGTCCACCTTTCTTGATGCTTGACTGTCATTTTTTATTTGCCATGTGAAAAATGAGGATGCTTTAGAAAACACCAACACTTGCTGCAATATCTGTTGGTGAAAAGACATCCAGGTTGAGATGGTTTTGTTCCTTATTTGCTCACAAACTGCAGTCACTCAGTTTAGTAACTTATCTTTCCTTAACTAATGAAGGTTAAGCAAGACAGAAAGGATGTGGAAAGCAAGTGGAGCATATTTTATTGTTTTAATCTAGAACAGTATAATTAGCACTATGGAAGTATGGGCTTTGATGTGTTTAACTCTTTGAGGGCTGTGGAAAAGCAGCCCTAGTCAATCTGTCTTGCTGAAACGTACTGGATGTGCTGTGGAGCAAACTGTGAGAGCTTGGGTTGCCCTGTTGTCACTGAACAGCCAGCAACACCTCATGTGCTCTGCACAAAGGTTCCCTGGTTAGGAGGACACTGACTGATGCTGGTAGCAGTGATGGGCCTGCATCTCAAAAGGTGAATGTTTCAAAATGGGCTTTGGGATACGCTTCAGGCTGTCTTCAAATTGCTCTTCTGGAAGTTTGAAGCGCTTCCTTTTCTGCTTTGCTGCATCCCACAGATGCAATAACCATGAGGATATCAGAAGGGTGAATTCTGCCCTCGGCTGCCCCAGTTGGAGGGTGGGGGGCACCCCCTCAGGGCTCTGCTCCCTGTGGGTGCATATTTGAAAAGTGTCTGTCACTGCTTTCCACCAGAGCTGTTTGTGAAGGTCATAAACATCCTGATGTTGTGTGGCTCCTTCCTGGGAATAAAAGTCAATAAACATTCTATAGTTTCTGCTTCTTAAATATGAAACTGCCTGTTAATGGAATAAATGCACCTAAAGCATGAACTTCAGGCTCTTTGGCATCCCAATCGACCAACTGTTTTCTTAACTCCAAAGTTTCTAGGAAAGAAAAAAAAAAAACATCTTCAACTCTCTTCCGTCTTCCTCACCCCAGAAGACTTTCTTAGGAAGGAAATTTCCATTAGGTTTCCAGTCTCATTCAGGCACAGTGATTTCCCATCAGCTGCTGAAGTATCATCTCCCTTTCTGGTTTGGGTGGAGGAGATGTTATGTTCCTTTTCCTTTTTTTTGCAGGAGTGTGAGGGCATTCTGTTCCTCTCCCTGCTTTTGGGACCCTGTATGGAAACACAGTTATCTGGAAATGGGAGTGTGTGTGCCAGCTGTTTGGGGAGCCCTTTCTTGTACAGGAGGACAGTAAAACTGAGACTCTGGCGGAATGAGAGGTGTAGGGGTTTTTCTAGCACAAAGTCTTGTGGAAAACTAGGGACTGATCAACAAATATTTCTAGTATGAGTGTAAAGATGAGTGCAGTATCCAGAAAAACTTAGTCTGAATATACATGGTATAAAGTATATTTTGTTTGGGTGTCCCCACTGATTCCGGTTCAATGTACCCATTATAAGGTAAGATACTAGTTTTCTTTTTTTATGAATTGTCTGGTAGAAGAATGGAGCTGACAGTTTTGGCAAAGGTGGTGGGTTTGTGGTCTCCAGGTCAGGAGATATGAGTGTTCCACACTTCCCAATAAAATGGAAATTGTTACCAAAAAATTGCCAACAGGGCTGGCAGCTCTCAATGTCTTGGACTTCTCTAAATGCTGAAGTGGAAGCAGTGATGGGAAAAGTTGCAAAATTTTTCTCTAGCTCATATGGATACAAAGGAATACTACTACAAATGTGGCTTGTTTTGGTGTTGGTTGTTTTTTAGGGTTCGGTTTGGTTTGGTTTGGTTTGGTTTGGTTTGGTTTTGAGAGATAAAGAAATTATCTGGCCTTCTTGTTGTTTTTGTAATTTGTCAAGAGTGAGATTTGTATGTAACCCACAGACACTGCAGACAGCCTCAGATGCTGAGAGGGAGGACTTTGTGGTGAAATGACAACTGGCTGACAATCTAATGTCAGAGGCACCACTGACATTTTATTTTCAAATAGGCCTTCCAGTTCATAAGTTGCTATTGTACCAAAGAACAGTGGTTTGTGCTTCCTTCTTTGACAGATAGTGATTCTGGCTTGTTTGGTAACAGTGGAAGGAAGATTGTTCCAAAGAGATGGTGTTGGTACTTTGCTTTCTGGACCAGAACAAATTGACTTATTTTTAGATGGGTCTTGATGTGGTTTGAGCTGCCAGTATACTTCAGGAATTTGTTTTGCATAGTTTTCCCAGCAATATCTAACCTCTGACTTCTAGAAGTGTAATACAATATACATCCTAGATAAAAGCATCACAGTGATAATGCCACTTGGAATCAGAGTGAAAGTTTTGGAACAAATGGAAAGACTTCTTAGAAAGATGCTACAGCTTGTACTTGCAAAAGCGTTGATGAATTATTATGTAGTGATATCCTTACTTTTATTAGGTAAGATCTTGAAACTATGAGTTGTATGTAAATAAATCAAAGTTGTTCTTACTGAGAATTACGAATGGAGTAATGGCCTAAAAATTAAATACAAGATTATCTGGATGTACAAAGTGTTTGGCTGTACACGGAACAGTCAACATACTGCCAAATCACATTGTGCCATTGAACATGGAGGGTCATGAGTATTTTTGTCAGGGCAGCTTATGATTAAGAATGGTGAAATCCACTTTGGATGGCTTTTTTTCTGTTTGTAAGAAGCTAAGTAGGTTTGGTTCTGTTGGTTTGGTTTTGGGTTTGTTTTTTTGGGGTTTTTTGTTGGTGGTGGGTTTTTTGTATTTAACAGAATCTGCTATTAAGTTTTGTCTTGACAGCTGGAATCTATTGCTGATGAGAATATTGCTAGTGTGCTTTCTGCATGTAAAAAATGTCTTCCTAAACATATCCTGTATTTGGATCTCTGTTGGTATCTATTAACGAGATTGTAGATGCCTTAAATAAAATCTGACTGATTAATATGCACACTAAGAGGGATGCCTCAGATATGAAGTTATGTTCAATTTTGCAGCTTGTAGGAATTTTGGAAGACAATTTCGGATCAACTTGGGTGAAAGCTCTAAAAAATTTTCAGAATTGCCATCAAGCCAGCACTGCCAGATGGGGTCAGAGCCTTGGGTTCACGGTGCCTTCTGCCATTTTTGCAGATCCCCTGCCTGTTGCAAGTTGATTTAGTATCTTGGAACTGCAATGAAAGGTAACTGCACCTTGTTGAGTGCTCAGCCATGTACTGAAGCCTTGAGGCAGCTGGTTAACTGCCAGTGACTAGAGAATACTTCCATCAGGCCTATTAAACTTCATGAATGCCGTGTTTGCTGAGCATTGTTGCAGCTGGACAGCTGAGCTTAATGAAGCAGTAGTTCTTAAAAATGATTTTAAGGAAGCAGTTACTGGTCACAGTGGTTTTTACTTGTTTGGTTTTTTGCTTGGTGGTTTTTTTTTTTTTTTAAATTTGCACACTATCTCTTATGGTCCAGGTTTTTGATTCGCGTGTGTTTCCAAACCACTTAATTAGCATCCAGTTACAAATGAAGAGTTGGAGAACGCATGAGATTCCCACTTAACTCCTGTTTGAAGTTAGACTGAAGAGACATTTTTTAGTTGCACAAATGTTTGCATCAGTGATGCTAAAACAGAGAACTCTCTATGGGGGGGTCCCATTAAACTCCCTTTCTATTCTTTTAATTCTTGGTTTATCTTCATTACTTTTAGATAGATGTTTTGTAAAATGAGTGTGTTTGTGGATGTGTTAAATATGTCAGCTTCTCATCTATTGAGATGCTTTA
Organism: Empidonax traillii; assembly: GCF_003031625.1. Lineage (NCBI taxonomy): Eukaryota > Metazoa > Chordata > Aves > Passeriformes > Tyrannidae > Empidonax > Empidonax traillii. Next base: position 58,763 of record NW_020955417.1, read on the forward strand.
AAGAGAGAAGGGAAGAACTTTGAGGGGAGTGAGCCAGGACCTCTGCTGTCGAAAATAGACAGGGCTGTTTGCAGTGGCAGAGAATTTACTGCAGTGCCAAAGAGCAGGAAGTGGGTTTAGAAAAGGAGTGAAAAGGTAGTAAATGTATTTAAGACAGAGGGAGACTAAATAGTTTTACATGAAGCAAACGTAAAAAACTTCTTTACATTGAAAATGTTTGCATTAATGGAAAACATAAAATAAAAATAGAAGACAAAACTACTGATTTTAAATAGCCAGAATGCTGTTATGTCTTGAAGGTCCATATAGCTGTGTCTTCATTATTACTTAGATTTGTGAAAAGTTGGTAGTCTCACTGGACCTGTATCAACGTTTTGGTCTTTTCCTTTCCCTTGACTGGTTTTTCACCTGATGCTGAACACAAGTAGTCAGCTGATGATGGTGCTCACTGCCTGCATTTAGATTTATTTCTGTAGTTGTAGTGCTTCTGGAGTGATGCTTACAAATGGAGAGATGGAAATATTTCTTTAGATTGTCTTTGGTGTTAATGATGCTCCTTCAGTTCCTGTAAATGCCAAGATAATTATGCTGAGAGCCAAGGCTGGTGCTTGGCAAAATTACTATGGAAATTGCTCAACAAGGGTGGTGGAAGGCCTCAGAGAGCTTACTGTAGCAGGATCCGAAAAGGGGAGTGTGGGAAAGAGGGACTGGAGTCCTCAGTCTCATGTGCCCACAGCCCCAAGAGGTCTATGTTGTCCCCTAAGGGCAAGTAGCTAGTAGAAGATGTAATTCATGAGGGAAAACTATCGAAGTATTCAAGGAAACCACCTTGTGAGTGCACGTGGATGGACCTTCCAAAAAAATTATTACCAGAAAGAAGTGACTAGTGATATCAAAATTGTCTCCATTACTGAGTTTATAAACACTTCTGGTAAATAAGAGGTTAATAACTCTGTTTATAGTAAGAAAAGACCCCTGCCCTAGGGATACACACACTTCACTGTACCCGGATAATCCCTGGAGCAAGGAGGTTTAAGGTAATTTGTGGTGCAGCTGTCCTTTTCTGGAACATGAGCAAATTCTCCTGCACATGGTCAGCTGCGAGAACAAATGTCTATAGCAAATGAAAAAACAAGATGTTCAGTCACAGCCTTCTGCACTTCCAAGAGGGGCACGTGAGCTGGGCTGTTCCTCCTGCCTGAATCAAACTCCACAGCACGAAAGGGTTTAGTGTGCGGCTTATGGCCAAGTGGAAGCAACGTGTCAGCGGTGAGGGAGGAATGCTGGTGATGGAAACCCAAGTGATTGACATACAGTGGCCATAAAGTCATAGTAAATCTATTGTTTTGCCAGAAGGAAGCAGGATTAGAAAATGTATAATCATTACAATCCTGCACTATACAGCATCAAGTGACGGTTGCTCCAGCGGTGCTGGTGTGGCTCATACTTGGCTTAATCCCAACAAAGTCTCTACTTGGGTGAAATTTTCATATGGCTCCATGTGGTTCAAGCCATAGTCATTTGTATATTTTAGCCAAGAAACGCCTCTATGGCACAGCGGAATTTAGCTCAGTAGTTTTAAGGAGATACTTTCTCTGTTTTGTTGCTGCAGACACCCCCCATAATGCCAGTGGCAAGTTTAAAAACCATGATCTGGGAACTGATTCTCAATTAAACTATATACAAAATTCTAACTAATCAAGAGAAGAAGGATCCACATCTCTGGTAAAAATATCTTTTATCTACAAAGAAGTAAAAGTAAAAATAGAAAAGAAGGTCCTTAACAGCTAGAGGCCAAACTTGCTCCTGATCTAACAGAGCTGAAGGAAAAAGTTGAATTTCACAGAATTCTGAGTGGCCTGAAGATGATTAAGGGGTAAATATAAATGCAATCACACCTTCAGTTCCTTACTGACAAACAAAACAGTGGAGATACCCAATCCTATTGCATTTTTTAAAAACACCTCTTTAGCATCCTCAAAACCAAAGACAATCTAAAGAAACGTTTCCATCTCTCGTTTTGTAAACATCACTCCAGAAACACTACAACTACAGAAATACAGAACTTCTTAATTCCTTTCTGGTTTACACTATATTCAGAGCTGAGATAACTGTGAAATGGCATTGGCTACCTAAGGAGTGCACCTACCAGTGCACTAGCTGATGTGGGGTTGGGAACGTGCTTCTGGAATACAGCCTGCAGCTGCTCAGGGAATGCCTGACAATGGTCATTCAATCTTCTTTCCTAAAGAAGGTGGAGAAGTTTGATAAACCAAAGGCTTTAGTCAAAAGAAGTGACATATTGTATATGTAGTGAAATTATCTCATAGCTGCTTCTTCTTCTTTTTTTTTTTTTTTATTTAACAGGAACATTTTTAGCTAGAAGACCAAATCCATAAGTCTCTGGTGTGTGTTTATGGCTACCCTGAGCTGTAAATAGGAGGGTTTTGTGTTGAATGTGGCCAGTACTTATCCTCTGCTTAAGCAAGTTAGGGCTGTCACAGATCCTGTGAAGACTGAAAATACTGGGGGTTTGCATAGGATTTTAAGAGTTTGAAAAATCACTCTCTCAGTCTACAGTGAAAAAAAAGCAATGAAACTTTCTGTTAAGGAAAACTTTGAGTAAGTTATTAAACTGTTTTGTTTTAGCAAAAAACCTCCAAAATGTTTATATTTGAGTTACTTTTTGCTATTCATACTATCTGGATCAGTAAAACTGGAAGTTCCCTTGTACTTTTGAAGTAAAATTAAATATTACTCCTTCCTAGGAAGCTGAAACAAGATATTTTGATGTGAATTAAGTTTAAGCATCTTAACACCATTCTGTGTTGTCAGATTTACATTTTTTCCCCAATGCCTTGACTTTAAAATATCCATGAGTTAAAATGAGAAATAGACAAGATGGACTTTTTTGAATGAATTTTAGCCACAGTTGGGCTTTTTTCCTGGAGTGAAAAGCTGACAACATGAGCAGTACATGATGAGGACCTCATGAAGTGATGTGTTATTTTGGTTTTTTATGGGGTGGGAATACATGTCTTGAAGATAAAGCTGCAATATCTCAGTCACTTGATTTAGGAGAGAGCTTGATTTTGCATTAAATGGTTGTACTTCATGTATCTTAGTTTCGAAGTTTATCTTTCAGTTTTTCTTTGTTTTTCAGTCTGTCATTCATAGTTTGGGATAAGGAACTTCTCTTATTATTTACTTCAAGGGCACACAGAGCAAATCCTTTGTTTAAACTGGGTTATATTGGGTGTATACCAGCATAAATCTGGATCTGGGCTTTTGGAAAAGTCGCTTGACTTCTCTCCTGCCCTTTGACCTCTCTTTAAAATGGAGCCACGGTTACCTGCTCCACTAAAAAATTCCAAAATGGCAGGAGCTATTGAGATCCTTGACTGGAAGGTGGAAGGGAAGAATCAGGCTTTAAATTAATTATTCTCATAGGCACGAAAGCCCTGAATGAGTGAAATGACAAAAAAAGCAGAGAAGGAGAACTGGAAGTAACCATAATTCATCCCAGGGTTTTTGCAAGCAGCTAAGCACCGCTGAGGTGATGCTGGGAAGGGTTAACTCAGGAGCAGCTGGCCACCAGCGCTTGGTCCTTATCTCACTCTTATCCTCTGCTATTAACTAGCCACAATTACAGACCATATCGGTTACTGCCATCTGTTTTTTCATGGGGCGTTGGTCGGATTGCAGCCAACAAAGGGGATTAGGGGGAGAAAGGCAGAAATGACAAAACGCCTCTGCGGCGCTGGGGCGCTGCGCTGGGGTCCCGCGTGCGGCTGGTGCCTGCCACCATCCCCGACAGCTGCGCAGAATTAAGCGTAAAGATAAACTGTGAAGGCAGTTTCAAAGCTGCTGCAAAGGAAATGCATTTCTGCTTGCAGTTGTAATGCAGGGGCTGTGCAGGGAGAATTAAAGTGTGAAGCAAAGGTGGTCAGTGGTGGGGTGTGTTTTGGGTGACTTTTAGCTTCTGGTGTGGGTTGTTACTGGTGGGGTCAAAGTCCCTCAGCCTCAAGCAAACAGCAACAAAAAGGTGGATACTGGGTATGCTGAATAAGAGGGGAAAACAACCTCAGACTGTTGTTGGAAATACCTCTTCAACGCTTATTTCTGCAGTAAAAATCGCCATCTGGGCTCTCGCTAAAAGCAAAGGCGTGCAAATCGGGGAGCGCTTCAATTGCCAAAGAGTGTGACCAGGGAAGGCAGCATAATTCAGTCCTGATTATCAATCCTTTTAGAAAAAATAAGACTTTTGACAAATATTAATTGACTGCAATGCTGTTTTTCTAAACTTCCCAAATGTTAGACCATCGGGCAATAATGCAAGAAAGGAAAAGTTTTCAGAGTGATACCAGGGATTCAAGAATCATTACAGCTCAACAGCTGTACTTTGATTCCAAATTTTACTAGGACCAGATTAATTAAATTATTCCAAAGTATGATATACTGCCAAAATAAGGTCCTCTGGCTTTTATTATTTTTGGTAAATTAAATTAAGGGTAATACAGATTTTAATGTTGGAAAATTAATTCTTAACTAATATTTAATATCCTTTCTTAATTTTTCATTAATACATGATAGTCAATATTCTAAGGATTAACATCAGTATAGGAACAAATCTAATTATTTATAACACACAAGTTAGAGAAATAACTAGAGGTGCCTTGTACTTGGAAAGCTACTCCTTTCCCTCTTTCTGTTCCTGATAAACTTGAGTAACAAATGGAATAGGGCAAAATCACGTTGTTATGCCTTTTGGCTTTTTCATTATTTCATGTCAGTTGATGCTTTTTGGATCAGGGACTGATGAGACACTGATGCCCATAATGTGATCTGTGCTCTAGATTTGGGGGGAGTGGGATAAGTTTTTGCTGTGGGATTTATTTTCCTCTGTAAATGCCTGCTGTTTTACTTACTGTTGGGAATAAGATGAACATGTATGAAAAGTAAATTTAACCTGATGCTGCAAGTCAGGTTGTTGAGGTTGGTGTTGAGAACACTACTGTGTTCTGTATTTAAGTAAGGATAGATCCCTACTGTGTATTAGCAAATATTGAGACTTGCCTGCCTGCCATATTTTTAACTGAAGGATGTAATAATCTAGGTCTTCACATCAACTTTCCTTCTTGCTACTATATGAGTCCAGGTAATTGCTGAAATAATGTGTTTATTTTTATGTTGCTGAATTATCTTATTACTATTTCCATGCCCAAATTGGATGTAAAGTAGCTCAACATTCATATAAAAATGTTCAGGTAGGCTGAGAGTAACCTTTTACACCTACGTGCATAAGTGAAAGCCGATGTGTCCCTTGAGACTCAAGGTTAATCTGTCAACAGAAGTCATAATGTAATAATAATATTTTCCACCTGTTGAAATCAACTTCTTAATTTTAAAACTTTGTACTTTCATTTCTTGACTATTTATGTAGAAACACTAGTGTGCCCTTCACTTACTAAAAAGCACACAGAGGAATATTGGCACCATATCTCTTTAGCTCCTGGAACATATATGTCTCTGTCAGAATTTCTTTCAGCATGATTAAAAGATGTGAAAAGCTTTGCACAGAAACTTATACTATGTACCCAAGTGCATGTCTCAGTCTTCTATTGTATCCAAGACTGAAATTCAAACTCTTCAAACATTTTTTTCATATTCACCTATCTAATGCTTGCTCTCTTAAATGCCTCCAGCTATGCAAGGCCTTGCATTCCAGAGCTTTGTTGTACAGTGGAAATATCAAACTCTTGAATACAAGAAAGAACATGACTATGTGATGGTTCACGGTCTGCCTGACAGTAATAAACAATAAAAGCTGTCCACTCCTTCAGTTTTTTACTGGAACTTTCACTTGAAAAAGGCAGAAATTAAGAAAAAAAATAGTTTGTGGAAAGAGACACAGGTATACACTTGGTTAACTCAGGTATGAAAAATAAAGTCAAAAAAATTATGTTCAATAATTTCAAGTCTGTTCTTGTTCGTATTTGAATTTCCTCTACATAGATTTGGGTAAAGGGTTTAGTACAATTGCAGCTAGTCAGTGAAGACAACACTTGAAAACTTTTACCTCTTGGAGCTATATTAGGCACTTCTGGGCCCAAGTTGGCTACCTATGTCACCCAACTTGTCACCTGTGGTCTCCAGGGCTATGTTTTAATCTTTGTGCCAAATTAAATTTTTCAGAAACTTAGAGATGAAAAATATCAATTACTTTTGCCTGAAACTTGTAATTCTCTCTGTTCATGTTATAAATGTTTGCTAAATGCCATGGATTTTTCGCCTGTTTAATATATTCTTTCCTATGAAAAAACCCACTAGTTTTAACTTCTGTATTATCTTCTAAGTTATGCAAAGAGTTCATACCCAAAACGTTTATATACCCACACCATGGTAAATATCAATTATATAAATATTTCTTGGCCTTCGCTTTGGTCCAGCAAAAATGACAACTCACAGAGAAAATCACAGAATATGCCAGTAATTGGTTTCAGTGCAGCTTGACAAATAGACCTGCTTGTTTTGGGGTTTTGGAAGATTTTTGCTGTTGGAAGGACTTGGTCATGTTTGTGATACGTTTCCGTGGGGGCAGAGGTGACTACCTTGGCCACAGCACAGCTGTCTTTCTGGGGTGTAGGAGTGGCTTTCCTTGGCAGTTGATGCTCCAAAGTCTTTAGGGTTTACACTGGGGGACACCTGCGGAGCGGGAGAATGGAGGTCAAGTCATGGCAGAGTTGTTTTGGCTGTCAGGGCGGCATGTTGTGCCCTCCCCCCAAGGCAGAGCAGGGTGGATATGAAGATCCAGTGCTGCCCAGTGAACTGCTGATGAGCAGGGAATAAAAAGCGGCCGGTGGTCCCTGTCACAGGGAGCCAGGCTGAGCCATCGGTGCTCACTGGGGAGAGGCAGAACCAATTAATGCCTGTGCTGCTTCGTGGGTGGCAGCATCTCACAGCCATGGGCTTATGGTTGGCGTGGCAGGGTGAAAATGATTTGTGAGTGACTAGAGAGTTCACTGGTGGAAATGATTTGTGAGTGCCTAGCGAGTTCATGGCTATTACCACTCTCCCTAACAAGATGTTTTGTAACTTCATGTTGTGTGTACGGAGCTGCAGCTCCTCCAGTGACTCTGCCCAGAGCGAGTGATGGCACTGCGTGGAGGAAATCAATAGTGGTGAATGTGTGGTATGGTCTCATGCATTTATTATTTACCTGTGTTCTAGCTCCCTGGTCCCACAGCAAGAGAGGAGTAAGTTTTCTTGCAGTGAAATCAAACCATGGAAGGTGCTGTGGACCTGAACGCAGTCTGTACTGCCATAGTTCATATGAGTGGTGGGGAGAAGTATAGTTGGGGGAGGAAAATGTGAGCTGAAATAATGTTCTTTTTTTGCTTTTCCTGGGAAGGCACACAGGGCAGCATTGGTCACAGGTGAAACGTCTTTACCATCAGCCTTGAGCAGGACCTGTGGCCTTGGAGCAGACACAGAGTTGGGCAACTGCTGCAGGTCCATGTGGGCCAGGGAGAAGATATCCATGTTTAATATGACACTCGGTGTTAGCCAACCTCCTTACAACCTCTCTGGTTGTAAGGAGACCAGAACTTCCACAAGTCATGGATCATGAAATAGGATCTCTCCTCACCTCAGTGAAGATATCTGGTTACTTCTCCAGAAGATGACATGGACTGGTGTTGCACATTGCAAGATAGATGGGGCTGAGCCTGACTCCCCCTCCCCCCCTTCATAAATGTTTAATGCCTCTTGACTAGGGGCAGTCACTTCTAAAATGCAGAAGATGTGTGGTTTTAGGCTGAAACCAATGGATTTATTTCCAATTTATCCTGTAGGCATGTAGACACTCCAGACTCTGTTTCCTGGTGGTAGGCAAAAGAAACCTCATTAATTTCATCTTTCAAAACACTTTTTCATGATCTTTTTGATATTTAAAGCAGTCTTTGATTTAAAAAATACATTCAATTTGTTTATAAATATTACTACATTGCTAAGGACATCAGATTGCAATATATCTAAAATCTCTCACTACTGGAAAAATGAATGTACACTTGTGAAACCTAATGGTAAAAATATGATATAATAGAATAAGTTCACCTTACGTTTGTCTTTTAAAAGTCTTCTCAAATGTTTATAAATGATCTTAAACAACAGAAACAGCAGTTTGAATTCAATATGAAAGCTGAAGCTGGGTTTCAAACTGAGTCTCACTTGGATTCCTTTTTAATCTACTCTCATAATTGACTTTCCACATGAGGAAGGAAGTGAATGTTTCTTTATCCCCATTTTTGATTTTTTTTTCTGAAATACTAATACCAGCTAAAATGATGAATGTATTTCATAAAACTGATCTCAGCTTGAGACCTGCAAATGATGTGGCTTTTAGGAAATCCCTGCGAAGGTTAAGTAATTTATATGGTTAGAAGCTAGTTTTTCTGTTTTGTGGTGTGTTTTCATTTGGGGTTGTTTTTTGCTATCATAGTGAGCAATAGGGGTATGTTAATTACGTGGTAATACGAAGCAGTTTCTTCAGATTCAGAGCCAAATGCAGAGATTGTGGAGGAGGATTCATTGGAGGCAATGTGGACTCTGCCCTGGACACTTTATTTGGATGAGTCTGGTTGGGCGCATCAGTGTAAGGATGAACCAGATGCACAAGTAATTCAAGCATTTTATTAATCCCATTTTACAGCTATTTAGATGGTCAAGTTGCTATATAAAAAGAAAAGTAAATCCTTGCTCAAATAAAAATAACTCTTAACAGTGAAGCCTGAAAGAGAAAGTGTTTTCAATGAGTGTTGACAGCTTCAAGACTTTGAAGTGTAAGTTCATCCTCACTCACAACAGAGAAGAGAGTATAAATTAGACTAATCAAATCTGGTGGGAAAATTAACAACTGAAGGCTTTCAATCCAAAAAGGTTTAGGTAAATCAAAGCTTAACTCAAAATAAATAAATGTTTATCTAAAAGAAAAATGCTGTTAGAACCATTGACTTTCAACAGGGCAAAAGGTTTCACCTGTACATCTCTAGTAAATATTACTACTATAAAATAGCAAATAAAAGTAGGCTGTGGTTTCTATTCTAGTTGCTAGCAGGGCCTTGCATTATCTTTTGTGGTAGGAGTACCTAAAATTTTGTGACTTCTCCAATTTTTTCATGTTTGTTTTCTGCCTTGTGCTGTATGGCTGCAGCAAGGGCAACCTGTGGTTTCTGGCACTGATCCTGATCACACAGACTGTCTTTAACACTGCTTTTGAGACTACCTGCCTCTAATAATACAGCACATGGCATTTCTACGTGGTTTATGGTAAATTATAATATTTGTTAACACGGTGCTGTTTGTTTCATGAACTGACTCATCGCATGCTCTTGGCTTGATGTGCTGGGATGAAGTGATAAAGTTAAGGAGAAAGACATGGGGTAATGGTTTTAAACTAAAACAGAGTAATTTCAAACTACATATAAAGAAGAAATTTTTTTTTACCATGAGAGTGACTAAACACTGGAACAGGTTACCAGAGAGGTGCTAGATGCCCCATCCCTGGAAACATTCAAGGTCAGCTTGAATGGGGCTCTGAGCAAGCTGACCTAGTTGAAAATGTCCTTGCTTATCGCAGTAGTGTTGGACTAGATGACCTTTAATAGTCCCTTCCAAACAAAATGACTCTATGACGTAACAGATCCAGCATGTGGATGGGAAGAATTTCCTTCACATGCTTCATCCTATCTTCAAACAACTCTATTTCTAGGTATTAACGAGGAGACAGACAGTGAGATGAACCCTGAAAAAGTTCCTAAAAACTGCCATATTTACTAAATCCTTAGGAATCCCCTCTGTACTTGCATATTGCATGCTCCAGCAATGGTACAGACCAAGGCATTTCAAGAGGTCTGAGCAAAATGAAGGTGGCAGTGGTGCTGCATGAGGAGCTGATGACTGACAGGGTGAAATCTTTGCTCTGGAGCAAGGCTTCACAGTGAAACCTCGTGTAAATACAGGGCTGGAAACAACTCATGGCAGCCTTCACCCCTTGAAGGAAAGATATGAAACAAGAATGAGAAGTTGCTGTTTTCTTTGCTTGAATTAATTAAAACTTCAGATGGTAAAGCTTTAATTACATGTATTAGTCCCCCTGAAGAGATCACAAAAGCTATTGTTCCAGATTTAGCAATTCAGGGAGCACTTAACACAAAACATGGTGAAAAATGTATGTTTGGGGTTGTGGATTTTTTGGGGGGTTTTAGCTAAAGTGGTTTTATCTCATTCAGCTTCTTGGCATGGATGCAGTTAAGATAAAATAAAATAGACTCAAAAAACACCAAAGGTCCTGATTTTATTGGGCCTATACTACATGTTTGATTAGAAAAAACCTTTGCAGAACCAGAGGAGAAACCTTATAAAATGCATTTGGCTGTACAGTGCTCTTCTGGCTCATGACAGTGCAGCTTCACCCACGGATTTCTGCAGTGGGCCATTAAGGTGAGTTTTGTGCAACTGTGTGTGCTGTCAATGCTACCAAGTGCTCCACAGGTGTGTTCTGTGCCTCAGGGCAGTACAGTGATGCCCTAAGGGACCTTAAAGCCTTCACTGAACAAATCTTCCCAGATGGAGAGAAGGGTCCTATTGTGGCTCTTCGCAAAAACGTTGTCCAGTTAACATTACAAATAAATAAAATGTTATTTATTTCAATTTAGGTAATTTCTTAGTTAAAAAGGCAGCCAAGTTGAATATAAGGTAATCAGGACTCCTTTAAAAGCTTTGTCTTCTTCCCATTACCAGAGAACTCGCGAACAACAGAGACAGATTCTAAAAGGGTTTTTCACTATTTCCTGGGTTTATAGATCTTGACCTGGTTGTGCTTACAGTGACAAGACTAGAGTTTTTCTTATTATGGAGTTGGCATACTAAATTATTTCTACCTATGATCCATTTGCAAGTATGTTATGAAACAAAACACAAGTAGAAAGCTGGGGTGTAGCCTTCAGAAGTACAAGGAAATGGTTAAAGAAACCCTACCTCTTAAAGGAGATTTTGCTTCCTGTGCATTCTTGTAAAGCAGAAACTATGATAAATAAATAAATAAATAGCCCCAGACCAAACAGAATCCAAAAGTATGAGCATAAGATTTAGTGGGGCCAGCAGTTGCTCTTTTAAAAGATGTGTGGAGTTGAGGCATTTGCTTGCCCAGACAAGTAAAGTGCTGGGGATCTGCTAGTATTAGATAAGTTGCCACTAATACCATTATTTATAGTGTGGTACAAGCAAAATGACTTACTTCAACAGCCACTGCATAGGTGGGTAATATTTTTACACTCTGATGTTTCAGTGGCAAGTAACCAAAGAGGACTTGCATTAGTCATGGTGTGAGCAGCTAAAAAAAAAAAAAATCCTTCATCTCTTTCCTCTATTTCATCACTTATATAAGCAACACATTTCTGTGGATAAAGTTATAGTTTTTTCCTTCTAAAGATGTCACATAACTTTCAAAGAGCCCAGTGTTCAGCTTAACAGCTGCTCTTGCTTTTTTGAAACAGGGCTTCTTCATTCGTACAAAATGTAAGGGAAATATGTCTGCATAGCATCTGGCAAAGCAGTCAGTCCCCTGACCTCTTACTGGATAGGTAGGTGCCACCAGTATTTAGGTTACTTTGGAGCTTGTTTTATTCTTTGAAGAAGGGCTTTCTCCTTTGTGATAATTTTGAAGAATACTTATTCGTTGTTCCTCCATTAAGTGTTGAAAGTTAGAAAGTCTCAAAAATATGACACACAGCACACAGACAGAAGAATGACCAGTTACTCTTGTGCCAAACCTTTGCCTTTGGAGCTGTGCACTCACCTTTTCTGCTGGCAGGACTTTTGTATTCGTCTTTGACACCTGAATATGGTGGGGAGGGTAAATGCTGGGCCCTAGAGGAACGAGCTGCTTACAGGTTCAGGCCTTGAGCACTTAGAAGAGGGAAATGGGAGGAAATAGCAAACAAGCCAAAAAGTTTTTGAAAGCTCAGCATGGTGTGCCACTGCCCTAAACCTGGCTTTAAGTTATGCCTCGGCTGTTGTCAGTAGTAGTGACACGTGTTGCTATTTTCATGAGTGGGATAGCAAAATAGCTCAACTCATTACAGTAATATTTAGAAAAATCCTTTGTCATTGTTTATTGCTTGTATTTCAGCCTTTCGGGATTATGTCCAAGAAGAATACAAGTTTTAAACTGACATATTTTGGATTTGAGCAAGACAGGCCATGTTACATGTGTGTAGCAACTTTTGCTACTTCATCTTAGTGTGCAAGTATTTTAGCAATGTGGAGTTACAACAATGCTTTTGTCCTCTGCCACTGACTTTTTGAACAGGTCTCCTGACTCTCTTCGGAGTGTTAGACATCATCTAAGCTTTGCAAAGGAGAAATAAGCACCCCAGAAAGTGATGTTCCTCACTTCTGTATAATTTTCAGGTCTGTTCTTCCACCAGTTCACAACTCAGGTTCTAAATGGGAGTGAAAGTCTTCTCTGAATTTAAATATGGGACTAGTTTTCCCTCTTATTCTGAATTGTACTTGGACATCTTTGCCAAATATCTGTTGAGCCATGGCAATGTCAGTGTTTCTCGACGATGTGCTAAAATTTGCCCGGTACACCTTTTTTTTTATATATATATATTCTTATTTTTAAGATGAGGAATGTTAACATACAAAGATAAAATTCAGCAAAACGGTCTTTGCATCTTAGGCTAGAGCTGTGCAAATGCTCAGCTGGTGTCTTGCTACAGTCCTGCATTTTTCAGTGGATTTCTGACAACTTACCCCAGTGAAGGGCCTGCCCTTTCCTCCACAACTATCGAGTTACATTGACCAAGCGTTCCGCTTGCGACAGAAAAGTGCAGCAAATTATGATTAGTAACATCAGCTGAATACCAGCTCTGAAAAAAGCTTCAATTATATATTTATATTACTTATTTACAGGGAGTTAGAAACACTTTTAATCAGGTATTTTACTATACTCATGAAAATTAGTAGGCTAGTGTAAAGACTGCTTACACTATTAAACAAGGGCTGAGTGTACCAATACCTCATGACAGAGGGAGCTAAAATTGCGTATTAAATCAGGAAGAATGATCCAAGAAGCTGGAGGAAAGGACCAGGTGTAAAAAAATCCCCCCAAACCAAAACCAACCAACCAACCAATCAAAACCCCAAAAACCCACCCAATCTGATTTTGTAGCTGACTGGAAATAGTGTCTTCCTAAAGCTGATGACGTAGGAAAAGCATACAGGAGCTTAGGGCAGAGGTACCTCTCTGGCTTTACATCAGCAAAAAAGGGGTCCTTTGGGTGTCTGGACCTTTGTCACCTCCTCTTTGACTGACTGTCTCTGCCTTCAGCCACCCCACTCTCCAGGCTCTGTGGAAATGCTATTAATGGGGGGGCTAGAAGTCTGTTGTTTTGGGACACTTGGTGCTGAGTTTGTCATGATTAAGCAAATTACTTTTTTCTTCTTGGTCCTGGTGTGCCTAACCTGGGCTGCTCATGATTGCACTGTCTGTGGCTTTCTTGGGGAGGAGAAAATTATTAGTGGGAACTCAGCAGATAAAAACTTTAATCATTTTATGGTACAGGGTTTTTTCACTGCTTAAGTGGGGCGATGAAAAGAACGTGACGAACAGTTATGGATCTTATTCTTCCTTTCTCTGTGTTTTTAGTGGAGTTTAACTTCTTTAGATAAAATCCTGCATGTTTTAGCTTTTGACTACAGCCAAATCGATGGGACTCCTTGGTCCTAGATTTTGTACTAGGGAGGGAAGGCCTGCTCTCCTGCAGGTATTTGTGACAGTGCATTCTCTTCTCAGTGTCTTCTCTGCTTTGTGTAGACTGTCTGGCAGTGCTGCCGACTACCTTTGGGCAATAGATAAAACTGTGTGTGACTGTTGTTGTGGGTAGATGTATTTTTGTTTCATTTTTTTAATAGCAAGTTGTAGGATACAGCATTTTCACTGGCTTACAATGTGAGAAAAATTTCCAGGGCTCAGTTTAAAAGCCTCTGGGAGGGTTTTGCAATAGCTTTTTTTTTTTTCCTTAGGGAGGTTTAGGTATTTCAGCTATGATAGGACTGAATTTCATGCTCCTCTAATATCAGACATTATTACTTAAAATAGTTCCACCCCACTGTGGGCTGAGCCAGCTTCTCTTATGCTGCAGTGGACAGCAGCTCACCAGGAGAAGGGCAGTGCAGAGACATGCCTGAGGTGCTCAGGAAAAATCCACTCAAATAGCCATCTGCAGATGAAAGTTAGGGATTACTCACCGGAAAGATCAGTTGTTTAACCTTTAATAGCAGCTCTGGTGTGGTCTTTAACAGAGAAAGCCCCTTGCTTTCTACCAACCTTTCCTAACTAGTTATTTCTAGTCAAAGCAGCCTCTGATAAGAATTTGAGTTGTTCCTTTTAAGTTTTTCCTTAAATACTTCAGTCATCATAGAATGGTCTGGGTTGGAAGGGACACCTTTTGCCAGACCAAGGTTGCTCAGAGACTCATCCAGTCTGGCCTTGAACACTGCCATGGGTGGGGTATCCACAACTTCTCTGAGCAACTTGTTCCAGTGCCTCATAATAACTGAATTTTTACCTTTGTAGTAAAGGATTTCTTCCTAACATCTAATCTAAACCTACTCTCCTTCAGTATGAAGCCTTTCCCCCCACCTTGTCCTGTCACTACATGCTCCTGTAAAAAGTCCCTCTCCATCTTTTCTTACTGGAATTATTTACAAATGGCAGACCTAAGGCTTTACAGGCAGATAAAAAACCTGCTCTTTCCCTATCTCTAGAGTTATCAGGGAAGGCTTACGGAGCACATCCACATTTATACACTGAGGAAAACTCCACCACTCTGCCTCTTGAGATAAACATAATATGCAAACAATGTTTGTTAGATGTTCGCAGGACAGTCATGCATTGTGGGAGAAGGTGTTGCAAACACCTTTTGGTATTTCAATACCTTTTGGTATCAAAAAGCAAATAAATAGTCCCAGTCCAAGATCACTTTTGGGCCTGGGAACCGAAATCTCTCAGGAAGCTTTGGAACATTAAAACATATGAATATAAAGATCCTTCGAAGAAAGATTATCATAAAAAGCTCACTTTCTGTGGAATTTGGATAAAGGCAGAGATTTGCATTTGGCAAAAGTTATCCAGGCTCAGAGCAATGCGTGTTTCCACTGATTTCAAGATGACCACTTGCCCAGTGTTGCACATGATGCATCATCCCTCCCCGGGCAGGTACATCCTCCTCTTCAGTGGGTATTTTTCCACTAAAACAGACACAGCCCCATCTTATTGTCAAATGGAGACTGAAAGGGATGATGAGTGCTGCCCCAAAGCTAATGCACTCAAGGCTTATTTCAGGAATACAGGCTGGAGCTGGGATAACACCCAGGCTTGTAGCTGGGTATGGCCAGGGTTGTGTGTGGGCTCACTCCTGGCAGTGGCAGCCAGTAATGCCAGTGCATACCCAAGGAGTGCACATGGAAAGATAAAAAAAAAAAAAAAGGAATGTAGCTACAAACCTGCACTGTGAAGAATTAATTCTAGAAAGATTGTATCTGATTTGTATACTTGGTTGGATGAAAATGTCTTTAAAAAATATGTAAATCTAGATATAGTTGAGAGTCAAGCTGCAAATATGAATAAACTCCTTACTGTAGACAGCTACATCTATTTTTTTTTTGCATTTTAATGACTCAACTAAAGTTCCAGGTCTGAATTTTTACATTTTTACATTTGCTACATTTTTTTTCTGCAGAAATGCATAAAGGGATTTAACTTGTTTTAAAATAGAACTTATCTAGTTTTCAATCTAATATATATGACTTTTGCTGCTGTAGTCTCCATCAAAGATCAAGGCACCATTCCTGTAAGTGCTAAAGAGGTTGCTAAGAAATATATTGTTGCAGAGGCCTTACAGGGGCAAGGTGGTGGTTGCAAATGAAAGACAGCCCACTATTCCCTCCTCCCCACCAAAATCCAAGCCAAGACAATGTTGATGGGTAACTTCAGAGGAGTAAACAAATTGGCTGTTTCACCTGTGCCAGTGCTGATGCCTTAACTGCTGTGAAATGGAGGGAAATAATAATTTATTTTATTTCAAATATGCTTTTGGTGTTGGCTTCAGGTCCCTGCTCCATGGTGGAGTATCAGAGGTTTCACACTGACTCTCCATATCACGCTTTCTCTATTGTGCACTCCTACTTTTGTTAAATGAATCTGCCTCTTGCCTTTGAGAGTCTTGCTTGAGTTTTTAATTTGGTACAAGGGCTGTGAGTTCTATGTTGCTATTAAAGGAGTTGTTTTTGGAGCATTTAGCTAATCTCAAGTAGAATTAAAATAAGTATTCCAGTGACAGAGTTGTCTCTTAAGCACAGTGTGCCTGGCACCAAGAATATCAGCTGTGACATTGCTTCAGTCTAATTCTTCATACTGCCCTTTTGACATGTAACTTTTTCTGTACCAGTCTTGGAGGGTGGAAAAACAAAGCTTTGTTGTGAAGGTGACTGCACAACTACACAGAGTAGTGGTTTCAGCATGCTGCTGGCTGG
>NW_020955417.1:75577-100382 GCF_003031625.1 Empidonax traillii
CCAGTGACAGAGTTGGTCTCTTAAGCACAGTGTGCCTGGCACCAAGAATATCAGCTGTGACATTGCTTCAGTCTAATTCTTCATACTGCCCTTTTGACATGTAACTTTTTCTGTACCAGTCTTGGAGGGTGGAAAAACAAAGCTTTGTTGTGAAGGTGACTGCACAACTACACAGAGTAGTGGTTTCAGCATGCTGCTGGCTGGCTCAGTGAAGGGAGAAAACCTTCAAGTAATGTTTGCTGCTGCGGTTGGTGACATTATCAAATTTCCCAGTGCAAATACCTTTGAGAAGAGCAAGCCTTCAGTTTTTCTTCTTAGGATCATTTAATGAGTCATTATTTACTTTTGTCACATAGCAATGTGGGACTTGATTTCTGGGAAAAAAAGTGTAACTCTGCCAAGATTGTTGCTGAACAGAGGCAGCATATTTACCATAACAAAGTTTCAGCTCATCACATGGGAACTTTCCAGATATAACTTTCATTGTGATTTCATATTTTCCACTACATTCCTGAGGGACAGCAACTCCTTTCAGATAAAGTCTGTTCAGTAATGAGCTTGAAAGCTGTTTCTACTTGGAAAAGGGAAATCCATTAACAACACGGGAGAAGTACTGTAAAAAGTGAGGATGTAAAGCTGGGAGCAATTGGGTTTGGGTTATGACAGCTGGATTTTAGGATGGTCGGATGTACAGTCTGTGCCTTGGGGTGGGACACGGTGCGCCCACAGATTGTGGCTTTGGGTTTTAGTTTCACTACAACCCTTTAAGATAAGTAATTTCAAAGGTCTGTGTTCCTGCTTTCCTGATGGAGTTTGGAGAGTGGTGGGGGAAGAAACTTGCTTTTGCTTGCTTTAATCTTCACTGGTCTGTTTCCACACAGGGTGGGTTTTGTTTTGGGGTTTTGGTTTTTGTTTTCTTAAGCTGAATGACAAAGCACATGAGCTAAGCAAGTTTATAAGGTGTTTTCCAGCTTAATGAAAGTAGGGTGGATCATATTGTGCCCAGTCAAGCCCTGGAGTTATAGGGGTCAAATGTTCCTGTTGTCGTAGTCACACCATGCATCAGATCAAAAGGAGACCCATCTATCTTCCCAGGCAAGAGTAATTTCTAACCTTCAGGTGTCCTTGCAAGCCTGCAGTGCCAATAGGAGAAATAGGTAAAGGAAGAAGTGGTAAGTTTTGTCCAGCTTAACCTGGACAGCATACTACAGTTGTTTAGGAAGAAATAAGGAACAATTTTTGTCACAGGGTTAGTACGTGAGGTTTGCCTCTGCACCCCCCTTGGCCATGAACTTGGTAGGAACTGCACACGTCCAAACCAACTATTTTACATGACTGCAGTGCCAGGTCCCCATCTGTCATAAATATAGGCAGCTTCAGCAAAGCTGCTGTGATTTATGCCAGTCAGGGACTTGGCCAAGGTGTCAGGTTAAAATACTGATAGGAGGAAGTCTCTCTGACTTTTACTTTCAAAGACTCTAATTTCAGCAGCTCTGCATCCATGTTAGGGCTGCCTCTTTCCTTTTCCCCCTCCTTCCTCTCCTGCTGACCTTGTACATTTTTGTTTGTCCTTTGTAATTGCATCAAACTGGATCGAGGCAGAGGTGTTGGGTTTTGCTTTGGTTTGATTTGGTGGGTTTTCTTAACGTTTGTTTGGTTGGTCGGGGTTTGTTGTTGTTGTTGGCCAGGGGTTTTTTTTGTCCCTGACTTTCTTTTCCTTTTGAATGTCAACTGCAATGGAAATATAAGAAGTTTTGGCTTGACTCCTGAGGTGTGAAGTGACAAGTAGCCTATTCTTAGGATCTCTATCTCTTAATCAAAATATATAATAGACACCTTGCAGCACAAGACTATGAGAAACTTGCAGCAGCTTTCTTTAAAATAGATCTCGTCAAGCATTCAGCAATCTTGTATGTGTGTCTCCCCAGTTCTCAAACTGCTTGGTTACAAGTTGTGGGTCACCCATGGCATCACCTCTATCAGCCATTACCATTAGGGCTGTACAAAGCCTTACACTGCAAATATGAATCAATTCTCATGAAGTGAGAGTGCTAAAATTTGCAAACAGGAAAGAGAGGAAGGAACTTTGATCTTTGCTATGCTTAAAGAGATGCTTCTCAGGCAAAGACTACGATTCACAAGTGTCGTCATGAAATCTTGACTATTTGCCCAAATCCCATTTTCATTCAGGAAGTTTGAGATGAGTAGAGTTAAGCTCTAATCATGCAAAGCATAGGAAAGTATGTGAGAATACCCACCTTTTATGTCATGGCATTTGTTGGCACTATCAGCTTGGTTGTAGCAGGCAAGATTAAAGGATTAGTAAGTAAGCCAGATACTGAACTGCTGCTGCTAAAGTCATATTTTGCCAGTATATTGATTACAAATGTTTTTTAAAGCCTTCAGAACAATGTCCTGTATCCTTATCTCTATGTTAGCTTATAACTGTATATCTTTAATAAAGTGGAGAGTTTATTTCATAAGAGATGTGAGGTGTCCTATTGCCAAGATGTAATCAGTTTGGTTAATTTCTTTGGATTTGGTTATTTTTCTTTTTTTTCTTTAAAGTTTGCTGTCAAACTGAACCAGATTTTTCACAATGTTGATACGAGTAGGGAAGCCCATGCTGAAGTCTGGTCTCATGCTGGGACAAGAGCAAACTTCAGTCTCCTTTGGAGGATGTTGGCCATATAATATTGTCTGCCAGCCATCCAATTTCTTTTCTGGAAGACATTTCAGAACAAACACTAACACTTGTTCTCTGAACCCCTGCTTAATGTATTTTTCCCCCTATGTCAGAATATACTGTAATGACTCCACTTCAACAGCAGAAGAATTCAGCATTTTTTAAAATTTAGCAATATAAAGGTAAGGAATTGAATGTTAAGCTCCTGACTTCCCTTTTTGGGTAAGGCTGCACTCAGTAGAATGCTTTTCCACCAGGCTCTCAGTGTGGGCTGGTTTTGTCATAGCATAAACTGGTAGGAAATGCTCGTGATGGATTGAGGAAGCATGAAGGTAAACTGGAGTGTGATCCAGGCAAAACAAGAAATCCAGGGAAACTGCTCCATCAAGTGTTGAAAGGTAAAACTGGCACTGCAATACGCTAAAAGGTCTTCCTTGGGCCAGAAGAAAGTTGCTCTACGTGTGTCTTACACAGGTGAAACGTGTGAAATCCCTTCTGATCTTTGTAGGGACAGATTCCACTTCGAGCTGTATAACATTTTATGGGATGACCTTCATTTTAATTTGATGTTTACACTCTTAAATATACCCACTGCAGTGGCCAGTTGAAGGCTGGTCTTTCTTCCCCAACAGTTCTAATAAAAGCAAATGTTTTGCATGTATGCAAATCACATTCAAATGCAAGTTACTTGCATTTCCTTTCTGAAGGAAAGCTTTACTTGCTTTCCTTCGAAATACAACAATAAGAGTTGTAGGATTTTTAGGAAGATAAAATTAAGTATTCACCTAATCTTGAATTTTAAGAGTGTATTTAATTATTCTATTAAGTGCTGACAGATATAAAGGCTGGTCTGCATGTACAAATGTCACTGAAATAATTTTTAGGCTTAGATATTTCAGGCTTTCTTGCTTTCATCATGGAAATTTGAACCTTCTTGATCTGGACCTATAAATTACTTATTAATTTAGGATGTCTGCGTTGCTCACTGCTTAGAAGAAGTTTACCATCTACATGTAGACATCGATTCTTATTTGTTTTCCCAAAATGGATCCACTCTTACGTAGGTACCTGAATCAAAGCTAGATTTTACCTAATTTTCTTGGCTTCCAGGGCTTTCTATTGAGAAACTACACTGAAAAGTTATTGAAATCTCATAAGAGAATAAAAAATTTTTAAAGATCTTATTGGAAGAGCCAACTAGGAAGTGCACAAGAATAATGTAATATGACCTGATTTTCATGGAAATGCAGTACTATGAATAATTGCATTTTTAAAAAAGGAGATAAGAGCTTTTAAATGTCGGGTCTTCAAAATGTCATCCCTGTCTAAACTTAAAAGCCATTGCTGATACAGTTGTTTTTTTGGTTTTTTTATAAGGGTGACAGAAAATACGTAAATAGTTTCTTCTAGTATTTTTACCTAAAACCATTGAGCTTTCACCTGCTTCTGCCCCTTTTCCAGGGACTGTCCTGGGACTTGTTTTATCGTGTCCTCACTGGTACCTTCAGGAACCCAAAAACTTCCTACAGTCATCAAGTCATTTAGATTGGAAAAGACCTTAAAGATTATAGAGTAACTGTACTGATTTATCGCCTCCACCCCCAAACGCTGAAGGAGGCTGGGGGAGTGTACAAAAGCTAAAAATTTTCTTGAAAGCCTCAGAAACAGGTGCCTAATATTCATATTGGTGTCTGCCCAGCCGAGGTTGGAGCTGAACAGCCCTCTGACCGTGTCCAGGAGCTGCTGCTCATCATTGCCTTGGCTATTTGGGTAACAACAGAGCTTGGAGAAATGTGCACTTAGGAAAAAAAAATCTTTAATTTTGAACTTAGCTTAGATTATTTAATCAAAAAATTGTGGGTTCTTAAGCTTTGTAATTGACTTAGATGGCAGTATGACATTTATCTTGCCTAACATTAGAAACATAGAAACTGCATCTAAGCAAGCTTGTGGTCAGTGGAGAGAAAAAGCATTTTTAGGTGCAGTTCAGGTGGCACATGTTAGTCACCTGCCTTAGATGTTGCTGGGGGCCTGATCTGCAAAAGAGCAGGTGCAGACATCTCCCTCTCATATATATATATGTTTATTTTGTAAATGTATAACTCCAGCACAGGCATGTCTGGCCTTCCTATGCGAGTCGCTGAGGGGAGTAGGTACAAATCAGGATGTGCTCTCCCCTCATTCTTGAATCCTATTTGCAAATAATTATTTTATAATAATATATAACAATATATAACAATATATTTTATAAATAATATAATTTTAATGAAAATATTGCCAAATCCAACCTTTTCTCATAAATATGAGTTAAAACCACTGTATGAGAACAACACAATCTGAGAAGCACCGTGCATTTCTGTACGTGTGTAAAGAACCTGTACGTGTTTACCAGCACCTACAGTCTTCTCTGAATTTTGAGTTGGCAATATAATTATTTTATGGAGAAATAAATCACAACCAACCCTACCTTGTTTCAGAAAAAGCTTGGAGGGTGAGTTTCCAGTTTAGGACCTACTGCTTTCAGTGAGGTACAAAAATGTACATTGAGTGGCTTCAGGTGCCTCCCTGAACTGTTTGGGTTTTTGTTGAATTTGCCAATATGGCTGAAAACCAGCCTGAAAGAGAGAGTGGTAATTGCTAGGAGACCTGTCAGCAGAGAGTAAAGAAAAGGAGGATGAGTCAGTGCAGAGAGATACTGTTTTTCATCTAAAATCCCGAAAACCCCCTCCACTACTGTGCAGAGGAACAGGTGTAACCACAAGCTTTCCTGGCTCCCTTTCCTAGCCCAAGCTAATTTAGGCTTCTAAGCCTATGGAATGAGTACAACATGATGGAGCCAAAATTTATGAAAAAATATCCATGTTAATATAGGCTGTAAAGTAAATGCAAACGAAAGTTGAAATAAAACAGCTTTTATTCACATGAAAAAACAAACCTGTTAGCTCTGATAATCAATTAAAATATTATAGAATCAAGCAATCACAGATGTAGAAGCTTATCCTTCTTAAAGTCATTATAAATCACATCCTTTCCTAAATCTCTCTATTCCCTCTTATTGCTTACATTATAATCCCTGTCCGGGTATCATTTTCATTGCTAAACATACTGTTTGCCAGTCAGTTTATTAAGGTTTGTCTTGATAGTGCCAAAACAAATGCTCTTTTTCAAAGATAAAAGGAAGGCTAATATTAAAATAATAACTTCACCTCTTGGCTTGCAGAGCCTAATTATTGAAGAAATTGGCACATGAAATCTCTGAGGTGACAGGGAATTAGTGTGTCAATAGGACCCTGCTTTGAAGTTGACCCACACTGTTCTTGGTGGTGTTGGGTATACCCTGTCTCTTGCAGTATGATGTGGGGAAAGAACACTATTTGAGGTGGGAAACAGCTAACAATAAAACTTTTCTTCACTGTTTTTAATTAATTAAAAGCTGTAGTAAAAAAAGATGGGACACGTAGGAGACACAAAAAATAAAAGCCAGGAGAAAAGTTATAGACTGGAGATTGTAGTGACAGGACAAGGGGTAATGGCTTTAAACTGGAAGAGAGTAGGTTAGATTAGATATTAGAAAGAAATTCTCTACTGTGAGGGTGGTGAGGCACTGGCACAAGTTGCCCAGTGAAGCTGTGGATGCCCCATTCCTGGAAGTGTTCAAGGCCAGGTCAGATGGGTCTCTGAGCAACCCAGTCTAGTGGAAGGTGACCCTGCCCATGGCAAGGGTATCGGAATGAAATGAACTTAAAGGTCCCTTCCAACCCAGACCATTCTGTGGTTCTCTGATGACTGATAAGAAGAGCAAAGAGGCTTTAAAGAGTCGGGGAAAATTAAAGAAAATTGTAACTACTGGTTTTGTGCGGGAGGGGTTTTTTGATAACATCAGGCAATGATGCCAGTAAAGTGCTCTGAGTACTGGGAGTGCAATAGAGCTGGACAGCATTGTTTAATACATAATCTAACTAGCATGTCATCCAAATATGTAGTTGACATGCAAAATATAAGTATACAAAATCTTATTGCAACAAGAACAAGACAAGCAATGTCCCCTCTTAGGATGGGTAAGACTATTTCAAATAAAAAATAGAAATGGCTCCAATTCACGGTAAGCAGCTGATGGACCACTATGGCTGGACATGCATGGGAATCAGAAAAAATGGAAGTCTAGTCTCTAGCAGACCAAAAGATTAGGAATAACAATTCTTGAGATAAAGAAATAGGCTAAGATGAGGTAGCGTGTGGGAAACATGTAAAAAAGAAGAAAAATATCTGTCAGTTAAGAGCAGTCGCAGAATCACACGGAATCACAGAATATGCCAAGTTGGAAAGGACCCACCAGGATCATGGAGTCCAACTCTTAGCACTACACAGGACCATCCCTAAGAGTCATACCATGTGCCTGAGAATATCATCCAAAAGCTTCTTGAACTCTGTCAGGCTTGGTGCTGTGACCACTGCCCTGGGGAGCCTGTTGCAGTGCCCAACTACCCCTCTGCGTGAAGAACTTCTTTCTAATATCCATCTTAAACCTCCCCTGACACAACTCCAGGCCATTCCCACAGGTCCTGTCACTGTCACCACAGAGAAGAAATCAGTGCCTGCCCCTCCTCTTCCCCTCACGAGGAAGTTGTAACTGCAGTGAGGTCTCCCCTCAGTCTGCTCTTCTAGAGGCTGAACAGACCAAGTGACCTCAGCCACTTCTCATACAGCTTCCCCTCAAGGCCCTTCACCGTCTTTGTTGCCCTCCTTTGGACACTCTCTAACAGCTAAATATCTTTCTTATATTGCAGTGCCCAAAACTGCACACAATATTCAAGGTGAGGCCACCCCAGTGCAGAGCAGAGCGGGACAATCCCCTCCCTCGACCAGCTGGTGATGCTTTGCCTGATGCCCCCCAGGACACGGTTGGCAGGCAAGTATCTTGCTATGGAGTTGCATTTCAGTTTTCATTACGTATGTTCTTTGATGTTCACAAGTTCCTTTAAAGATCCAGTCAGAAGATGCAAATGATGGTTTGTGGGTTTGGTCCTGGAATTGTAAAGGATTCTTTAATTTAGAAATACTTATTTTTTCTTTAGAATGACTGAAAATGGAACCTAAGAGTTATCATCAGATTTGAAAACTAGGGTTTGCATTATGGAACTTGGAGAATAATGCAAGATCCTGGACATCAGGAAGAATTTCTTCCCTGAAAGGTTGTCTGGCATTAGAATGGGTTGCCCAGGGAGATGGTGGGGTCACCATCCCTGGAGGTGTTCAAGAAATGACTGGTGTGGCACTTAGTGCCATGGTCTAGTTGACAAGGTGGTGATTAGCCTAAGGTTAAAGTTAATGATCTCAGAGGTATTTTCCAAACTAAATGTATCTGTGATTCTGTGATCCCTGGAGTGCTCATCACAGTGTCCCAAGGCTCTCTTTTGCTCTGGAAATGTCACCCAGAAGTGATTGGACACTCTAAACTCAGTGCAGAGGGCTGAGGTTCCTTTTTTTGAGTACTCATCACATCAGTTACATAAAAATCTAATTTTTAAAGAAATGTGACTGGTGGGAAGATTTGTTTTCAGATTAATCATCAGATAATTGGTGCAGAGTTATATTTTGTGACTGCTGCTGACAAGTTATGGCAAGACCAGAGTTTCCCTGAGATGCTGATTGGGTTTTTCTGGCAGTCCTCTTAATAAAACCCTCTTTTTATTAAATTCCTGATCTCTGAATGTAATAAATTCCTGTGTCAAAGTTGATAGGACACCAGCAACTCCTGACTATAACCCTGCCCTGAGGCAGGAAGTGAGTTATAAATCTTCAGCTACTTCATGACCAGGATAAATTGGCTGTAAAGTTTTGTATGAAAAGATACCTTAAGTTAGTCCATTTTTTAATCACAATTCTTCCTGCCTACTTGAAGCCACAAGCATCTTGGTGTCCCATGCATTTAATGGAGCCATTGGACAGTGATACTTAAAACTATTTCCAAGCTACTTCAGTGTTAAAGTCCCAGAATCACAGAATATTCTGGGTTGGAAGGGACCCACAAGGATCACAGAGTCTAACTTTGAAGTGAATGGCCCATACAGGGATCAAATCCATGATGCAATAAATCTTTGATAGAATGTGTGTAGACCACTATAAAGAGATAAGTGAGCTACCAGTTCTTTTCTTGAAAATATTGACAATGTACTTGCTTACTTGAATTTCTGGAGAAATTAGAAATTAAATTTTTAACATTCTTTTGGTCAGAGAAGATTGTGTTAAGATGGAAATTTTTAATGGACCTTGATTCAGATGAAATGGTACTCTTGTGTGTGTGTGTGTGTGTGTATATAAATATACACCCGCTGTGTTAAGCTTTCTGGTTTTAAAATCATCACTCTGTTGTAGAGGGAAGGATATCTGAATTGATAACTCAGTCTGAGATGTTCATGGCAGAGAAGAGTTGCTCTAGTGATGAGCACCATGTGCTCAACATTGAAAATGCTGCTCTGACCTTTTCCTGGAATGCACACTCTGGACAGAAAGATATTTTGACATTTTTAATGTAATATGAAAGGATATGGATATCCTCTTGTGAAATACAATGAACCTATGTGTTTTATGTCACTCTGCTTTGAGACAGCTGGAGCTGAAAATGGACTGTAACTGTAAACACCATTAGTCCTTTTTTTTTCCATCTCTGTGGAACACAGCCATCCCTCCTCCTGTGCTTTCAGACCCATAAGGACACCAGTCTACTTGCCCCACCTGAAGTCAGTAGGGACACTGAAAGGTGCCAGGTAAACTGAGACACTGGTGGTTAGCCTTTTGTTATACTAATATTTATTGACCATGCAAAGAAAATTAGCGTAATTCCTGCTTATACCCTAAGATTTTATGAAAAGGTAATAAGAGCTTCTTCAGGTTATTTAAAAAAAAAAATAAAAAAAGGGGGGGCAAGAAAAAAGTAAGACCTACTTGTTCTCTCTATTGAGACGTTTTGAATCTAACACAAACTGTTTCATGAAAAGTAAAGTCTGTTTCATGAAAAGCTCTGAGTAAAGTCTGTGGTTGGTGCTGTCTGGTTTTAACAGGAGTTTAACCTCTAGTAATTAATCTCTGTTGAGCAAAGATGAATTTCAGTTTCTAGTAAGAGTGGTGCAGTGAAACGTCTTCACTTTCTAAAATGTGGTGTAACCTGAGGTGACATGTAAAGGAACAAGGAGCACCTCCAGGGCAGTGAGATATGTCCTCAAGAGCCTGTTTGCAGAGGCTGGGATGTCCCTGAGAATCAGCTGCAGTCGGGGGCATGGGGACCATGTTGTGGCCAGGTCTGTGGGAAGGTGGGGGACCAGTGGGGTGAGGGCTCCAAGGTGGTGGAGCAGTTTCCTGGGCTTTCGTCACATCAGCAGTGAAGGTTGTTGCTTTAATTCAAACACAATCTGCAAAGCCAGCATTGGAGAACACGTGTACCAACATCACTGGTGACCAGTGGGAGGGTGTTGCAACCCTTCCAGCTGGATTTTGAGAGCTGGTGGGAGAACCGATGGCTGGTGTAGGGTGTTCAGCACAAGTGCACTGTATCCAAATGAGCCCCCAGCACAGCAGCCACTTAAAGCACTCCCCAGACTCCCCCAAAGGAAGGGCAGGGCTCACCCACAGGCAGCATCTAAAAGCCTTTTGCAGTCATTAGTGCTGTCCCCTGTGCTGCAAGCTGCCTGCAGTGAGCATGTCGACATCTCTGCGACGTGCTCAGATATCAAAGGCGGTCCTCCTAACCAGCTGCATCTCAAGAAATCAAGGAATTTTTTTTTAATTCTTTTTTTTTTTTTTTTGAAGACACCATGCCAAGTCTTTTGAAATGAAAGCTGGGGCAAGCCTAGTGGAGATTAATGTAGGAAAAATGCTGCTGGCTTGATAAGCCACAGATGTCTGTGAGATTTGCAGAGACTGCTGACAGCTCGTGATGGCTTGCAGCTTGCGAGGTCCCCCAGCCCCAGGACCAATGTGCTGGATACGTGGCTGGTGGTGCAGGGCAGGGTTTGGCCCAGTGTGGTGGTTGTGTGAAGGGTTTGAGGAGACCTGGAGGAAAAAATTATCTGGATCCACACTGCAGAGTTTTCTTACGTGCTGCACCTATTTATGCAAGAGTGACCTTTTATTTTAATAATATTACTATTGGCAACTGTTTCTATAATCCTGTAAAGGGGAGGCATAAGCTGGTGTAATTCAGTGAAAGCATAAGATGGTGGTGGAAACTCAGTTTATTGCACCAATCTTGGAAGATTGAAAAGGTGATTTATGTTGATGGAATCATTCCTAGTGGGTAGATAGGAGCTGTGCTTCTGTTAACTCTACATACTTAATAAAAACTATGCAACTATTTTTAGATAAGACTTTCACTGGGTCCTGTTTGGTAGTACCGGTAACACTAATGAATTGACAGAAACTTCTTGTTTGCTTTTTTCAAACTTAAGAATATCTTCTCATCAAACACTGTCACAGAAGCAGCAGAGTGGGGCAGAAGATCCCTCATCTGCAGCCTGTTAGGAAACTGCTGGGTGGTCTGGGTCCTTTGTTTTTAGGAAGTTAGAGGTGATAACTTACATAAGAATACAAAAAAACCTTTTAATTTCTTGACATTGTCCCCATGCATAGACTTCATTGTTTATGAGATGCTGCCAGTTAGACTGTTTGTGAATCAAGCTCTGTTGTCTTCATGATATCAAGGCCAAATACTTCACTGACCTGTGGAGACAATGTACACATGAAATTATCCCTCGCACAGTCAGTGACTCTTCATACAGAAACCCTCTGTGAGTCTCATCTTGTGCTTGGATTAAGGTTCTTCTGAAGCTGCTTTCTTTCATGCCCTGATATTGTACAGTCAGATTTACTTTAGATAGAAGGTTAAATTAAATATGTTGTTAGTTTTAATTCTGAAGTGATGCTTTTTTTCATCAGCTTAAAATACCTTTACACACACTGATGTTTATATGCAACTTATTGGTACCAATACTTTCCACATCTGGATAACTTGAACTGATACAACCCCAGTTTGTCCAGGTCCCCCTGGGTGGCATCCCTTCCTTCTACGGTGAAACTGCACTGCTCAGCTTCATGTTTTTTTCAAATTTGCTGAGTGTGCACTTGATCTCACTGTCTGTGTCACTGATGAAGATATTGAAGAACAATGGTCCCAAGACAGAGCCCTGAGGGATACCACTTGTCACCATCCTCCACCTGGACACAACTCTCCAGCTGCTTTCATCCAGACAATTCCTTATCCACTGTATAGTCCATCATGAAATCCACCTGTCTCCAATTTGAAGACAAGGATGTCATGTTGGGACTCTGTCAAAGACATTACAGAAATCTAGGTAGATGTCATCAGTCCCTCTTCCTTTTTCAGTTCCATCACAGAAGGCCACCAGGCTGGTCAGGCACAAATTGCCCTTAGTGTAGCCATGCTGTCTGTCTCAGTTCTTCTCCTTGTCTTGCATGTGTCTTAGTAGTACTTCCATAAGGATCTGTTCCATCATCCTCCCAGGTCAGAGGTGAGGCTCACTGGTCTGGGTCTTCTGTCTACTTCCCTGGGTCTTCCTGTCTCCTCCTCACCTGGAGGTTCAGGGACTTGAGAGGCATGGGAAGCCTGACTGCCAGTAAAGATTGAAGCATGGAAGTCATTGAGTACCTTCAGCCTTCTCCACATCTGTTGTCACTAGTTCTCCCTTCTCATACTCATCCTGTACACTCTCCTTATCCCTCCTTTTCTGACCTACATACTTATAAAATCCCTTTTTGTTTTTCTTCATATCCCTGGGCAAGTCCTGTTCCATCTCTGCCTTAGCTTTTCTGATCCCATGCATACACATCCAAACAATGACTTCAGTTACCCAAAATATTTGGGTATTTGAGGACTAAATTTGAAATTTTTTTCACTTCAGCTCCTCTATAAAGTAAAGAGTTGTAAACATTTTCTTTGGAGTAGGTGACAAAGATGGAGACTGGCTATGTTATATAGCGTATTATATATAAAATCAGCTTTAGCCCCTAGATCTTTACATTATTCTGTGTTCACAATTTGGAGGTGGGAGAAGAGTGTGGATAAAAAGTGCTGTAGATCATGGTCATCTGATTCTTTTTGCTCATGAGAACCCAAGAGAGTCATATAGCAATGGTAAATATCCATTGCCATTTAGTAGTATTGTGATATTAATAAAGGAAACTCTGATATCTACATTTGCAAATGGTGAACAGAGACTTTGCTCAAGGGAGCCATAGAGAATTTTTTTTTTTTTTTTTTTGGTCAGCTCTCCTCTTTGTGGCATGTCAGTGTAAAGACATCTGCTCTTGTTCAGTTTGCAGCTCCTGTGGGGCTCTTGGTAAAGCTCCCTCACAGTACCACCTAAAGTCCTGTATCTCTGGATGGCATTTAGACCTTCAGTACTCAGAATATTATTTTTCTTTACCCATAGTAGTAAATGATTAGTTCATCAGCTGTAAACTGGTGTGCACCTTTGCAGGGAAATCCAACAGTAAAAATGTAAATTCAGCTCTAGGATTTTTGTAATGCTTAGCAGGGTAAAAATGTCCCCCCCATTTGGAATGGCAATGTGTCTCCCTATTTCCAGATAAGGTATCTTTTAGGTAGCTCATCTGTTGTGCCGAGCCAGCTCGCAGTGGGGATGATTTCAGCATTGTTCATGGCTTTATTGTGTGAGTCTGTAGGGCAAGACATAAATGCAGTTTAACAAGGCACTAAAAAAAGGAGGTTTGAGTAACCTTGTGTTGACTGAGATTTCAACAGACTGCTGTGCTATGGCTGAGCTATGACTTCTTACTGCTTTATTTTCATGCTCTTAATGATTAGGTTATTTAAATTCATTGTTGGTTGGAATGGGTCTGCAGTCTGAAAATGTCTTAAAGCAGCAGCTATCTGAATAAATTGGTAGTGAAATTTTCTTTGTGAAAATAAGAATATGGAATTTACCATATAAAAATGGCAGTGCTACGTAACCCCCTGCAGCACTGGGTGTGGGGGGGTGTGACTGGGGTTTGTTTTGTTTTTCTAAGAATAAGAGAAAAATGCAATTTATGCCTGGATAATTAGCGGTGTTTTACTGCTGAAATGTACACCACTTGGAGGAATAGTCACTAGAGCCTTTCACACCTGCACAGAGTATGAAATTCCAAACAATTAAAACAATTAATATTTCCTACTGAAAAGAAGTCTATTGAGCCTTAGCAAAAAGCATATTGCAGGAGTGAAAACAAAGGTAGTAAAGCAGAATGTGTGATAAATGGCAAATCTACTATGAAAGATTTTCTGACACATCTTTTCATTTTCCAAAATTAAATATGGAATACCTTTGTGAGCAAGTGACACTTGTGAAGATGAATTTATTGTATTATTCCTTGTGAAAGGCTTTTGCTTTTCAAGAATGGTAGCAGGGAATTTCATGGTTTTTTTCAAACTGAAAAAAAAGTACGGTGCCATTTGGTGTTTTGGTTGAGAATTGAAAACAAGTAGTATGGAGTTAAAAGTCATCTTAAAAGGGAACAACTTTTCTGTATTACTACTTATCTTCTATCAGAAAGGAACTCTAGAAGAGGGGATATCACACAAGTTTTTCTATGAAATATTAGTTAATTTTATCCCGGCCTTGCTCTCTCTCTGTTTCTTCAAAGCAGGGGGAAAACTGCAGTGTATCAGTCACTTCATTTTTACACTTGAGTATTCCATCAATATCATTAAAATTTTACTTGTGACATTGAAAAATATTTATGTGCACCTTGAGAAAGTGAATACCTAAAAGGAAGATTCTTTTAGCTGATAGCTTCAAATGTCATTCCTGAGTGCTTGTGGAATATAGTAAAATTATTTCTTTAGAAGAGAAAAGGAGCTGAATTGTTTAACAGAAAGAAAAAAAGAAGCACTTCACTTTCATTAATTAGTGTTTTCGTGGTCATCTTTGTAGAGCAACAGTGAAACAGCATTTAAGAAAATGAAAGCATCCCTGATGCAAAGCAGGAAAAGCCACCAGCACTCCATGGGTGCTTGGTGCCATCCCTCTCCTGGTTCCCTATTTTTGGAAGGCTCTGTAGAAGGTCAGTGGGAAACATAACTCCTGGCTCCTAAGGCAAAAGCAGCCTGGATTATCATTCATGTGAAACCAAAGACGGGGTGCTAGTAGAGAGCAAATAGTTACTCCTGTTAGTATTTCCTAGATGAACGCAAGCAGCTTAAATTTCAGTTGTTCTAAATTAGTTCCTGAATTAAAAAAAAATATTTAGCTCTATTTTGTTTCCCCTTGGTCAATCATTCATTATTTCCATTTAATGCTTGAAATCTAATCACTGTTGCTGAGAAAATATTTCAGGAAACTATCTCGACAAAGCATTTTAACATAAGTACTAAGAGAACAGCTTCTTGTAAATTTGATAAGAATAAATAGTATCATACATTCATAATCATATACTTTGTTCACTTTTAATGTGCAATTTCTGTACTTATATTAGGAAGCAGTAAATACTAATATTGTTACTTTGTGTTTTATTAGAAATTTCGATTGAAGGAAAAAGTTATAGCAAATCACAAGAGAGTTGTTTGGAAATGCCTCATTTCCCTGGTGGTAGTCTTGTATTGAGGCTTTTTGCCTCTGATTAAAAAAAAAAACATTGGTATACAGGGAATTGATCATCAGGGTGAAATACATGGAGACTTTGACTTGGGGTTTTGGTCCAGTACACTTGTGGCCAACCTACTCTTTAGCTCCAGATCTCCAGCAAGGATGTTTTCATGGGTACAACAGCAGCAGGGAAGGGTTTTGGCTGTCATGTCCAAGTGCATCCCTCCTTGGGACCTGTGGCTTTGTCCCCCTTTTGTGCCAACCAGTAGCTGTGACTTTCTTGAGGAAATCTCAGTACACGTCTCCAAGAAAAGCTGGATTTGCATTTTCTCTTAAAAAATCTTTTAAATACTAAAAACATTTAATCTTTAGAAGCTGTATTTGAAATTCTAGTCTTTCCGAAGGGAAGAAAGCACCAATTTCTCCATTTGATGAATACCACAAAATGATTTATGCCTTCTTTTGACACTTGGTTATGTGGCAGAGGCAAAGGAGCAGCTGGTAATGCAACTAATAAAAGTTAAAGAGGAGGAAATGCTATATAACAGAAGCAGAGGGATATTATTAGCTTCTGTACTGTGCTAGAGATGATGCATGGGATGAGGGAATGAGAGATGCTCTTTAGGAGGTCGTAGAAATTTCCCTGAACCTTTCAGGACTGCTGTTTCCTACTGGGAGTTGGTCTGGACAGAGATGAAGGGCCAGAGGTGCAGAGAGGTGCTGGACAATCACATAACTGAGTCCAACGCTTGCAGCATATTCTTTCTAAGAGGGATTTCTTCCGTGTAATTAAGGGTTCTGGATAAGAGATAAAAACCTCATGAGCTGAGGCAGCTTGGGGAATTGAAACTGTGGGTTGCACTATCAAACTGGGCAGGACCAAGGTGACCCTTCATTTTGCAGGTGGCAAAGTCCAGACCTGCTGGGCTGACACTGTCAACAGCACCCACATGGCAATGCTCAGAAGATGCCGCATCAGTAACACATGGAAGGTCATGGTTCCTGTCCTGTAAAGCTCTCTGTCATAGGAAAAATGGGACAGCCCTCCTCCTAACTCTACCAAACTCAGCCTTAGAGCCTTGAGTCTTGCTCATACATCTCTCCATGAGAAACCGTTCCAGACATTGCTCTGACAGTGCAACCTCCTCCTCCTATTTTACTACCCACGTCCTAAGCCAAGCCGTCAACCCCTGAGCTGAGTAGGCTGGCAAAGTGTGAGACGCTGTAATGTGTATGAATTTAAATTTTTACAAGAAGTGAAAAGGGACGAAAAAATAACATTAGTAATATCTAACTTTATTTTTAAAAAAGCCACAAAACAATCAAAAAAACAACCAAACAAAAAAACCAAAACAAAGCCCCAAACCAAACACAAAACCCCAAACAAAACAAAAACCCTACAACCTCCCATCCTGAATTTCTTTAAACAGAAGGACTCTCTTGATGTAGAAAACTACAGAAGGAGCATTTTGGAAGAGCAAAGAAAGAAGAATTCAAACCCTGGAAAATGTACATGTGATACCAAATGAGGCCAGGTTTGGCTCAAGATGGTTTTCTGTGACCTCTCCCTACACATATTTCAAAAAGAAATTCTCCTTTCTTAAATACTGAGTTGAAACATATCGACTGAAGGAGATACTGTTGACATTTGTGTAGTGGCATGAATACTCCTCCATGTTTGCTGAGAACTCATCTGGTGATACAGGGTAAGATCACACACTGTTTTCAAGTAAGTGCATATTGTACACTTGCCTTTCCCTTTGTGTCATCAAGTTCCTCTCTGTTTCTTCAAGATTTCTTCAAAAACATTAAATACTTAAATCAAATTCTTTTGAGCTCTATTTTTAAATATTGGCACTGCATTTTTTTTTTTAATCAGTTGGAAGCATCTGCAAACTGGAAAACTTATAATTAATAATTTATGTAGCTTTTTCTGCCTTTCATTTCTGTGTCCGCCAACCTGGATATATTAAATTTCTTAAGCTTTGCTTCCATCTTAGTTTTGAACATCTCATATCCTCACTGCCATTATTTATATTGCCTTGATCCATTTTGCAAACTGAGGTCAAGTTCTCATTTAAAGCTATATCTACATCACCCTTGATCTGTCCTGTCTCTGTGATATAACACTTTTTTCTTTGTTTCCTCACTCTTCTCCTCTTATTTGTACACAACAGTCTTGTTGCTGTTTGTTCTGAATTACAACTCTTCAGATTTGCAAAAAGTCATTTGTTAAAATTGTGTTCAAAAACAGAATTTTTTTTTTAATAAACAGTGAGTGGGATATTTTTTCATATATATCCTAAACTCTTCTAAATCCATTTTGTACATTTTTTAAATCAGGTGTGTGTTTGTGTCATCTTAGAAAATGTGGCATGTTTTATTTCTTAAAAAAGCCCAAATAAAACAAAACCCAAAAGCAAACAAACAAACAAACAAAAAAAGAACTGAAGAGGAAGAGCAACAGCTCCCAAACTGCAGATTGAAAATTAGCTTGTCCTTAGCAAGTGAGATGGTTTTGGCAGCAATCACACTAAACAGGGATTTTCCAATCTTGGCTGCTAACATGAGATTCCTTGTTTAGGATCACATTGCTTGTAGATTACAGAATTGGCCACAGAATAGACACACTACTCAAATGACAGATTTGTCCAACCTGTGCTGTGTTACAGGAAACGGGGCCATGTTTTGTAAACCAGAGCTAATATTTTCCATCTGTAACCAAGTACAAGACTGATGAAGGACATAAAGAATATTCTGTAATGGAGAACGACTGGAAGAAGAAATCACTAGTCTTAAAAAAAAGAAAAGAAAAAAAAAGGCGTTTTTGTTTGTTTCTCTTTCTTACAATCTTGCAGCCTGTTAGTGTAACGTGAATACCCATCCCAGGGGAAGAGCCCTGTGTTACAGACTGGGAGCTGAGCTGTGGGGAGGTAGATGGACTTGCTCATCAATGCTCCCAGACTTTACCTCAGGGGGCCCTAATGACCTTGGTCCCTGTATGATGTGTTACAGAGTCTGTAGTAGTGGATTAGTGGCAGATGACCTTCTGTCTTTGGATAGCTGTTGGGTTGTGGGCAATCTAGTGTTCCTTGTTCCCTTTGAACAAAAAGGGAACAGTGATGATTTGAGATGTTTTTGAGATTTGTCCTTGCTTGGCAGATGCTGTTGCATTTTCAACAGTGGTTTAGAGGTAAAATGAGGCTCTGATTTGGAGGCAGGGTGATCCTCTGTCAAGAGCTCCCACTGAACTGACCATGTGTGGACCAAGTGTGTATGGACAGGAGTTTCCATTTTCAAGATGTATTTTAGAAGATGGGGCCAGAAGGGCCTCTGTGAACGTGAGAGCTGTGTAAGATTGAGAGAAAAAAATATCATAATGGCTCTCAGTGGATGATAGCAGGGTGCAAGAGGGGAGATGCTCACCAGGCTGGGACTTCCAGGTTGCTGAGGTGGAGTACCCAGCAAACACTGCTGGTTTGGGCAGAACGGATGGCCACAAAAGTTTCACAGTTATGGAAGGGGATTTCTAAAAGGACAGAATTTGGCTCAAAGTATTTCTCTGAGGTTGTGGTGCCTGCAGCAGTCATGGGGTTGTGTTTTAACCACAGTGTGAAAAATGCTGCATGTGTAAAGCAAATATTCCTCTGCCCAGTTATATTCAAAAGCAATGACTGCACAAAGCCCATGAGTGGCTAATTTTGGTGTGAGCTGGTTTTTTGTTTTTTTTTTTTCCATAAAGACTGTCACTCCTGTAAACCACACACTTCCACCCTAATTTCCATCTGCTCAGAGTAGCACATGGCTAATCTAGGACTGTGGTAGACATGGACAAATATTTTAAGTGCTCCTAGAAAGTAAGTTTTATGTTCAAAGAATAGCAGACCACTGGTGGGAAAAGCAACTCAGTTATGTGTTTCAAGACAAATAAAGTAGCAGAGATGGCTTTTTTATTTTGTTACCAGACAGTGGACCCAGCTGTAATTGTTTTATATTTATGATATATAGAGATATGATATACGTATTTAACTTCTCAGTGCTTGTAAAATACAAATATACTTTATTTGAAAGTTTAGTATCCAAAAAAATTGGTTTTCTCATACTGAGTATAAACTTTTCCAGGAGAAAACGTTGCAATGATGTTACAGCTGCAAGTTTCAGTAAGCTATATAAGAGAAATATTGGTACCTTCTCAAATGGAAATAGGATTGGGGTCTGTTACCCAAATGTCTCTTGAACTCAGACAGCCTTGGTGCTGTGGCCAGTTCTCTGGGGATCCTGTTTCAGTGCCCAGCCATCCTCTGGGTGAAGAACCTTTTCCTGATATCCAACCTAAACCTCCCCTGAAGCAGCTTTATGCCGTTTCTAGAGGAAACTCTAGTCCTATCACTGGTAATGAGAGTGAAGAGATGCCACTCCATTTCCCCTTGCGAGGATGTTGAAGACCACAATGAGGTCTCCCCTCAGTCTTCTCTGGGCTGACAAAACTCTGTGTCCTCAGCTGCTCCTCATAAGGCTTTTTCTCTAGACCCTTCACCATCCTGATGGCCCTTCTTTGGACGCTCTCTAAAAGCTTAATGCCTTTTTTATATTGTGATGCCCAAAACTGCACACAAGACTCAAGGTGAGGTCACATCAGTGCAGAGAGTGATTGAAGAAGGAGTTACCAAAGGCTTGATCCAGTGGCAGCTAAGAATGGGGGTTAGTGGTGGGACTGCAGACTCACGGTGCAGCAGGGCTTGCAGGTGGGATTAATACAAGATTAAGTAAAGACATGGGACCAGAAGGAATTAAATATCTTATTTGTTCAGCTCTTCCCATTTGGGGAAATTTGCTTTTCAGCCTGTGTTCCAACTTGCTCAGAAGCTCTTTTTGTGAGTGATATGTGGATCTCTGAGCGCAGCTCTGACCCTTTACATTTCTTTTCAATGGTAAATTGTTATTTATAGAAAAGGGTTTGAGAGAGGCTGTGGAATTATTGGCTGTATGTTTTATAAAGCAAGCCAAAAGAGGAACTAAAATAATTTGGATTCAAATTCCTCTAAGTCCAAGCTCTGAATTAGCTCTGCTGCTATTCATGGGTTCCATAAAAAAACCCCAACCCTGCATTAAAGCCTTTCAGATTTGTTCAGTTCTACTTTTATCTGGCAAAAATTTGGACCTTTAATTTAATTAAATCCTGAAAAAATAAAAAATTGATGTAGCTGGAAATTTGACAGCAGATGTGGAAGAAGTTAGTGCAAAAACTGCTAAATTGCTGCCATGTGAGGACACAGACAGGAGGAATATAGGGAGCAAAGGGGGACTGTGGTGTCACTGTTTGTTACAAGCTGTTGTGTTTTGCAAAATGTTTCTCCAGCCTGGGGTGTAACCTGGGATGACCTGGAGACATACCTGGGCACCAAGTCACAAACACATGGTGAGGGACTGACTTGCACTTGGCCCTGACTGTTTGCTTTTCCATTTACACAGCAAGATAGGTCAGTCCCACACATGCAGAGGAAGAGGCTGCCATCTCCCTGTGGCACAACGACAAGCTCCTGAGGCTAGGGAAGTCATTTAGGGGGCAATAAGAAAAGCTATAGCCAGATGGGGTTGCAAGCTGCTGAGAAAACACAGAAAGGTATAGGGGGGAAATATTTGCAAATATTATTATCTATATCAAACTCTATGTCCCTTGGTGTTGTGAAAAGCTTTGGCAGTGCTTTGCGACGAATTACGTCTGCGGTGAAATGTGAGGAGATGAAAACTGGAAGCAATCATGCTGAACACTTGTGAGGCTTTACCCTTCCAAATGTTTCTGTTTATGTGGTCCCTGTTTTGATCGCCTTGCTTGCTGCTATTTTCCCTTTCCTCCCTGGACTTTAAGGGAGCAGTAGACTAATAAAGGACTAGATTTCTCTTCCTCTTCTGTTCTGCTAATACCCTGTTAAGAAGGTGAGTTAAATGTCCTGGCAAGCAGATCTGAAACATGTCCTGAGATTCTGGGAGACCTCATGAGAGTCACTGTGTTGCGTGTCCAGCACTCACAGGAGGCCTGTCAGACTAGAAATTGGAGTTCTGATGTTGCTAAAGCATGAGAAAAATCAGTATTTATTTTCTTTCTTCATAAACACCAAACTTGCTCAGCCCTGCATGTTATGGTGGCCTGTGCTCAGGTCTGTGGTGAGCCTGGGTTTTCCCAGTCCATTCCCTATTCCCTAACATATTCACTATGGGGTTAGAGAGCCTGGGGCTGCACATGTTGAACCAGAAGGTGCTGGGGTGCCATTCCCCACCTCCCCGCCCCCCATTCTGGTGCACATCATTCACACTTTCCTCACCACAGGGGACAGGCTGATATTTTATATCACCACGTTGCCATGACCCTCTATGACAAGGAGAAAATTTTAGTCACTTGCCTTGTTGGGTTGCAAACCTTTATGAATACCGCAACTAATAGCCCGGGTAAGTGGAAGATTAATTTCTATACCACCTGGCAGCAAGCTGTGGATTAGGCTGCTGTCCCTCGTGTGGGTTTAATGTTGGAGGAATGGGGCACTTGAGTACCCAGACAATCAGCCTCTTGTTTAAACAATGAGCTTCTCGGTCTTGTTAGCCAGTGCTCTTAAATTTTCATTTTATTCTGGTATGCAGGCTTGTGTGATGTGGAGAATTGCTTCAGCACAGAGAGACTGCAAACCTGTTCAATTAAAGGAAATGCTCAGATCCAGCTGTTGGAGCCCCATGAATGCCAGTACTCCTCACAGAGTAAGTAAGACCAACACACTCTGCCCTTGGAACAGATACGACGATTTGCGCCTTAATTCTCCTGAAAAAAGAGTCTTTGTTGGGGAAGGATGGTTGGGGAAAAGAGGAGGAATGCAAAGTGTGGTGCAGAAAATGCCCAGTGGGACCATTTTCTGCAGATAACAGTGAGGTCTCTATAGCCTGAGCCCAGTAACAAGGCACCCTAAGAAGCATGTAGAGTACAAGCTCCCATTACAGCTCTAGAACTGTCTTGTAAATTTTGTAAATGCTTTCCTCTCGTGAAAAAAGCATATGCTGTGGAGTTATTTACCCTATACTTTCACTTCCAAGAAACAGGCTAACAAGCATAGCCACGGTGTGCATACACTCACTGTGGGTGTGTGGCCATACGCTGCACTGTTGGTGCCTTGGTTTGGGTGACACGTTTCTGCACCCATTTGTGAGTGACACAGGTGTTGGGACAGTATGGGATGGTCAGCCAGATATCTTTTTACAGATCTTTTATAAAAGATCTTTTATATCTTTTATGAATTTTTGGTATAGCTACACATAACAATATATATAATATATTATTTCTCTAGAAATATTATATCTATGTATAAAGGGCTGTAGCAGTTTCAGTAAGTGCTGAATGCACTTCAACTACAAATGCACAGCAGCTGACCTAATGCTTGTGTGTCAAGCAGGAGCTGAGTATCTAGGTGTGGGCATGGGGAAGGAAGACATTGGAATGGGAAGAAATTATGAGCTGTTGACCCGGGATTCAGCGGAGTGGCAAAAGCCATCTCTCCAGAGGTAATGGAGCTGGAATCCTCACCCCAGAGCAGGGGCTGGTAACCTGTTGTATGACACCAGGAACCACCATATCTCCAAGAAAGCACCTTTCCCCACTCTTGCTGTCTCTTCCCTCTCAACCTCATTTTGTTCCCTGCCTAAAAATTGTGGCATGGGGGCTTTAAAAAGATAATAGGCACAGTTTTCAGCTGCTGAGATGGAAATGAGTCACTGGTCCTCAGTAGCAGGTTAGCTGCTGCTGGTCCTTTGGCTGCACACTCATACCATTTGTCACACAGGCTACAAGAGAAAGTGCTTGGTTGTTAATTGGCCACTCCAAGTGTCTTTTTTAGTCAAGTATATGTCCATCTTCATCTACCCATACCCTATACATACACACATGTAAATATATATGTACTCACATGTGGCTCTGTGTGTGTATACATAAATAACTCTATATATATATCATTTATGTACCTGTTAAAAAAAAAATAAATGCCTGACTTTCCTGACAGGTTAAGAAAGGGCTCCAGTGCTTTAAATCCCTGCAGAAGATGCAGCAGCTGTCAGGTCAAATCTTTGCACCTTTTCTAAAATGTGATGCTTGTTTCAGGCAGCAGCTGAGCCCACAGGCTCTGTGCAAGAAATTTTGCCGTAGAAATCCTCTCTGCACGTGCCTAGCAGCCAAAATCAGCCTTTTCTGGTGGATGGTGAAACAGTGTAAGACCTTTGAAGGACATTGATACCATGTCCTTTGTCTTGCTGTGAGGTATGTAAAGCATCCCTTGCCCTGTTTAATTTATTTGTTAATTAAGTGTATTTTAAATACACCTTGCTAATAATAAATTGAAAGAGCTGCTTTTTAAATAAAAAATAAATACTTCTAACACTCAGCATGATATGAGACATATATGGTTTTCTTTCAGGTAAGTTAAAATGCAAAAGCAGAGAAAAACTGTGGTCCACTTTGATGAAGCGGTAAAAATCAAGATTTGGAAAACTAAAGTGAGTGGGCTGAAAACAAGCCCTTAATGCCTCCCTGCACTGCTCCTTTGTGTTTGGGACAACTGAACACAAGGTAAACAGTCAAAAGCAGATCCAGAGCCCAAGTCCCACTGAGTTTTTTACTCACTGACTAGTGCAGGTGCTTGCAGAACTTCTCCCCCAGCAGGTTAAGCAGACTGGCACCTCCCTTAGACAGAGAGTTACAAAGCCAGATTGTTCAGTGAGAAATGTCTCTAACAATTAACATTGCTTTGGATCTAAGTTTTTGCAGATATGCTTCCTTTAGGATGAAGAGCAGAAGACTTGGCTCCAGGAGCTTCAGTTCTGTCCCACCTCAGCTGGACGTGTTCCAGCATCCTCAGCATCATTCCTGCTGCAGTGGAAGGGCTTGCATGAGAGCCATCTGCTGTGCCTGCACCTTCACCTTCAGGACTGTGTCTGCTAGGGTGGGTCTTGCAGTCAGAGAAACCCACTCCTGTGCACCGAGTTAGTGTTAGACCACCACCCCCCCTGACAGGGCTTCAGCTCACACAGAGCCAGGGCTGTGCTGTGAGGGGGAGTGGGACACACAAAACCCTTCCAGTCTTAAACAGGAGCAGGATTGCAGGCAGAATCCTATTGCACAGCAGCCAGACTGGCTGGCACCCCAACGGGGCACTCCATCCCCAGACAGCTGCAGCTGGCCATGACAACACCCATGCTGGGCAGGAGGGGGATTCAATGTGTTGGAGCAGGCTGGAGGGCAGCTGTGGAGGCAACCTCAGTGGCACCCAGGGGTGCTGCTTCCTGCACTGCACAAGCCACTCAGGCTGTGGCTGTGAGACACTAACCACTGTGCATGCCCTGTGTGCACAACACAAGACACAAAACACGTTCTCCCCACACTCCTACAACATATAACACCCACTGGAGACAAACCCAGCACTGCACAGCACTTACACACTGCACACAGGAAAAGCAGAGCAGGTGTGTACTGCAGACACGGGATACA